>NC_092056.1:17339198-17652948 GCF_039877785.1 Chaetodon trifascialis
GAGGTAAGGAAACTGCAACCATTCCTCTGACATGGGAACTCTTTTGAGTTTCAGCACTTTTATGATAGTTTTGGCAGCCAGAACAACCTTTCAGACATTGAGGTAGACAATCGCAACTCCGTTTTGTGTTTTTGCCTTTTGTTCACACACAAATGACATTTTAGGTCATGAAAATGGACCTTTTGGAAAATTCCATCCAGAATGAAGATGTTCAGAGACTGCGGTGTTGAATTGTGGCTTAAGGCAGAGTGTGCACCATTATCTTTGTTTACATGAGGCATTTTTGTGCAATGGTGAATGTGGCCAAAATAGAGTCACTCTAACCTTACCAACAGGACTTTTTGTTTGTTTACACATGAGTCTACAGTTACTCTTTCACGGTGTTGAGAAACAGAGGCATCAGAATGTGTTATGGTGGTTACTGCTGCATAATCCAACACCCACCAATACAGACCTCACCACCAATGTCACTGGTTTTAGAAAAGACCTGGTCAGACCTCTAATAGCAGGTAGCCTACCAGTAATAGCTTTTTTTAGGCTCCTTATTGGCCAACATGGCCTAGTGTTAGTGTTATATCACCGTCTGTTGGTTTGGCATGCTTTTTGCAGTGCTTCATCAGTGTTTTTGTATTTTCATGTGGATAGAGATTTTTTTAAACAGTGCTTGTGTGTACAGGACTTATTTTTTTTATTTTTTGAGAACGAAGAAAGAAAAACCTGTTTTCAATAATACCTGTGTACGCGTGTTCTAGGCATCAGACCACATACAAAATGTTCCCTTGTCTATTCTTTTGCTAACAGCATATTATGTGGCCATGAAGGTTGATGTTTGTGTTAGTCACAAGGTTTGTCTTGGCATGTAATGTTTATAATGGGAAAGAAACAGGTATAGCTGATACAACTCCTGACGTTTAAAAGACTGCATTACATGTTTGCACAAGTGTACCCAATAACACGTACTGCTGCAGTAGTTGCTCAACTGCAAAGTGGCAAAATATTTTGCACCAAAGTGACATAATGGAGTAATATAACAGTAATATTCTGTAAGATATGAAAATCCCTGCAACATTCAGAGTAACTCAAAGCTTGATAATGCAATATGTACTAACAGCTGCTGAATGTAGATCTTTACATGAAATGCCCAGAGTGGTGACACAATGCTCAGACTGCAGTGGGTTGGATGACTCCTTAAATGTCTCCATAATTGTCTTATCTCTTTGTGACTGATATCTCTCTGTGTCTCAATGAACTGGCAATGAAAAAGCCAGTCCAGAAACTAAGCGTGACAGGAAGCAAGTTATCCTGGCAATGGATGAAAAGGCCCCTTGGCGCCAAGGGGGCTGATCATAACCGAGCTCTTCTACTTCAGTTCCCCACATCGTGTCCCATTCTGCTCACTTTGGACTGCCACTGTCCCTGTTTCTGTGCGGTGACTTCAGATCATCTGCAGATAATTCAAGGAGATTTATAGCCACTGAATTTGGGAGTAGATATAAAACAGCATCTAAGCCAGAAAGGGCTGTTACATGGGATGCACTCAGCATGGAAAGCAAACAGAGAGAAACGGCCTAGTTGATGGTGGCTGACTGTACAAGATGAGATGGGCTGTGAGGTTTGATGGGGCAGAAGAAGGCTCATGCAGACGGCTGGCTGCTCCTTTTGACGGCGCGTCAGGGTTGGCTCGCAAGCTGCTCTGCCGCATCTGGGTGATGCAGTCATCATTGTGGCAGGCCTGTCAGAACAAACTGGTGTGCTGGAGACAGATACAGCTTTAGTGGCTGGATGGAGAGTATGCAACACATGCAGCACCCTAACATCGAATATGTTCCCCAAACTGGCAAGCTGGTGGCAAGTTAATGACAGGAACGACCGGTGACATCATATAAAAACATGATTACGCTCCACTAAAGACATCTGAGTGAGTCCATAGATCTAACAGACAGGGCGATGACTTAAAGCACTAACACCCTGGCTACTGGCATTACTTTAAACAAGAGCCTTCAACACAGAATAAAAGTCTGCCTCTTCAATTTTAATGAAAGATTTCACCACAAAAGTGATACAGAGTAATAAACATTACTCACACACACAAACAGACAGAAAGAAGATGAGGCAGAGAGAAGAGCGAGGGCTCAGGTATTGCCAAAAGGGGGGTTTGCGTTGCATCACTAATGCAGTGTTTTTATTTGCGATGTATTCAAATGATTTGACAGTCACAGTGGGAGAATAATGTGTAATCATTAGCAAAGGGTTTGCAAATTATTTATGCAACGTAACCATGATAATTTACTTCCTCTTTTTTTTCTTATACTGTCATTAACAAGTAAGTTGGAAACCAATAAATGTCACAATCGCTTTCACTTAATTAAAACAATAGATATCATATTACAAGGTAAGATGTCAGTCATACCACAGTCTCCTGCACATAGCAATTTACTGCTAAAGCCTTATGAGAGAGGCTGACACAAATAATGCAGTAGCTATTAAACTGTCAGCTAGTGGAGGCTGGATCACATTACTGAAATTAGCTAAGATACACTATTATAAACAATGCCATCTTCTCTTAACACATGCATACACACACACACACACACACACACACACACACACACACACACAGACAAAGCCATACACACACAACAGAATGGAGAAAGCGGTATAAAATAGAAAGGAATTTGGATCCATTCATAACCATATTATCACTATTTTACTGTCTTTTGAGATTTTTGATTTTTATTCTGCCTATTTAAGAGTCTAAAAGTGCATCTTATGTCACTTGATTCTGTATCTAATCCTGGGCTGTCCATCAACCTCCTGGCCAATACACAAGCTCCAGAGTTCCTATTTGGGACCATGTGAGACCGAGCCCATGTATTTGATTAATGAAGTGACACCCTCTCATGTCTTTTGTGCTGGCATGATACTCATGTTCCAGTCTGTCCAACTGAAAGTGTAATGACAAATGCAGTAAGGCAGTCCAACAGGCCACACGCAGTTATAGTAAAGTAAGGACCAAAGCAGTGTCACTGAATCAAAATAGCAATCTCATCCCCCACTGACAAATACCTGCAGTACAAAAAGGGAAAATTAAACAATAATGCAAAACGGGTGAAAGACAAGTGTTTTTCTAACTAAATAGTCAGAGGTGCGCCTCACTGAGTCAACTGTGAAGCTTCAGCGCTGGCAGTGTTTATGGCACCTGACACATCCACAGGCAACACTGACATCTGCTGGTTTAAATAGAGGCCTTGCTATTGACAACCATCATTTTGCGTGCCAACATTTTCTAAATGTGCATGCTGGCTTTAATCATATGTTTAAGATATTTCCCAGTTATTGTGCATTCATGAATCACAATTACCTCCTTTGTATTTCACACTCTTCCATTTGCAAAACCCGCTATCCCCATCTTCAATGCTGCAGCCCTCTAATTTCCATTTAACGTGGATCAATTGAGTAGTGTTACACTCTTATCAGTAGGACTAATTTATTTATGAACCTGTCATTTGTAATCATTGATCAGGATGTTCTCCTTTAAGAATCTAATGACATGCAGAGGTAAAAGATTCCCCAATTATTGTGTTTGGTCTAATTGAGGCTGTATGCTTCTGCAAGAGGGTTCAGAGGGGCGCTGACTGACTGCTGCCCCGTCTGCCACATTACCAGACATGCCAGCAGAATCCTGGTGGATTCACAAGGACTGAAATCGGTGACAACACTCCCACACAGTGTCGTTTATTGAGACTGTGTTTCATCACAGCACCCAGTCTGTGTAAAATGGGATATTCCTTCCAATACCAGTTCTGTCCCATTTGGCAAGTACAGTAACTGCATAACAGTTATAATACAGTGGCATTAGATGAAGTGGACATTAGTTAAAAGCATGCAAATAGCAAACCTAATCAAGGCAGTCATGTCTGCTACGTTTCATTTGGCCTTTGAGCTAAAGTTTATTAAGAGAATCCATATAAGCACCACTCTACCCTGCTTAAAACTCCTGGGTTCTCCTGTTGCTCCAGTAAAAAGAATTAGCCCGAGGTTTAAGAGTACAATGCATTCCAGAGAGTCTGTATTTAATTTGACCTACTCATAAATAAAACAATTTCTTTTGTAAACCAAAAATGCAATACAGCACAACATTGCACTAAGTTATGGTTGACCAGTTTGTCACAATTATTTGATTTATTTATGTGAAAAATATAAAAAAAAACACAGAGGCATAGACACTGAGTGCACTTTGTACAATGATCTATCAAGACTTTTCCCCTGCAATAGAAGCTGTGTATTGCGTGGCATCCTTTTGATTACACAAAGTAAAATTTTAATTTGCTGGACAGGCAATACTCCCAAATAGATTATGTCAAAGCTGTTAATCATCACCAACAAGAGGGTCGATTGTTTGATTCATCTGTTTTGATTTAACAACCACCAACCAAATTAAGCCGGGATCCATTTCAGTCTTGTCAGCCACATTAAAGCAGATATTCAGGCTCTGCCACTTTATTAAACCTTTGCTGGAACAGACCGAACCTCCCGTGTGTTATTGGGCTGCCAAGCCACATGCTCCTTCTTGCACTTTTAATTATTTGACCAGTAGTGGGCAGTCTTGCATCAACGTCCCATTCGAGATCCTATGATCCGTTCTCAGGAGGTGATGTCACCCTAAATCATTGGAAGTCCTTGTGCTACACATAACTGTCTCTGTTACTATAATCAAATACGCTGCAATTATACTAGAACCCAAAAAGTCTCATATCTTCAACCTGAACATGACACTCTGCAGAGCTAAAATTGAAATATGATCAAGCTGTTTAGAGACAGAAAAAAGATAGAAGAAAAAATATTTGCTTTGATTAAGACTAGAACAGACAAGTAGTTAGGATTTTCTTTTTTTCTTCTCGGAAAAATCCAACAAGATGAACTTTTGACCATTTGTATTATTGCATATTCGCAATGATCTTATGAAACAAGGCAACATTTGGGACGAGAATCCTAAGAATCGTTTGAATGAGCAGAAGAGTAAATGTGCCGTCAAGAATCAAAATGATTTAATCTTTTTGTCAATCATACAGAAAATCAATAAGAAACATTCTGAAAGGGTGTGAAAACGGGTGTCAATTATTATTCTGTACAATCAATCCAGATATAAAACAAGATCATCAATGTTCTAACTAAAGTCTAAATACAAATGGTCAGTAAAATGCATTGTTTTAAAGCACAAGTATGCTGTATTAGGAATGCAGAGAGCAGCTTTCAGACAACTCATACAATGTCACCATTCATCAACATTTTACATGAGCTCTGTTTAAGCAACATCTGGATAAAAAAATACATTAATAACAATTAATATCACCGTCCAAACACAGTGTCTTTGCAGCCCTTCCAGCACGTCACCACATGGATTCATCTTAGGTATGTTTCTGCATCAGAATTTCCACTGATTCACAAAGTCACTTAGTGAATGAGCGGGGAGTGTGGTGGAGAGGGTGAACTTTCCTACTTTATTTTTTCAATTATTACTTGGGGCCATTAGCCTGAGCTTTTATCCCCTGCTCCCGCCTCTCAACCTGTCTGTCCAAGCTGGGGCTGAGGCCCCTAAGTGCTGCAGAGGGTAAGCGAGAAATCCCATTCACTGTCAGTGCTCCGCTGTCTATCGGGCAGATATAGTCCGCAGATTCATCGGGTTTCCTCTTTCGGAGGTGGCTGAATTGGGTGAAGCCCAGTTTCTTTGGCTGAAAACAGAAACCAACCCACTAATAAATCATTTTGATTTGATGCTGCAACAACCACATCTGATTCTTAGATCATGCTCCTACCTTTACTTTAGCAGTGGTAGTGAGGGGCACATGGCCCGTGGCATTTCCATACTCTCGCTTCTCCTGCGTGGCCTGAGGCCCCACCAGGGCAGAGAAGGCCGTGGCGAGGTGACGGCGGAGCAAAGTCTTCTGTGGCGGAATATTTAATAGCAGGGCCAAAGTCTCTGAGCTGAAGCGAGGCTCCAGGATCTATGGAAGAGCACATTGGTGGCACATGGCAGTGACAAATTTAGGTCTCCAGCCATGGAATGCCAGTGCGACTTGGAAAATTTTCATACAAACTCAAAATATACAGTACTTACAATCAGGCCACCATGAACACCGCTGCCCCGGAGATTGGGAGCATATTCAGCTAGATCCACTGCTCTTAACCACTCCATCACGCGATGGTTAGACCACTGCACCACCTCTGAGGGAGAGGGCTGTCTCTGAAGAGGTGAAAAATAAAAACATTAATTGACATTATACCCCCTTCCATCTCACTCAAAGCTTTTTGGCTTTTATCCTTCTAAATACACTAGAAGTGGCAGAATGAAGCTTAAACAGTGGCAGTATTTGCTCTGTTTGAAAACGCCTGTCTGTCTCCATCTTGTGGGCAACTGATGTGCTTGACTGAGTGAATTTGCACACAAAACATAGCATAACATAAAACACAAGACAAGCGCTCCATACAATGCATCCCGGCACAATTCACAGTTACCTCTTCTCCCGGCCTACGTCGAAGACAGTTGGGGTTGAACTTGTTGGCATGCAGGACATGGATGGCACATTTAATACTGAGATGATGAAGCTGGCTGGTGACCTTTAGAGTCAAGAGGTCATTCTGAGTGAACAGCAAAAGAACATCAGCGAGCTTAATGCAAAGTTTACAAATTCAAAGCATTGTTTGAACTGATGTCTAAAATTTAAATAAAACTCCACTTTACTGGGAAATGTCACATGTCAGGTGCAGCATTAAGTCTTACCACTGTGAGGTACTGTATCATTCGACCGTCTACTCGAGCTTCATGGAATTGGTCTTTATACTGAGGCAAACCAATATCATCCAGCCAGCCTGGAGGGGTGACAGTCAGACATTAATTCACTTCACTGACTAAACCTTTAAATGCTGATTCACGTATCATCAGCTGCCAGCTGTCATACCACTGTGACGGCTCAGTTAAGACACAGTTCCTGGTTTTGAATGCTGGCTATATTTACATTTCTTTAAATATAATTACACCTCACACATTACAAATCTTTGTTTGGCTCGAGGCCTGTGTCTATTTGTAGCTGTGATTCAAATTAGAACATGGCGCATGAGAAGTTCGAAATATTCTTACGGGTGACCCAGATGTAGTCCAGCTCAGATGATTTCTCTATAACTTTAGTGGTGAAGGCATGCAGGGCGAGCTGCAGCTTCTTCCTGTGCAGTGGATTCTTCATACCCATCTCCTGAGGACAGAGAGGATTGTTTGTCACAATAAAACTAAAAATTGGAAAAATAATTGGTGGTAAATCAAAACACAATCTCTTCAGTTTAGCCTGAAAAGCCTTTTTGAAGTTTCTAATTTATCCACACTTTTCTCTGATCAATACTTTAATACTTGTGTGTGAGTTCAACTGTCCTGTCTTATTCTCTGACCTTCTCAAAGTCCTGAGGTGTTGCAGACAGCAGTGTCTGTCCATTTTCAACCCACTGTCTGGTGAGGTTGACGTACTGGCCCAGTCCGTAGTCCTCTAGCCAGCCACACACCTGCTCCTTGGTCCACTGGCTGAATGGAATATTCATATCGCTGAAATGAAAAAGCACAAATCAGATAATGAACTGATTCATTTATTGCGAGTGCTGAATAGACTATCTTAATACATAGATCACATAAACTCAATTTGTTATGCTAAGAAAAGCCCCAGAGCCTATTTTCATTTGGGTGTGTGTGACGAGGTGGGGATTAGGCAGGAGAGCCAAACCAGATTGTTTTAAAGCTGCAAAGTATAACCGTGACCTGGCTGACAAAAAAAAACAAACAAAAAAAACCACCTGAAATACTTAGTATACAGGTAGTACAGGGACAGGTAGAGGCACACTGAGCTTTACCGTGCAGAGTCATAAGATTCAGGGGTCCGGGTCAGTCTGGGCCCCGCTGTCGCACGCAGTCCCCCTCTTCTGAACTGACCAGCATCTAGATCTGCTGCCTGGAGCCCTCCAGACTGGGTTCTTCGAAGTCTGTAGGGATGAGGGTGAACTCTCTGGATAAGCATCCTGGAAACTACTTTCATTCATTCAAAATAAAATTACTTTATATTTGATAAATATAAACATTTAAATTCCTGTAGTCTTTGAATACTAAGTATCAATTAATCATTTATTCCTCAACATACTGTCTATATGATGTACAAACTGTAATTTCAGTACATGGTGGGTGTAATGGCAGGGCAAGTGTAGTTGCACAATGGCTTAATATATGCTTACATTATTTCTGAATTAAAAAAATATTTATTTTTCTCTCTTTGCATCAAATAAACCTGTATATGTTAAACACAATCAAACATGTTAGGAATAAACGTTTTAAAGCCTGTTTGCTCTGTTTTAGTCTACATCAACATTTCTGTTAATTCGCTGACGCATCAGTGTCTTTTCACACACTTACTTTCCCCAGAGTCTCTTGAAGCTCCTGTTATTCTTCATGTACTCTGGTGAGCCCACAGCTCGCTGGCCAGACTGTGTATTTCCTCCAGAAAGAAGTGGGGAATTATTGCCTGAAGTGCTGTCATCAACTCTCTCCAACTTTCCTTTAAGAGTTTGCAAAAACCACAGTCAGTGTAATACGACTAAGTACAAATATGGTTCAAATTGTATTAATGTACCATAGATGGCTCACTGTAATCTCGCCAGATAATGAGAATAGGCTATCAAAATCTAGCTTGCTGTAGTCAAGCCATTGTTGAAGACAAATTCTTGATGATGATGACCGAATAAAAAGCAGTAAAAAAATCCTTTTTTTCCCTCTTTGCACACCAAACAAAACATTAGGAGCTAAGTACTGCACATGTGGCGGGGTCTGCTTTTTCATGGTGCTCCATTCAGGAGAGGGAGAGCAGGTTACAGAACATTGAGTTCAGCAAATAATTCATTGGTTAATGCACCGTGAAAAGGAAGGAGTTTAAGCTAAATTTTACAAGGTGTGATCTTCATGATATAGGCTGCAGTCAGCCACCGCTCTACAGCAGAACACAGCAGAGAGAAATCAGGGTGGGGCTCAAGTTAAAACTGGTCAGAGAAGCTGAGGAAGGGTGGAGCTGGGGTGAATGTGGTCAATCAGAGCAAGACAGAGGGTGTGTTTGCTAAGAAGTCTCTCCCATGATACATCTGCTCTGTCAGGAGCCTCTGCAATTACAGCTGCCATCAAAGGTGCAGTGGTCTTCTGGTCAAAGGGGAGCGGCTTTCTCCAAATATGAATTGTGCCTTTGCTCGTGGGAATAACCGGCCTCACGACTATACTAATCCAGAAAAAAAGGGGGTTTTATCCTATATTAGGGATTATTACTATGCACCATCCATCATATCATAAATAGCTCCCCGTGTAGTTAATATGTCTGGATTTACTTTGGCTGGAGTCTCCATCGTCACTCCCATCTGGAGACCTTTGACTCTGGTTTTCTCCGCTGCTGTCTACGATCCCGTTCTGCTCTGACAGAGAGGCATTCACAGGCAGCGTCTGGCTTCTGGTGTCACCCAGACCGCACTGGATAAACCATACGCAGATGCAAGCAGAGAAGACAGCACATTAGCTAAATCAAGAAGTGTTAATGTGTGCACAAAACACTTCAGTGCTCATACAATTCTGAATACTCTTCATCGTGTAAGAAACTATGCAGTAGCTTGTATACTGTAGAAAAAAAGGATTTAAAGCATCCACATTAAAAAAAAAAAAAAAAGTATAATCCATTTTTATGATGATGAGAAAATACCTTTTGTAAAGGTCCATTTGTTAGGTCATTCATGCTACTCGATAATGCCTGCGGTTCTGTTCTGAAGAGATAAAAGCACGATCATCTCAGTAAAATCCAACTGAGACATGATTTGCTCATCCATTGAGGGAAAGCTGCTTCTCTACCTGGAATCACTGTCCTTCTGGGCTGATGAAAGAGATGTTTGATGGGAGGATGAACTGGTTGTGGAAATGTGTGATACCTGTGATGAGCAAAATGTGAATTTAGAGAAACTAAAATGATGAAGAAAACTTCAGAGACCAGCTGAATTTATTTGTACCCACTTCAGACTTCACATCCTCAGACTTCGCACTGGCAGAGTCAGTGTTCTTCATCAATCCGTGCTCTTCCTCCTCACTGCTGCTTGACAGAGTCCTGCCATTTGACAGTGAACAAACAGCAGGGGGAGCTACGGTAACAGAGAAGCAGTGAATTCTGTTAAAGAAGGAAGCGTGGTGGCTCTCATTATGCTCAAACGTTGATGCGAACATAAAACAAATGCCGCAAGGGAACAAGGGAAGGATAAAGGAGTGTATAAGCTGATTACCTTGCCTTGTGGTGTGAGTGACCTCTCTGAATTGCCTGCACTGATTCAGGAGCAGAGTGAGCTCTTCAATGCGTCGGTCCTAAAGAAAACAGAGAAGGGGAGGTTCAAGGCCAACAAAACCTAATTAAGATGTTTATCTAAGGTTAGAGAACACACATACATACGGACTGTGCTTCACTCTGTTATTGACCGATATGCCACACAGTCTCTTTTCACCATATGGCCTTTACATCAAAGTAGTGGATAGGGAGGGGATTGACACAGGCCTGGCTGGAAATCTTAGTTGTGGCAACCAGCTGCATGTAGTGTGTGTTTTTTGAAGTGGTGCCCATGCCTGGTTTTGACATGGTTCTCTTAATGCAGCTTGCTCCAAAATTAGGCTTGGCAGGTCGAGGCCTACTTAAGTGTGGCTTTGCCTGAAATGGCTCGCCTTGGGGTGTATGCGTACGTGTGCGTCTTCACTTGTGTGCCACATGTAGGCCCGAGTCTGTAAGTCTTTAAAGTCCAAGATTCTGGGAGGGAGAATACAAAAGCCCCTCTGTGCTATAAATGGTTGGAGGGTGGTGCCTCCGAGAAATGACCACATCTAAAAACAGTTACCTTTTCACCTTTCAGACAGCAGTCATGATAACACTTCTACATACAGGTCAGTGAGACATTTTACATTGTAGTAAACTGATGACAACACACACGCTGCTCTGTGCTGCATAATCACATGCAGCTGTGTTGACCAGAAAGAGAGAGAAGTTTCCGGATCACTGGCAACTTACCTTTTCATCATTGGCAGCTACTAGTGATTTCATGCCACTCCTAAGCTTCTGCAGTTCCTGATCTATAAAGAGAACACTGATTATTAATATGTATGGGCAGCTGCTTGTGTCATATCAATTTGCATTTTGTATAGAAACACAGTGGCATATGGTTATTTAGAAAGAAAGGAAAGTCAGGACACATGCCAGCATGTTGTAGATTTATTCCTCACCACATTAAACCATCTATTTTTAGAAACCCTTTTTTTTATTCACTGATCATAGCTTTTGTCATGTCAGCTTTTACATATTTGGGCCCACAGTCCACAGACTTTGTAACATATGCAGGCATACAGGCAGCATTACTAGTGAGTGACAGTGATTGCACTAAGCATGTACCCCAGAGAAATGATTATCTACAACGGACAAAATTAAGAAGGAACAAGACATAATGCTTCCAAGAATCCATAAAGATGACAAAAAAGGCAAAGGAAAGACAGATAGCGTAATTTTGGAAACCAGTCTGTTACTGTCAAAGCTGCCCCTCACAGCAGAAGAAACAAAAGATAATAAAATGAAGAGACATGTCTGGAGAGAGGAAATAAATGAAAGATCAAAAGGAGACATGGCCCATGGGTGTAAAATGATTTTCATTAAGTACTGTGCAGGCTTACATTTGGTGTTTAGCCTCTTCCTGTACATCTCCTCTGAGAGAGAGAGACAGAGACTCGTGATGAGACAGTGTATTAAGGGCCAAGACAGACTTTTCCCACAGCAGTTACTGCAAGTTAATGAATGCAAAAAGCACTCATTAACTGTGTCACCCATCAGGCTCTGTAACTCTGTCAGAGTGAGAGGCTGCAGTTGGCAGGTAGGTGGAGGACTTGGGGCTGGGTGCTTTGCTTACCTCTCTCCGAGCTCTCAGGGGATAGAGGGGGTCTGGCCAGCAGCTGAGTGTGCAAGCTCTCGATCTCTGCGTTCTTACTGAGCAGAAGCTGCTGAAGGCTGCTGATCTCCGCCTGTGGGTGCCACACAGTGAGGAATCTTAACAGAAAGGACACGCAATTCTGCACAAATGCATGGTGAATGTGCCAAAACATGTCTCTTTAAACGCACACAGCTGAAAGCACTTTCACATTCACAAAAACAAGACATATACAGTACATGCGTCTTAATTTAAAGGGCCAGCACATGACCACTTGAGAACCAGTTTTTTTAACATATTGGCATTTTTTTTCCCCCACCACTAGCAAGTATATATAAAATGCCCACAACAAAGCACAGAAACGTTTCTTCTCCGAATTTTAGGGAACCAAATATTAGTCTGGAGTTTATAGTTTGTTTTGAAGTAAGCTACTTTGTATAAGGAAAAAACAGATGGCAATAAAGTTCTGGCTGATCTATTTGCAGTGTGTTCTGTCTCTATGATGTGGACTCTTTGCCTCTTGTACCACATCATACTCCTGCTATACCTTCTCTAACTCTAACTTACTCACACATAAAAGCATTTTATAAAGCCTGGTATCTGCCAATCAACATCTGCAGCCAATTATCCCAGTGTGCATTAAGATTTTCCTAGCTTGATTAAAAAGAATGTCTACCAATTGACTACCAGTAACAAAAACTCTAAACTGAGAATAACAAGATATTTGTGTGAAATGTAGTATCTGCTCATCTTGCAATTCTGGCTGAACATCCTGTTGATGGAGAGATGCCAGTAGGATATTTGATGAACTTCTAAAAACTAAAAATAAAGAACTGCAGATGGCAATATGACTTTGAATTATACATTATTCACATACGCCGCACCACAAACCAGGTGGACCTCCTTTGAGAGGTGCCAAAGTGATTGAGTCGTGTGGATGATTCAAACATTTTAAACACTTCTTCCCATGTGACCCTTTTGCCAATCCTGTTGTGACTGTAGGTCAGCCAGGCAACACTTCCAATTTGTTGTGAACATATGGAATTAAAAGTGAAGCCCCAGCACGATGAAATATATCTAATATACAGACTCAGACAGCTATTGAGATGGAAGGGAAAGGTGGGGGGAGAGAGAGAGAGAGAGAGAGAGATGATGAAATATTGGGGATTATCTAATCTCTAAGAAGTTAATGTGGCGGGTTCATGCCAAAGCACACAAGTAGGACATTAGAAATGGACTAGGCCATCATTAAATCTATTTCTATAGTACTCTAAAATAGAGGGGAAAACAGTTCTCAGACGTCTTAAGAAAACATACTGTAGGTGTCTGTGAATGAGAGAGTGTGTGTGCAAAAGAGAGTGACTCACTTAACTGGCTGGAACATCGGATTGGACAGCATTTAGGAAAGTTGAATGGACAGTTAGCAGTGGAATTTGAGCACTGATGGTGTACTGCAAAGTCTAGAAACCATGAAATTCAGAACTTTCTTTTACCTTTGTTGCTTTGAGTTTCTTCTCATACTGTAACTTCTGATCCTCCAGGTGCTCCACTTTGTCCTTGAGAATCTTGAGCTCCTTAATTAAACCCTAAAACAGAATAAATGAGAGCATTTAGCCATCTTAGATATTCAGGTGATCAGGTTCGTAAATCTGTGCATTGTTCTTGCATGACCAACATTATTAAATGTTAAATGATGAAACACACCTAGTAGTTGTGCCACACACTGATGCATAAGTGATAACCACTACAAATGCTGTCTTCCAGACAGGGACATTGAGTGCTTCTGAGTATATTTGGTGAGTGTTAATGATTGCACACACTAAAAAGAGACAACCCATGCTGTACACAGCATTACAAGTCATGCTTGCCGGCTGTGCCTACGCTTTCTCCTCCACAGTGGTACTGCTGCTCTCCATCTGAGCTACCCTCTTCCAGGCTGTGTCTGTTCCCATCAGGCCCATCTGAAGTCTCGTCTAGTTTGTGCATCACCCCTGAGGTTCTGTCACAGGACGGCCCAGAGTTCGAGACCAGGCCCTCAGTGGACTCAGTGGGGCAGGCCACTGGAGAGCTGCTGTCACCTGGGATCTCCAAGGCCTTTTTCTCCTGGATCTTGCTATTGATCTCCTTCTGAAACCTACACATCTGCTCCTGCAGCTCACTAATGAAATTCACTACAGTCTGACAGTTGCAGTGGGGAGGAAGGAATTGAGAGAAGCGTTTAGAAATAGAAGAGAAAATACTGTAGGCTGTCGGTGTATATGGCTGCGTTTGTGTATGAATATATTGCTGTAGATGCAATCTTTCAGGTCAGTTTTTGCCTCTACCTCGTGTCTGTGCTCATGAGCCTGAGCATATAAATATGATAGTAAACCTGAATTAGAAACGCACGTCCTTGCCTGGTCCCCATGTACAGACAGACTGGGTCAGTCTCATCTGGTAAACACATACAGTTTTCTACTAGTTCATGGATCTGAACTACCTGCATTAACACTATGCAGTCCCATATTCCTGAAATTCAAACATATCCAGTTTATCTAATGGGAAGTTTACAATGATAAATTGCAGGACAGGTGAGTAGGTTTGCCATCTTTAGAGGTGATCCCTGCCCATGTTCCTTCAGAAAGAGTGTAAACAGCAGCCGAGTTATGCTCGGACTGTGGACAGAGGAAGTCTCACTTGGGGTCTGGTACAGCGGATATGACAGATGATATTGAGTGCCTCCATGTCTAAATTTAACCAGGGGTTTAGTGGCTCCACAGCAAGGAGGTGTGTGTGTGTGTGTGTGTGTGTGTGTGTGTGTGTGTGTGTGTGTGTGTGTGTGTGTGTGTGTGTGTGTGTGTGTGTGTGTGTGTGTGTGTGTGTGTGTGCAATATGTGTAGACATGTTTGTGTAGTAGAGGCAGCACCTGGGAGGCCAGTAAAATGTTCAAAGCTGATTTTTTCCTGTTCTCCTTAAGTTCAAGCATCTGTTGTCAGGAAAGCTGGGTTTGGTCACATGATGAAAGCAGGATTAATAAGTGCTGAAACACTGCTGTCGACTAACACACCTACACTATGCACACTACACACTTTTTTTTTTTTTTAGGGACAAATGAAACCTTAAAAACACTCAATTATATTTAAATAAATCTTTCATTTAATCTATTGATGTCAAATGTTTTTGAGAACAAATCTCCCGTTAGGAAGAGAGTCCTTTTTTCAGAATGGCCGAGTCAACCTTTACCCACCACCAAGAACAAAATTCTCTGGGCTGAAGCCTACACACACTCATATTTGGCCCGCCATCCATCATGCCAGCTCTGCTATGCCTGAACTCTTTTAACCTGAGGACACAAAGGCTCTTTGACCAGCAGTGTTTTGAAAGTAACAACATACATTACAGTATCCTGTCTGGTGGTAGTGCTGCTTTCCCTGCTTCCTCTTTCTCCGACTCATATGATCACTGAATGCCCAGGATGTCTGCTGGTAACCGAACACACCAGCCTTAAGCAAATACATGATTCAGTTTAAGCTGACAAAAAATTTAAAACCCTTGGAGACTTTTTTCCCGTAGACTTCGCCCAGGAACAACAGAGCCAGGGTTTGGGTGAATGTTCCCCTCCATCCATCCAGAAAGTGTTTATGATCTTCCATAAAATCAGCAGCTGACTTCAAGGTTAAATCCATCAGGACACAAGGCAGATTTTTGTGTGTACCCTCGTCATTCCTGGCAGACTTAGGTTCAACTTTCCAAGGACTGAAGTAAAACAGAAGTTCCTGAGGATTTTAACTAAACCAGTTTCTCTTTGCAACCAATCCTCAGTGAAACAAACTCTCAGTCAGCTGGAGATGAGGCATTCATGTTTTCGAATTTACTAATCAAGAGTATGAAGTTTAACTGCAAAATTATTGCATGAAATGTTTGATAGCTAAAACTAAAACTGCATGACTAATTAATTAAAAGCAGGTAAATCAAGTCCAACTGGTGCTACTCAGCAAGGCAACCTTGTTTTAATGGATACATATTAGCTTTAAACAAGTTCTGACAAACAGCACAACCATTATCTACATATTCTACTGACATTAAAGATGAAACTTTTCTGACCACAAGGAATAGGCTGCTGCCTGCAACGCCCTACCTCTGCTTTGTGCTGCCTTTCAGCCCCATGGCCCGGCTTTCCGTCCATGTCTGCAAGCTTTACTTTCAGGTGGGACACCTCCCCCATAAGACTCAGCTTCTGGTTCTCCAGTGACGTCCTATGCAGGAGTTCCTGTCATCAACAAGATACAGTGAGAGCATGAGGCAACACAAACAGACATACAGGAAAATACAAACATACATAAACACGTTATACCTTTAATGACACACAGCACTCAATACTTACTGAACAAAGGCAGCTATGAGGCACAGCAAGCTTCAGTTCAGTAATGACAGTCCCCTCAGACAAACCCACTGGTTTCAGACGCTGTTTGAGCGGCTAAATATACACAACCCATGACCACTATTTATAATGCCTATTTCACAGCTCACTCAGAGTACACAGCAGAGGGAGAGAGAGAGAGAGAAAGAGAGAGAGAGAGAGAGAGAGAGAGAGAGAGAGAGAGAGGTACCAAGAGCATGCAAAACATTCATAGAAAGAACATTAAAAGAACTTTGACAGGTGCATTTTCCTGGTGCTGAGGCAGACTATGGGTCTGCTGTACTGCTCTGTGACTATCTGTCCTGAATGGTTGTCAACCTTGAGAGTTTAGCCAGGCTATGCAGGCAGATGCATTGCTAATTTGGTTGATGTCAAGCAGGTGCTAAATCACTTAAAGTTCAGAAATGAGCGTCTAAGGCAGGCAAACACTACATATGGATATATCCATTTAAAACTCTGGCTTCGGAAAATATCTGGGCTTCTTCTTGCGTGCACATGGAAAATATTAGAGCTTTGTCACCAGGAAGAGATTTAAGGCTCAGGTCCAAAGCCTCATAATGACCATGTCTCCAAGAAACCAGCACTGGCTGCCCTTTGATACACTGCACACACACAGCCCTGTGCATACAAGTAGACACTGAGCATTAAGTTCTCAACTCATCAGCAAGCTTAAAGACACATTCCTGGCAGTTAGTCTGACTACACTGAAACAGTTCACTCTCAATGGAAATTTCACAAGAGCTGCGTTATAAGAGCGAGAGATTCTGCGTAATACCTGGTTCATCTTACTCCAGTGCCTGCCTGCAGCAAAGGAAGAGTGAGTGCAGCTCCCTCATGAATACAATGGCTTCAAGCATCTTGTAGTTTCAGTAGATTACGGTTTCATACATCCATTCCTATCAGTGTTTTCCGCACTGCTTATCAGAGTTTCTGCTGTAGATTTGAAGCCAAAAGCAAACAACTGAAAGCTGAGGACATACACTTCTAACTCTTAAAGGAGCGCCACCCCTATTCTTTCTCCCTCCCATCTCTCCACCTTTTTCAGCTGTTCCTCCCTCTTGCCTCTGTTCTCTCTCTCTCTGTCTGTCTCTGTCTCTCTCCCTCTCCCTCTCTCTCTCCTGGTTGTTACAGGTTGGGGGGAGGGGGGGGGGGGGGGCGTGGCTGTTGGAGCTGTAATCACCTGCCCAGACAGACCCAGTCGGCCCTGCATGCATAAACCAGAAACACATTCTCAGACACTGCCCTGGAATGAGTCTGCGCGTCCTAAATATTTTGGTTGTCAAGGTAGTCTACAGACAGATGGGCTGGAATTTCTTCCCAGGAAGCAGAACTCATCCTGAGTTACATTCTCCAACTTATGAGAAAAGATCGGATCTGCAGAAGAATCACATTTAAAAGATAGATGGGCTGTCTGGGGCCCTGTCATATCTCATTCAATGGAAGAACAATACTGGTATAAAAGCTCCAGATGTCTCCTGGTGATAGTCAGAGTTTCCTGATTTTGGTCCAGTGATACATGAAGCTTTTAGCATCAAGAAAGTCCAATCTAAGATATTTTTAGGTCTACAAAGCAGCGTACCTGCTGCAGCATCTCCTCTGCAGAGTCGAGTTTGTGCTGATGCTCCACCAGAGAACTCTGCAGATCGCTGATCTTGGCTCCCTGAGCCTCCACCTGGTCTGTCAGCACACTCACCTGTGTGTATTTATGTGTGTTGATAGAATGTTAGTAGAGATGAGAATCTTTTCTTTCTACACCAAAACAGAATAAAACAGTTTTTGCCATAATTTCACATCATTTTCTCACATAATTGCAGCCTAGGCCTAGCAAACATTCTTCAGGCCTCAGAGTTTCTCACAGTGCACCTTTATATGAGCTATTTTCATTCAATTGGTCATTTTTGTTGAAATTTCTTAGACTGCGCCAGATCAAACAGCGCACGCATTTCCTCTGAGAAGTAATGAATGATCCTTTGTGCCTCAGTGGGTGCTTGCAACACTTGAGTGGCTCCAGCAATGTCAGCAGAACGCAGCAGGTTGAATGTAAATCTGCAGAGAAAGAAACTATTAAGGCCACTTAATGGCTTATCACGTGCTAAAAGGCAGGTCCAAGCAGCCAAATGGAGTGGATACTACAGAGGAACGTTTTATGTGAGGCCTGAAGAAATAAACAGGGCACCTGCTCTCACACACACACCTACACACTTCAGCACATGGTGCTGCTAGCCTCAACCTGTCTCAGATAAGCACTTGTTCAGCACTCCTGATAACTGTGCACACCCACACGCCTGTATATGCAGACAAACACATCACACGAAACAAGACTTTCTAGTGTTGTGACAGCACCAAACCCAGCTTTATAACTGTTGCTTCGCCCATGCAGTGGGGAAAAAAACAGCAATTGCGCAACATTTACAACACAATGCACTGATTTACCTTTGCCCTTTCTCCTTCTTTTCCTCTCCTCAACACTCTTATTTGATGCAGGCACTGTGGAGAATCAGTGCCCACTGTCAGAACGTCCTTTTTCATTTGAGCAGGCTCGTATTCAGTGCAATGGACTCACCTATCTGCTTTAAGTTAAATGTGTTGCTGCTTTTCTAGATTGTGTAAGTCTCATACAAACAGAGGCAGACAGGGATACTCTTGTTGTGCATTGTGTGTGGTAAGAGTGACTAATCTCACCTGCAGAATTAGTGACTCTTTGTCTCCCTCCAGACGTGATAATCGCTCCTGGTAGGACTCACCGTTGCTGGGTGAATGGAGGGTTACCTTCAGAGTAAAGGTCAGCTATTAAGTTCAGTAAGTACACTGCTAATACAGAACAGTTGCTCAGTGGGTCAAATTTGGTTTTCTTTCATGAGGTTTCAGCCTCAGACACATACACACACAACTCTCAGTGCCAAACTTCCTATCGTGTTGGTGGGACGTGGCTGGAGAAGTCTGTAAGAGGTTTACAAGTCCTAATCCAGCATTAAAAGTTGTGTACAACATTTTAAACTGGGTGATTATTGGGGAAAAAGCCTTGAGTAAAGGCTGAACTTAGGGCTGCTTGTGTAGACAGAGATATTTCAGAGCCATCCGTGTGCAAGGGAATTAAAGTTCAACCAAATGAGCTCAAATTTCTCAGAAATCCAAGCTTTTAACCACAATCATGGAAACATTATATAGCCCAGCATACAGTGGGCCGTCCAGCTAAAGTGGTTTGCAACAATTTAGAAATACCATTAAGCCTTTAATGCACATACACAGTATAATATTTAAATGTACAGTATGAACACTTTTAAGTGTTATTGCAGATATTCTGTTACTGAACATTTTGTGATTAATAGCATTTGTCCTGCACAGTCTCTGCACTAGTCATGTGAACAGCTCCCGTAGGTCTTGCTGTGTGCTTAATTTGATGCAGATGATTTTTAGCCTTTTTTTTTAAATGAAACCTAACAAATGCACAAATGCTTCATGGCTTGGATCATAACAATGTGAATAATCTCCAGTGAGCCTTATGTCTAATGAACTGCACCAAAACTTAATCTTCAAAAGTTACACTTAGTGGCCATAATAATACATACACACACATTGTGATCCGATCCAAAATGATAGTCCACTCTTTCTTTGTGAAACTACACAGTTGTAATTGCGTTACATTGTACAATTGTTTCCATTTTTTCCTCATTCAATGTCCCTTTTA
This sequence comes from Chaetodon trifascialis, assembly GCF_039877785.1. NCBI lineage: Eukaryota > Metazoa > Chordata > Actinopteri > Chaetodontiformes > Chaetodontidae > Chaetodon > Chaetodon trifascialis. The sequence goes on from NC_092056.1 coordinate 17,359,295, forward strand.
AGTGCTTTTATCTTTTCATATTTTTATATCTGTGATTCTTGTGAAGAACATCATGTGTTTGAGTTGAATAAATGTTTTAGAAATACATTTCTACTTACTATATGTACTTACCAAAGATATAATGTATCGCCACACTGTGTCATGAACATCTGTGGCATGGGGAAAAATCTACAATTTTTTCCCCCGCAGATTATCAAATAATCACTAACATGCTCTCAATACATTATGAACCAGAGGCTAAACATTGTACATAATAATTGACAAGCATGCGCATGAAAAGGCTTCCTCTGTGGATTTACCGTGCAGTAAAAATTCTAACCTAATGGAGGCAGTGCAGACTAATGCCTTCTTAATGGTAGCAAGATGGTATGTGTTGTCCACAGGCTCCCTATAGGTTCAAGTGGCAGGAAATGATCTCAGCTAACATGCGTATCCATTTGTCTGTCTCTTCAAATGCTTTAACCTCGTGACCGGCTTGTGCATCCAACAATTCACCCAGGTGTCACCTCAGCGGTGATCCGTTTCAATATACTTGAGCTATTATGTCAGAATATTTCATTTTTGCTTTAATAAAAAACACACGCCACAAGGAGCATATATATATATGCGAGTGCACGTGTTGCATATTCTGCAGCACATCTCTTCAAGTAGTAAACAAATCTTGCTGTCCTCCCAAATTATCTGCCATGGCAACCATAATTATGTAGTAAAAGCAACAACAGTGCAAGAGCAAAATGAGCAACCAAGATCCTTTGTGAAGTTTTGCTGCAGTATGAAGGTATGAAGAGAAGTCATGCAAGTGAAGGATGTCTTACCTTCCGAAGCCAGGCAAAATGTTTGTAGAAATCAATATCATACTCCATTCTGCAGGCCCATTATACTGTAAGTCTGGCTCTTACTATAAGAATTTAGCTGCTTAATGCCACAAAGCATCAAAGAGGATGACCGGATACCAAAATCCACAGCAAGACAAAACAATGGCTCTCAGCTGAGCTGCACTCTCGATCTCCCTGAATCCAACTCTCCTCCTTTTACAGACCCTCCATACTGCAGTTGTGGAGAAAGCAGAGAGGACCTTAGTCCATGTGGTTTGGAGTCTGGGCAGCCTGAGACTTTTAGAGCTGAGCCGAATAACTCAAACTATGCCAGTTGGCTGTACTCCCCTTCTTTCTTCTCTTCACTTTTTTCTACCTCTTTCCAACCCCCCCTTTTTTCTTCCTCCTGCTTTCTCTCTCAAGCACGCTCAAACTGCTTCAGTATGTACCACATCTCTGCATTTCTGCTGCACCCCATGATCTCTCATCTTTTCCTGTCCTCCCTTTCTACCAGCCTGTTCTCTCGCTCTGTCTGAAGTACCTTTATTTTTGCGGGGCTTCCTTAAGGGGCGCAGGGGAGAGGAAACTTTCTGCAGCACATGCTTGTCAGATGTGGTGCCGAGCAAGGAGTCAGTAAGGACGACGCAGAAGGGGAGGAGGAAGGGGCAGTGGAGGAGACTGAAGGGGATTGTGAGTGTAAAGTTGACAATAACAAATTTAACTAGAGTAGAACTGGGCAAATACTGTTGGTGGCTAACCTGAACCAGACAAACTATTGTCACAGCAAAGAGAGGACAGGAGCATTGCAGGAGAGTAAGAATGAAGGAAATGAGGGAGAATTGGATAGTGAGAATGGGGGTCCAACTGCTTGTACTTTAAACAGAAGCTCTGGATCTCATTACTGCTGCAGTTTGCAATAGATCCAGCTTCCAGCTCGCTATTTCTGAGCAGACAGGAAAAAGCCCTCCAGATGTTGATGACCAGGATCAAAGACCACCACTTCATGCAACAAATACAGTAAAACCCAGAGACTCTGTCGTAGTAGATTGTTGTTGTAAATCAGCACAGTTCTCTAACAGAAGCCTTTCTCGTAGCTTAGATTGGGTCTTGGATGTGCATACTGGCAATTACATGATGCTGTCATCCATCCATGCCCGAGTGCTGAGTACCTTGACCCAACTCACCTCTTCTCTGTTCAGCCATTTTAGTACAACGTGTGCTGTATCAGTGGAGACTTGTTTCCTGAGTGAGTCCTGTTCCTCGTCACTCCCCTGTCCCTCCAGCACCGCCCTGAGAGCTTCAGTCAGCTGAAGAGCCTTGAGACTAGGGTCCACAGGTGGGGGAAGGGTCAACTGTGGGGTACAATCTGAGGACTGGTAATCCTGACCGCCTAACCGCAGAAGGGCACTGAACAGCCCTTCATCCACTTTACCTAGAGAGGAAAGAATAAGCAGAAAAGTCACTGAGGAATCCAACATTTCATTATTCCAGAATCCTAATTTCTTTCTGAATGTACAATTGATTAAGAGGTGACTGGCAGGCTGCAGAACAGTAACAGTAGTTCCTGAAATGACCTCTTGAGGGCACCATTGTGCTCCCATGTGGCTAACTTGATGTAAATAGCATCAAATGGCTGAGAACTGCACGCTGTGGCCTCTGAAATCCACAAATTAGAGGTCCAACTTGTAGGTTACTGTCATCATCATGACTAAGTTACATAAAGTACTTTTGATACATGCTGTCTGAAGCTGTCTGTCTGAATCAAAGGTATAGTGATGCATGCAGGACACAATGTGAACAAAAGTTTTGTAATGTATATAAATGTAAAGGTATTTTCAGTGACAGTGTGTGATTTTTAGTTGGTATCTGCAGCGTAGTTTGTCTTTACAGTGAGCCAATGGTTCGACTGTCACCTCTATTAATAGAACTTTGTCGTCTGACCCTGTGCAAAAACAACAGACTGCTGAGGTTGAGACAAACAGCGCTGACTCCAATGTGTCACCTCGGCTTGAAAACACAGGAGGGGAGACCCTGGTAACTTACTTCATGCAGTCAGAGTCCTGTGAGAGAACTGAGATCAAGAGAAGTAATACAAGAACAAAAGAGTGCCTGAGTGAAGGAGAATAAAGAGAGGAGAGATTACAGGAAAGTTCAAAGTACTCATCAAAAACTTCTATTTCAGTCCAACCTCCCCAAACAAAGTGGTTTCTCATCCTGAACAAATTCCAGCTTTGCTAACTCTCTTCTTTTCTGGCTTCTAACTTATCCATCACAGTTCAAAAAATGTCTCTCCTCTCTGTGTACTCTATACAGGCTGTATGTAGGTGAAAATCATGTGGGCAGTGTCGCTTTTAGGTAGACTTTCAAGTACAAACTGGGCAGTCTACCGAAGGTCTGATAAGGAGAACAGAAGCTCTTACCAGCAATAATGTCATCCATTTGCTCCAAGGCAGCCTCCAACATGTGGCTGGCATTTGACGCCATGGCAACAAACTGTCTTAAAAAGTAGCACTAGTGGATCCTCATTCACAGGTTTGAAGACGAGTGTGAGCGGGTGGAATGAGAGATCTTAAACAGAAAGACGGAGTGTCGCGGGCTACTCCCCTTCCTTGTCACACTTAAATCTTTTTACAGCAAAGCTACAGCAGCTGTCCTGACATCTGAGCGACTTCCAAGTAAATAACCTCCTGAATGTGGCTTTTGGGTTTAAACTCTCCTCTCATTTTGTGGCCTGAGCCTTACCCATTGTCAGCGCTGTTATCCACATAAAGCCAAAGCTCATGTTTAGAATAGTTTAATTCTTTATTGATTTAAGTTTGCATTGCTTGTTTGTCTGTATACATTTTCAATCTGCACTAGTTACATCCATGAATGCCAGTTGGTGCATAAAACAAGGTGGAAGAAGTGATGATAACTGTATATTTAGCTCAAAGCCAACTTTAGTGGAGCCACAGAGGTCACACCAGCACATTGGACCATAGTAACCAGATTTTGATTGATGTTGATGACAGGGAACACACTTCATAATGACAAGCAATGCACAGTGAAGCTGGAAAAAGCAGCAGCTGACCGAGCAGTCGCACCCATAAGAGCTTGGTGTCTGGTAATATTTCATTCATTGATCTGATATTAGATGCAGTATTTGGGCTTGCATAACAAAAACAACACTGTCACACAGCAGTCACTGAGGATATACTGACACTTAGTAACTAACTACCATGTTTGGGGTTTTTTTTTTTGCTGCTCTGTTGTAACACACAGCATCAGCAGGATAAGCTAGTGGAACAATGATACAGACTGATCATATGTCTTAATGATGAAGGAGATCATCTGCCTGTCACCTGAAGACAACATCAGTCTGTGGAAAGCCAAACAATGCAATTTGTTATTATTGTTATTATTAGTTCACATAAAGATGAGTCAAGCTGCATTTCATTTAGCATTTGTCCCTGTTGTTTCACATGAGCACAATGAGTTCTGCAAACTAAAAGTGAAAGTTTATGCTTGCATTAGATTTAGATCTATTGTAACACCTTACTAACCTCCATAGAGCCACATATTCAACTGCAATTATTCTACATTGTTAAAGTCCAAAGTATAAATCACATTGAAACAGATGCAGCTTAATTTGTTTGTTTGATTTAAAACATGAACTGATCAGTTGTTCCTTAGCATCCGTTCATCTGTTTTCTTTTAGTGGGTAACTACCACTAAGATTACATCTGATCCACTGTTCTTTCTTATCTAGTCTGAGTAATTTACTTCACTTCACTACCTTCCAGTTATGACATTGCCTTTCATATCTCGTTTTAGTTCATTAATTGTGCCATGTCATATACAGCGTGGCCAACAGGGTGCATCATGAGTCAAGAAAATCAACACATCTTCAAACTGAGATCTGCACTGTCAATACCTTACTTCTAATAAGTCACTGCAGAGTAGCTGAAACGATTAATAATACTGTATATGGAGTCAATGTATAAGGTCTGATGAATATCCTGCAGGTTTCCAGCATGTGTCTAAATGTTAGTTTGACATCTGTTGGTGCTATTAGGGCACATATTTCAAACAGGGGAACAAATGCAAGAACAAAACCAACAGCTACAGAAAGCCATCTGTTGTTTTTATATGTAATACGATTTTTATCTTATTCATCTGATCTTTATTGAGAATGTGCATGTATTTAGATAAAGAATATACTTTCTAGATGTCATTTATCTATTCATTTAACCACCAATAATATCAATCTGTCCAGCCATGCTTTGGCTAAGCACCATGTGAAACTACATGTACACTAAACTGCTATTTTTCACGCTGCCGTGCCAGGTAGGCTTTGGATTCCCAGAGTACACACAGGCAGATGTTAGAGGCCTGGAGGTCAGAGTCAGCTTTACAAACCACAGAGTTGTGGTTTGTAGTGCTGAACAAACTCAGGTCACTGTGCTGGTCAAAAGCAAGCACTGGTGTCCAAATCTAGAGAGAGGACAGAGAGACATAAATAGAAATATAGGTCATTATTTGAAATCACGTAGACCAGAAAACATATTTTTACCCCTCCATTGTCATTATGAAACAGATATTCCTCATGAACTTGTTCTGAGAACAAAGACTTAAAAATAAATTGTTTCAAAGTTATGGAAAAGCTTCATGGCCTTGCCAAAGAATATAAGCTTTGTTTTCTATTGATGGAAGATAAAAGTATCACTTGGCGAGCTTTGAAGTAAGAATAGTCCTGCCCTAATACAAGACAAAATAAGTGAAAACTTATTAAAACTTAACTTATTAAACTATTTTTTTACCCTTTTCATGTCCAACATTCTACATCTCTAAGAGCCACTGACATACATAGTTGTGTTCGGTAAATGATTTGTACTGTTACACCTTATATATGTTCTGATGATATTTGAGTTCATGTAACAGTCTATGTATATTTTAAGTAGTGTTTTATACACTGAGGTATTATTCTGATTTAAAGTTTTAAAATACAGCTGTACATTTGTTATTGACAACACCATGTAAACACATGCAGTCAGTGTCATGTACGTTGGGACAGAACATCGAGTCGAGGCTGAGCTGTAACCCTGGAAAAGAATCGCCTGCTCTCATGTGATCTTGCTTCAAAATAACATTTTCCCTGCCTCCTGGACTTGTGAGTACATTTGGTTTTCATGAGAAAGTTGAATTTAATTCAGTGTAACATAAATTGAAAATAAGATACTTTGCAGACTGTCTGACCTGGAGGGTCTGGGAACTTTTAGCAACATAAGAGCCTGTGCAACATCTTCAGCTGCTGTCTGTCTTTGGCTATGCCTACATTATGGGTTTAAGGCATAAAGATACGCATAATAGAAAGAGTGGAATTGATACAGTTTGTTATATAAATTGCACAGCATGTAAACACTTGCAGGAGTATTTTTATACAGTCACTGTCAGCTTTGGAAAGATTAACTTTACTTTTCCTTCATCTATTAGTTCATCGTGCTTTGGCAAGTCAGATGCGTTCATGTTATGCCAATAAAAAAACCAAAAATAAAGTGTTTGCCAGAAAGAGAGACAGCTCCCTGAGGCAATGTGGTCAGATGTGTTTATTACACTTTTTTGGAATTTTTAATGTTTGTTGCAGAATCAGAATCAGAATCAGAATCAGAAAAAGCTTTATTGCCAAATACGATTTTACACATACAAGGAATTTGTTTTTGGTGAAGTTGGTGCATGACACATATATATACACAAGTCTGTTTTGTTTTTTTGTTTTTTTCAGAAGCACAGTCTGTTTTTTTTTTTTTTTTCCGGAATCACAGTCTGTTTTTTCAGAAAGAAGTCCAAGCTGAGCATTAATGTAACGCATAGAGTTATGGCAATGTCATTGTGACAAGATGAAGCAGAGGTGAAGTGTGAAGAGTGTCGGGGGGTTCCGGGCCTTGTTAATAAGGCTGACAGCAGACGGGAAAAAACTGTTCTTGTGGCGTGAGGTTTTGGTCCTGATGGACCGCAGCCTCCTGCCAGAGGGGAGTGTCTCAAAGTGTCCGGGGTGGGAGGGATCAGCCACAATCTTTCCTGCACGCCTCAGGGTCCTGGATGCGTGTTCGACTCCCACTTGAGGTCCTGGGAGATGATAGTTCCCAGGAAGCGGAAAGACTCCACAGTGTCAATAGTTGAGTCACAGAGGGTGATGGGGGCAGGTGAGGCTGGGTTTTTCCTGTAGTCCACAACCATCTCCACTGTCTTTAGCGCGTTGAGCTCTAGGTTGTTCTGTTTACACCAGGTCACCAGATGGTCAATCTCCCACCTGTAGGCGGACTCGTCGCCATCAGAGATGAGTCCGATGAGGGTGGTGTCGTCCGCAAACTTCAGGAGCTTGACGGACTGGTGACTGGAGGTGCAGCCATTGTGTACGGGGAGAAGAGCAGAGGAGCCCAGAGGAGCCCTGAGGGGATCTGGTGCTGATGGTCTTTGCGTCGGAGACGTGTTTCCCCAGCTTCACGCACTGTTTCCTGTCAGACAGGAAGTCTGTAATCCACCTGCAGGTGGAGTCAGGCACGCTTAGCTGGGAGAGCTTCTCCTGAAGCAGAGTTGGGATGATGATGTTAAAGGCAGAGCTGAAATCCACAAACAGGATCCCAGCGTAGGTTCCTGCGGAGTCCAGGTGCTGGAGGATGAAGTGGAGGGCCAAGTTGACGGCATCGTCTACAGACCTGTTGGCTCTGTAGGCAAACTGCAGGGGGTCCAGGAGAGGGTCGGTGATGTCTTTGAGGTGTGAGAGCACAAGGCGCTTAAAGGACTTTTTGACCACAGAGACCACCATACTTGAATTACCACAGTGGCTCATTTCAATCCAATCTTTTAAGACCAATAGCTAAACTAGACTGTCATTTACTGGTGCTATGGCACACTTGCATTTACTTGCATTTTGCATGGAAAAAAAATTGTAATTCAAAACAAGATGATATCGATTCTCTTACCAGCTGAGAAACACTGACCTTGTGCCGTCAGTATGTTCAGGCTAATGTAGTTTCCACAGAGCGGAGAATCGATCGCCTTGAAGATGAGCTACCAAGCCATGGTCAGTTTGGGGATTGCTCTGAGCAGATCCTGTCCCAGCTGATGGGAGCAATTACTGCACGGAGGGTGAGGGGAAATGCACAGCATGAGAGGTTACACCAGTGCCTTGTTTTTATCCGTCACACTTGCACAACACCAACATCACTGCAGGACATGAGAAAATGGAAAAGGCAGCTTTATCACAACTTTGTGTCTTAGTCTCCCAAATCTCCCTCGTCTATCTTTTTGTTCTTTATCCTCTTTCTATTCCCTTTTTTCCTCTTGTCTCTCCACATTAATTACTTAGCAAGTGCAGTTGTAATTAAGTTAAAGGATTAGGGTCGGAAACTGTTGCTTTTTTAATTGTAGTTTAGCTGACCTGGGCACATGAAAAGATATATGGACTTTTAACCCAAGTATGGTTCGCTTTATGTTATCTCTTTTCTTACAATGAGATTGTTCAGTGGCAATGGTTTATTGTAGACCATACACTTGGTTTTCCCCTGATTTTGATAATAATCTGTTAAGTGGTTCCAACAAAAGACTGAAATGACTCTTGTCTGATTTGTTATTCTTCATCTCCCCATAGTTTCCTGATAATAAATCAATGATGACTTGATTATGTCAAAACCAGTATGGCAAGGAGGATTTAAGACTTGAATAGAAGTGAATTGAGCCTGCGATTTAGCTGCAGTTCCAGTACTTATATTATATCAGGCACAGTCCACTACAAATGGCCTTAAATACCGCACATGCAGGAGAGCAAAGCTCACATTATAAAGAGTCAGCAGTCCCATATAGTGCCATGCAATGTTAGTAAAAAACACAGTAAAAAATCTAATCAAATGAGCCTAAGATGCTATACAACCTCAATTTTTGTATATGTGCATGTAGCATTGGCGCCACACATCAGAGTCTTCTGCATAACATTTAAGGGAAGATATGTGTGATTTGTTCATCTTAATACAATTGTCATTCTAAATTGCTTCCCACTAAGTCTTAAGCCAACTAGATAAAGAAAGAATATATGATATGATATATGGATTGTATGATGTATGCTAGGTCAGCCACTTTAAATATTGTATATACAGTCTCTGTTCACAAAAGTAATTAGACACCAATTTAATTAGATCAGTATACCACAACAAAGCACTGAAATGCAAAACAAGTACAGATACAAGACACTCGAAACCTCATCAGAATGTAAGAGAGTACATAAAGGAGGCCATACAAGCATGAAGCCCAAATTGCAATATACATTGCCTTTATTACAAGATGTCGGTTGAAGTTAGCAATTAATCACATCATTGAGGAAAACTGACACTGAACCCTTGCTTTTGATTTCTTATGCATGTGCAAAACATCTCATCTATTTCACAGATAATGAAAAAGGCTGATAGTAGAAACATCAGTTCTGTTGTTTCCTGCCTGCATTTTCCCTCCCTCCTCTGTTTCTCCCTTCTCCTCTCATCTCCTCCTCTGCAGCGCTGGAGCGTGGAAGGAGGCGGGGACGATCTCCTGGCCGCTTCTGAGCCGCACCTGAGCGGCATCAGCTCTTCAGTCGCTGGCTACTTCAGCCAGCTCCTCCACCTGCTCAGTGCCTGAAGATTTCCTTGCTCTGCTCTCACGTGTCTCGCCACGCTGTGTGCCTTGTCTCCTTCCTCGCTTCCAGCTCCAGTGTCTTCTCGAGTTTAGTTATTGTTCATTCGTACTGTTTCCCTGTGAAGGTGATTTTTGTTTCTAGAGATTTTCTAGTTTTTCTCATTTTGGGGATTTTGAGTTTTTCTACAGTTTCTCGTTTAGGCTTGCAGCATAGCATTTTTAGTTTTGTCTTTTGCAGCCTACATTGCCTTTTTCCCCTAGCAGTGATTTTTGTTGCTCTTTTGTTTGCACTTTGTTTTGAGAATAAACTTTGTTACTCTGTCTCTGCAGCCTGGGTCCTGGCCGTGCTCATTGTCGCACGTACCGTAACAAGTTTCCCTCTTGGAATTCTGCATAATCTCATTATGAAGGCAATTAAATTCTGGAATATCTTTGTTTTCCTTCATGAGACTGTTTTATTCATGGGTTCCCCTTTTATTTGTTGTACAATACACAGGATTAACAGAAGCTATAACGGTTGCATGGACAATGTGGCTCCAGTCTCTGCACACAGCAGAAGCACAGAGACACAGGGCAGCTGCAGCTGAGAAGTATTTATGCCATAAGAGTCTTGTCCCTTGTGTGATGTAGCTTAGATGAGAATCTGCATCACAAAGTCTCAGAGCATTGTTCTTGACTAAATAAAGGTATATTTCTAACTTCTGGTGAAGGTGGAGAATCTGATTTAATGGGAGATTCTATAGTATTTGAGTTCTTCCCCATTAAGGTTACGAAATAGCTTCCTGGTTTTGCTTCTGGTTACCCAGCAACCTAAAAGTGACAACATACACCAGTGCATATCTGGACTCTAGTTTCCAAACTGTCCACTGCATTGCCTGATAGTGTTCACACACCGCTGGACCTGTTGTCCTGAGGTTGAAATAGGCGTGATGCAGAATCACAAACGAAGCTCCGGTTCAGTTCACTCAGGAGGACTTTTCTTTTATGTGCTTCGGCCTGTCCCTTATTTCACAAACCATCCTGCGTTCATTCCTCTCACACATGCTCACTCATAATTTCTTTGCTGTCAATTGAGACTCTCAGCTGTTCTCATCAGCTGGTCACATCTATCCAATGGCACAGCGACACACCCTCATTGTGAGCCTATCATCTCGCTGCAGTCTTTTTAGATATGATGCTCTCTCAGCATTAGTTCTTTCATGCTGCTGCTTCATGTGCACCCCTCCACCTCATGCCCCTCGATTACAAGATGTCCCCGTAGAGTCTAAGCTCCAAAGATAAGACTTAATTATCACATATTATCTGTCATAATAAATAAATTATCTTTACTTCATTCACTTGTCTCTCCTGATTGAAACATTCCTGTGTGCTGATCCACCCAGAGTCAGATGAGAAGAACACAGCCACCTTATACTTATGCTTATATACAAATAGGAGGGCAGTGGCACATCATCAAGTCCTGTTTACAAGGTAGTTCAATGCAGCAAGTCATCTGGCTTTGCTCTATCAACCTGTAGAGCAGCGTTTTATGATATAGCCACACATAACTCTACTCTCTGTGGCAAATCGAGCCCTTTTCAATGGCTTCATAGAACTAGAGTTATGACTCAATATCATCCTAGAGTGAACGGCTCCTCTGTGAAAAGAGTGGCTTTTAAAGTGTTACCAAACAAATTTCATTCAGAATAGACAACTGCTAATGTTGCTGCGCATAAAGAGCCATAAGACTTCTCAGTAATCATCTGTGTAAAGGTCAGACAGATGATTATATCACCAGGTAAGATGATTTGTGAAAAGAGTGCCTCTACCCTCCCTGTTACCATCAGCCTGGCTGGATCACAGTTGTACAGCCGAGCAGAAATGTGTCATACACAGCGCCCACTAACAAGACCTTAACAAGCAACCCACACACCCCTGTCTCTGCAATGACAACCCACACCCACTCTCTCTTTTTCTCCCTTTTAGATGATTTTCCATCATGATACACACACGGTGAGGTGTAATCTGGGGCACAGTAAGTGGACAAGGTCATAGTTATTAACCAGATGGCAGCAGCTGAGGGCTAGTTGTCATGAAGGCACTATGGGAGAGCCATGACACTCATACTAAGGACACCTGCATTATTCATCTGGAGGCCCACAATATCAAGCCTTCTACAGCGAGCAGCCTTCATGTGCAGGAACGTATCTATGAGAGTGAGAGATGGGACAGAACAATGGTCAGGCAGACGTTTAAAGGAAAAGGCAGTTTGTTTGTCTTGCTTCTGTAATGACTCTTTAATACAACCCCAAGGTTTCAGGAAATAAACACATTTTTCTGAGTGGATGTCAACAGTGTTTACCATGTGGCAAACTGTTGTAGGCTTTATATCATGGGAGAATGGTGAGGTTAAAAATACAATGAATGCAATTATTTTTGGAAATTTTACACAGTTCAATACTTAATTTCCCAGGAATTTAAAGCAATTGAACTGTGATAAACCAAAGCAAAGGAAATTAAATCTGAATAATGCAGGTACAACATATATACATTATTGTTGTTTTCAATGTATTAAATTATCTAACAGTTAAAGTTTAGATGTTAAGATCCTCAGTCAGGTGAGTACTTCCCTCTTAGCTTGAGAATCAAACCAAACTGTACATCCAAACTCCAGCAAACCAGCTAATTGATTACAGTTTCCTTCAAGTGAATCCTCAGTGCACTCTGAAATGATGTGTTACATGTTGTGGTACCTTCTGTTCACACACACACTGCAGATACAAGAGTTTTAAATGATGAAGCATTACTGTCTGTTACGAGCTCTTTCCACTGGGTCTTTAATGTAATAATACAAATGTGATAAAGAAATGGAAATATTGTTTTACATCAAGCTGTCTTCCACAATGTGAAAGCACAGAACACATTTGTTTGAATGACTGTAATATTGTCATGAAAAGGCAGTGTAAATGGCAAATGGCTTTCAGAATCTGAAGGTCTCGTCCTTTTTGGTTGTTTTGAAAATACAATTACTCTGAGGATTGTGCGCGCTGCACCTTTGAATGTTCCATTAAGAGAGCATACGCTGCACTGTTTGTAGCCTGAAGGACAGTCTGTGCATGTGACAACAAATGAAAGACATTTTGTTGTAACTTTCACTCACCATCAGGCCCTCTCACCATCACACAAGGCAAATAGAACAACAGAAGCCCAAATGTAACGTCACTATAGGCACAGTGGAGAGAAGTGCTGAGTGTGAGCAGTTCATGAAAATAAAACGAGAAATGAGTATGAAGGCAACTGTAGGGGGGCATTAAAATAGAGCAGTTAAGTTCCTGGTGACTACTACCTGCTCACCCAGTGAGTCAGACGAACTCCTGGATGCAAAAAGATCGTATCAAACTCACAATCACTGTTCACGTGCAAAGCAGAGCCACAGCACATGCTGCACCCATCCATCACTGTGAGGGGTCATTTTGAATCGAACAGTCGACTGCTCACCACCACCAGCAACTCGCCAACTTATCAGCAACACATTTGAGTCCTTCCAATCCAGTGGATTATGTCAAATTAAATTGATTGCTCACTGCAAGGAGAACCATTGCAAACATGTGCTGTGATAATGTATTTCTATTTTTTTCTGAAGTAGCTGCTAATTGGCTCTTGGCTTTTTCAGAATGCTTTCAGAAATGTAGTTGACTGCTTTTTTATGCATTGTTCTTTGAATACTCTAATATTAGACAGTAACAGAATTTACATGCTGCTAAATAAATGACAGCTTTCTCAGATTCTCTTGTTTTCCGCCATGTAGAACTGGGAAAGTCAGGCAGTGTTTTTTTATTTTTTCTCATATTTCCCAGAATGAAGTCAAACAAATAAAAATGATGATGAAGAAAAAATATTGCACAATTCAGTTTTAATGCACACAATCATTAAACTGTCAAAGATCAACAATAGTTTTTAGTTTTTTAACTGAATAATATTTATTGATAACATTTAACATATTTTGCTTACAGATATTTTGTTTAGAAATCAACCGTCACTGCACATCAACTGACAGAACAACACATCTTATTCCCAAAAATTAAAACGGAAACAAACAAACGAGGAAAAAGATATCCCACCAAACCATGACCTCATGCACCAATTCACCACCAAATTAAAAACAGTATGGCAGTTCAACTGGTTGTAAGTACATTGTGCAAATACAGACTCACCTCATTAAAACAAGTAACAAGACCATGTAAAAAACAGTAACTACTGTATAAACCAGGGATAGCACAGGCTTCAAATATCTGCATATGCCTGTTGTTTTTCTTTAGGGACATTATAGAAAAAGAAAACATCCATCTTTGCGGTCATTCAACATGCAACTGATCCAGCTGAGCCGAGCTCGAGACAGTTTGTCGCCCTCTTTTCTACAGTAGTTTATCGAAACAATCGCTCTTCTTTTCGGACCATATGTGTTCAGCGCTCAGCAGCACGTCTGTTCAAAGGTACGGCGGAGGCTTCAGGTTGATCGGTGCCCTTATGTGAATTGTTGCTCAAGGCTACGGAGAAGGAGGCGTCTTCAGAGAATTACAGGACCCTCCCTGGCTACTACCTGTGGTGCCCTGGTACTGCAAAGGAGAGTCAAGCAGAGAGAATGTCACAACAGTTAGAGGTGTGTGATGTGTGTGCAAGAAAGTCCTCTCTCACACGCTCTTATAAACAGCCATATTAAATGAAACCAGAGCCAATATTTTCAAAATCCCAGTGTTTCATCTTGGAACCTCCACCCAAATGTACTCACCACCTGCAGAGTTATGAATTGGGCAATAAAACAAACAGCGAATGTCTCTCATTTCAGCTTTGATTTCTGGGAGGTTGGTTTATTTATGTATTCACTCAGCTGCATTGGAATATACTGCACGACTGTGGCTGATTCATTTGGCAACTGCAAGCAAAAAAATAAAAGCTTTCACAGACAAAGTGGCTTACTTGGCAAACAAACATGTAAATAGACCTATCAGCATTTTAGGACTGGAGTGCTTTGCAGTTTTGGGAGTAGCATGAGGATGAAGGGTTTGTGAAGACAGAAATTTGACTAAAATTAACTGCGAAGAAGGAAATCATAAGTGCGGTTTCTTGAGGCTCCAATGAAGATTTCAGTCCTATATACTCTGACTGGAAGAAACATAACAAGTTCAGTTTCCAGTTTTCTCTCACTGTCTCTTTGTATTTTCAGACCTTTGATGTGCACACAGATACACACAATAAAGCTGTTTTCTCAGGCTGAGAGCACAGGTCAGAGATACCATCCAGCAACTTCTCAGTGTGACTTCCTCGTCTCTGCTGTCAGAAAGTCGGTTCTATAGTCTCTCTTCGCTTTCATCCTCCCATATGCAATTCAGTAAACCAGTAAATCCAAGGGTAGATGTTTGGGTAACAGCATTTATTTTATTTACCAATTATTAAAACATGAAGTGCACACAGAGAGCTGAGTGGCTTTCGTCTGGAACCTCATGTACCCATGCCTGGGGCTGAATCACGTCAGAGTTTTGTCTGCTTTCCCTCTGCACTCTGATCTAAGAGCAGAAAGACGAGAAGGACTGAGGATGAGTGAACTGGCACACTCTCTAAGACAAGGGCTCTGTCTTTTATTGGCACCTGTCAGACTAGTAATTTAGAAGTAAAAATTCTGGGTTTAAAACTTTTTTGGGGGGGTCTCAAAAATAGCACAGTTATCAGCCATTAGATCCAGACGTGTGCTTTCTTTCTTTTCTCTGTGGATGTTTTGGAGGGAACCACCTTCTTGTCACTGAGGATGATATATAATGTTTCTGGGCTGTCCTGGCAACTTGCTTCTATCAAAAGGCAGATTTTTACTTCGATGTTCAGTCGCTTACAGCTATATTCTCATTGCCGCTGACCAAAAATCTTTTCACAGCTTCACTGTAACAACACACTTCTGTATCACTGAATACTAATGAGCTCACTGTGCCTTAATGACTGGGCAGCGATAATCTTAATCACTAATTCATTAACATGTTTTTTTATCCAGCAGTCCTCTCCAGCCTTGGCAAGATTTATTTATTTATTCATTGCTATAAAATCTTTTATGTTGAGCATACTTACTATTATTTTTTGATATAATAGATTGAACATAAATGTCCGAAATCCATTTATTTTGTCTTTTAGTATCTTTTTCCTTTACCCTCAATTTCTCCCATGCAATGTGTTAAAATTGTTGCCTGTGGCACCATATTCATACGTCCACAACTGAAGTCTTACCAAGTGGCTGTAGATCGTCAGGAGGTAGGTCGTCCACTTATCAGAAGGTTGGTGATTCGATCCCTGGCCTCATCTTGGGTAAGATACTGAAGCTTTAGTCTGTGCAATGGGTGTTTCAATGGTTAATGCTTGTCATGAGCCACCGTGTGTGTGTGTGTGTGTGTGCGCGCGCGCGTGCGTGCGTGCGTGCGTGCGTGCGTGCGTGCATGCGTGCGTGCGTGTGAGAATGCGGACTTGTAATGTACAAGTGCTTTGATTGGTCGTCAGACTAGAAAAGCGCTCTATAAATACAGTCCATTTACTTTCTGTTAGTGCTACCATGACCCACATTCATCATAGTGTGAATGACTGACCCTTTCGATGATGCCCCTCATGATGCTTTCACCTGTTACCAATGAACCTGTTTACCTGTGGAATGTTCCAAACAGGTGTTTTTGGAGCATTCCACTACTTTCCCGGTCTTTAGTTGCTGCTGTCCCAACTTTGAAACATGTTGCTCCCATCAAATTCAGAACAAGCACAAATTTACAAAAATCAATGAAGCTGATGAGGTCAAACATTAAATATATTGTCTCTGTAAAAAAGGGATTTGCAAATGCTAACTCATTTTTTATATTCTGCACAGCTTCTGGTAAATGGACTGTATTTATATATAGTAGGCATTCATGCGCTCACACACTGATGGCACAGCCTCAAGAACAATTTGGGCTTCAGTATCTTGCCCAATGATACTTCTACAGTACATACAGGCTGCAGGGGCCAGGGATTGAACTCTGACCTCTATAGTGGAAGACCCGCTCTGCCTCCTGAGCTACAGTACTTCATTCATTGTTACAAACCCTTTGTTCTAATTTTCCTGGCTGAGGTCCAAATCCTGGCCATGTAACAGCTACATAATAGATTTGACAGTGTTGGCAGCAAATTCTGTTTAACAAGAACAAAAGTGTGTATCCTCCTGTGAACACGAAACACATCACACCCGTGACAGTAAAGTCACCTCAACGAGAGGATGCCAGTGGGCGACAGGTTTTCGAGGATATGTGAGCATTTCACTCCAGTGGTCTCGACCGAGGCTGTCTGCATCGTTGCCAACTCGACACACACCAATGACCTCATTATGGCCCACACTGTAGGTGCAGGAGAGAGAGAGAGAAATAATGTGATCACGACCGACACTGCTCCCAAAAATAATGATGCATTACGTCTGTGTGTGACAATAAAGCGAAACAGCCAAACTATCTATGTGAAAGAAACAAAGTCAAAGTTTCGAGAATCGTTAAAGTGTGCTTTGAAAGTATTTTATCCTGCAGCAGAAGAATTCATGCAAAAG
The DNA here is from genome assembly GCF_039877785.1 of Chaetodon trifascialis. Lineage (NCBI taxonomy): Eukaryota > Metazoa > Chordata > Actinopteri > Chaetodontiformes > Chaetodontidae > Chaetodon > Chaetodon trifascialis. The sequence goes on from NC_092056.1 coordinate 17,376,332, forward strand.
AGGTTGAAAATATTGTATAACTTATGGAAAGCTGTGTAAAAGCTCCTGACCGGTCATAGTCCATCACTGCAATCAAAAGGCTGATCTGCTCTATATTTTCTGGAGGGACATCAAAGACAATGGCCTCATTATAGACTGGATTCAGAGTGTTCCTCTTCGTCGATGTCTTCCTCTTCTTCAGTCTGCGACCTTCACACATTAGTGAAACCTTCACGTATGGATCTATGAAAGTCAGGGAAAAGGAAAGGCACGACATTCATTTTCATTCAGGATACATGCCAGTGAAACTGCAGTTAGTCAGTCAGTTTTTAATTACCAGATGCACCAGTGATATCCATGGCCTTGAGATTACGAGCCTTTATCATGGTGATGGTCAGCCTGCCCGCAGTGGGCAAGTAGCAGAGTGAAAACATGAGGTCGCCGAGGTCCACGTTATCCTGAAAGACAATACAAGACACATTTACTCTGCCATATGCTTTATCCTGATAATACAATACTAATATTGTGTCTATATTGGTAAAAGCAACTTGACAGTCACTCTATAAATCATAATAATGAGATTATTTCTAGCACTGGTGCTCTCATTACTGTACGCCAGCCGAAGGTGGAGAACAAGGGCATGGTTGCCTGACATTTGGTTACAGAGTTCAAACATCTTTCTATTAATGAATACTCTCCTCTGTCACATCACTCTAATAAAAGCCTCCCACGTTTCACCCCACATGGAGACTTCTGTTCTGCTGCAGGGAGGCAGAAGCTCACTTATCACTTGCTCTTAAAATAGCTCCAGTAAAGATGTGAGAACCAGGAAAGCACACAAACGCGTCTGTTGAGGACAAAACTACAGTAGAATCTCTAGCTGATAAACTGGGATGTCGGGAAGAGAGTATTGGTGTGTTGTCTGGTTGCTGTTATCTTTCAGGGTAGTCGCTTGTAAAGGGAAACCCAGGAGGTTTATTCGTGAACATAAAACCTGAGAACTACGAGTCTGCGGTGGTACATTGATTTTCTAGAGCTCCTCCATTAACTGTGATTGAGATAATGAGATAATTTCTCAAATACATTGGGAGATTAAACTAGATTGAAATGAGCCTTTCATTGTTCTGAAAATCCTGAACTACAACGAACAAGTGGGAACCTTTTCATGGCCAATGTCAAGCAAGCTTTTATATGCAAAATATTCCCTTTTGTATGCTACAAAGATGCATGTTTAACACGCACTTTGCAACTTGGTCTGCTTGAGCTGTACTGTATAGCCAACTGTTTGTTAGCCAAAGTGCAATGCGTGCTAGGTGCTAACTATGCTTGATCACTTAGCCAGCACACCTTGTAGGAAGGGAAGAGACAGAAATGTAATTGCTTTCCACTAATTAAGAAGGACAGGTCTATTGGCTCTCTGCTAGCAGGAGCAATTAATGACTTATGGCATTTCATTTTTGCAGCAAGTCTTTAGTGTCTCACACATTTAGACACTGTTGGGTGACTGATTTTAGTTGACAGAACTTTGTTATATGAAAAGTAATCATGAAAAAAGATTTTATGAATATAAGTATATGTAGTACCTTTTGCATAGTATGAGATACATCGCAATAATATGAATCATATAAACACCTACACACAACATCAGTCCAAGTAAGAAGAAGTTTAATTGAACTGTAATTTTATTATGAAAATAGGTCTGGATTTAAAAATGATGGCGATGTCTTTTGCTCTCATTCACACGACACATGACACACACACACACACACACACACACACACACACACACACACATACTCGTATTTGTCCCTTTTTGGGGCCCCACGTTTTTTACCCAATTGTGGGGCCCACCCTTTCCAGTGGTCCCAGACCTCTGTAAAAAATCAGGCAAGCTTAAAAAAAAATAACAAAATTTTCAGTCACTTTAGATTAGCCATATTCTAAAATATTTTTTCTACGCTAGTTTTTTTGGTCACTTATGGGACACGTTTCTAGCATTTGTTACTTGGGGGGATCCACTTCCACACACACACAGATATGTCAAGTCTTTCTACCTTAGCAGGGACCAAAAACTAGATGGAGAGAAATGGAAAGTTAACATCAAACACTACAAGGCAAAAGACACAATCAACAGCAGAGGGGAAAAGTGCCAGAGAGAGAAAAGTGCTCAGCTGGTTCAGAGAAGCAGCCTAACAACACCTGCTGTATATGAAGCAGACGCCTGCTTTATCAGAAGAGAAAAGGAGACGGCAGAGCAGAAAGTTGAGTCCTCCACTCCAACAGAGACAGCACTGCTTCCTCCATGCTCATCTAATGTGACTCTGACACAGGCTGCACGAAGGCCTGGATACAGAAAGAGCAGCCCTCTGCACAAGAACTACAGCTGCCATTGCATTGTGCTCTGATGTTAGATAAGAAGCTGCAACATACTGACTACAAAGAATGTTGGACAGAACTGATTACCAGCAAAATATTCTCTGCAGTGTGTCAAGACCTGTATGTTGGTCCACAAGGAGCAGCAGCAGCAGTTGTCCTGCGTCTACAAGTACAATCCTCCTCTGATGGACAATATCTGAACATTTCTCTGCAAACATACTGTTACGTCAGAGATCCCCCAACTCTACTGCCACTCTCAAAAGAACACAGCGTGCCACTAAGTCAAATACCAGATAGATTATGGTCACAAAGTTAAACAGATGCAGGGTTAGTAAGGTCAGCACAGTCATTTTTTAGTGTGCCACTACATCCAGACTTACAGTATCAGTTTACTTTCACATATCAGGGACAGCAGTATACTTTCACGTGTCTCACATAAGGCTATGTTCAAAGTCTGTCAATATTCAATAGAGTATTATGATCTACAACACTTAGAACTCATGAGCACTGTATTACATTATATGGATGATCTACTAGTTTGTAGCACCCCCAAAGCGCAGTGTACACACAACTCAGTCTCGGTTCTGGTGGTGTTGGAAAAAGGGGGGCATAAAGTAAGACACATTGCAATTTGTCAGTCACAAGTTGAATGCTTGGACAGACAGCTTTGTGTTAACAAACAAACTATTGCACCCTCACAAATTGAGGCAGTGACAAAAAGCTCCAAAACTGCAAACGATGGGGCACATGCTACCATTCTTGCGGATGGCTGGTTTCAGTTGACCTTGGATCTGTGATCTGTGATCATCAAAACAACCCCACTACGCGGCCTAATCCATGCTGCAGGTCAGACAAACGGTTCAGCTGAATTGCAATGGACTCCAGAGGCTGTAGGAGGCTTTGAATCCCTGAAACAGGCCATACAACAAATGGCTCCAGCACTTGGTGACCCTAACTATGCTAATGTTTTTCACTTGTATGTTGCAGAAATAGCAGGATATGCATGTGTGGTACTGATGGAAGAAGCTCCCACTGGTAAGCAGCCTCTAGCAAATTATAGTATTAAGCTAAGCTACATTGAAACAGGCCTTCCTCCTTGTTATCAGGGGGTGGCGGCAGCTGCCTTTGTGTAACCCTTGTTACAATATACGCAATATGATAACAGAGCACAGGTAGGTGATAGTCAATAATAATACCTGGACTAGTAACAGAAGACTTTAAGTTCATAAGAGCCCTTATTTTTGAATGTGCAAAATGACATACAAGCGACAACGGTGTGAATTTTCTGTGGCCACTTATTATTGCAAATTTGTCAGACAGTTGAACATACAGCATTTAACTGGAACAACAACGTATGGAACATGACAAACTAAAATAATAAAGCCTGCAGAAGAAAAAAAAAACCTCTGCTCCCAAATTTATTTTTTGTGTTGGGGCCCTTTCTGATCAGTGTATCAGTGTCCTACCACACAGTCCGTGAGAGAGGGGGGTATCAGGAAATCCCTCGAGGTTCAATACCAGTGGTTCGACTCAGCTCGCACTGGGAATCTATGGGTCTTGGGATCCAGGAATAGCATCTGGATCTGGAGAAACCTCGCACAAGCCCAGCGGGACGGTGAGACGTGGCTGACTGCGACCTCTTTTTAATGTGTCACCAAAAAACCTGACCTATAGGCAGGTCAGATGAGATCCAAATGGCTTGTTACATTCATACACTGTCTACATAAATCATGGTCACTGTTCACTCCTTAGCATTAATTAGTTCAAATCATGTTCTCAACATAGTTTAGTTTTGTTTACAACAAAATTATATCTTTAGCTCAAGTGTTCAATTGTAAAACTATAAATACATTCAAAATGCTTTTTATAATCAGATTGAAGAATTAAATGCACTGTGGTTACATTAGTAACTAACAAAAGATCATATTTCAGAAGTAAAACAAAAATAATACGAAGTTCCCTTTTACTTTGGTCAAATTTTGCATTCAATGCAGTAAATATTCACAATAACTTAGAGGCATTAAGGCTCAACGTGCAACGTGCTGTCTCTCCTTGCACCGGTAACAGTGAGACTGCACTAAATATTAACTTCTTTAATTACCAGAAACAGGAAATAAACAATCAAATAGTCTCATCAATATATATATATATATATTTTTTTTTACAACATCTGTAGCAAACACAGTTTAGGAAAATAACATCTCCCTTTGTAAACAACAATCAAAATAATCAGTATCTCATTAGTTAACACATGCCAGCTGAGTGGCTAAGCCTGAGCTAATATCCCATTAGCATCACAAAACACAGTCTCAGGTAGCTAGCACCATTAGCACCTTTTCACTGCTATCTGCACCAATTAACATGAATATCAGCTGCTTTACAATCAAACAGGTTAAATAGCGTTTTCACTCACCGCTGAGTATGAATCTAAGAATGAGCTTACAGCATTTCACCTCGCCAGATCAGCAACTATCATTTAGTCTTTCACGCTGCTTCAGCGGATGACATTATCTCTTTATCTATGGGACAGCGCACGAGGCAGCTAACGCGACACGCGTCCGTAAACCGGAAGTAGGGTCACACAGCAGAACGAAAAGGCTGATCACCTGGGCTCACGGGTGCCACTGATTGGCTAGTTTGGGAGCTTGTCTAATGGAGCCTTTACAGCCACTTGGAAAGTGCAAAATTGCTTGTGTGCAAACGTTTTGTCATATTTTAACACTTTAATGGGTTTAAGGTATTTTAATGATTATTCAATGAATAGCTTATCTCCCAATTAAAATGAATAATTTCAAAAGGGACAATTACAATATTAAAGGGATGTCATTTAGAGCCTGGGCTACATTTGCCTTCCAAAAAGCACCAGCCATTACAATGGGGCATTCAACCATTTTGTATATGTCACATCAGCTACATGCATTGATCACAAGCCCCTGATTTGTATTGATACAAGCTTGAAGAACAGGCTATCCTCCCAGCCCCAGAGCTCACTGTTCAGCAATGCACCACAATTAATCCTGCCACACGGATGGGCGTTGAAAAAAAAAAACTAAACTAAACAAACAAACAAACAAAAAAAACAGCCACTACAAGATTTATATAATCAGCCTATACCAGCACAACTTACCTATTTTGTGGACGGTTCCTGTTGGGATGCTGCATGAAACCATGCTGGTTATGCTGTAATACAACTGCATCTGAATGACACCTTTACTGAGGTGCAAATCATGAAATGTGCTCAACCTTGTTCTGCACAGCTTGCAGAAATCACTGCAGCTTGTTGCCTGGCGGCAGGAAAAACTTTGAATGTTTATAATACAGACCCACAATATGCATATGCAGTTTGTCACATTCATGGCATCATTTGGAAGCTAAGAAGGTTCCTAAGAGCAGATGGCACACCAGTAACTTATGGCCAAGCCATCTCAGCTCTCTTAGAAGCACTACACTATCCAAAGCGCTAGCCATAATAAAATGTGCAGCTCACCAGACTACAAACACTTTGATCGCTAAGGGTAACAACTTAGCAGATCAAGCTGCAAAACGTGTCGCTACATCCACCAGAGGAGAGGGACCCTTTAAGGTTATCCTATCTACCCCAACTACTCTGAAAGTAGAGGGCAAGAGAATTTGGTTTCATCTAGATCTCTGCTGCAGAGCCAGAGATCCAAACCGAGCAGAAAGGGACGGCGACGCCTCCCATCTGAAAATTAGACAGTCTCCTGAAGACTGTATAGGAGGAGGTGATGAAAGCAGATCTACACTCGGTGCAGGAGAAGGAATATCAGCACAAGCATTCCCACCAGAATGTGACTCACTTAGTTTTTGATTGGCAAACAGGAGAATGGGTCAAGTCTACAGATGACTAAATGGAGAGCTTTGGTTATGCTAACTTTAGGCGTAAGCCGATCAATCTCTATTATAAAAGATTCACCCATAAAAGATCAACCTATGAGAAGTAAAACAGAACAAAAGCAGACCACAGAACGCACTTTGGCTGTAGGCTCAATGGTAGCCATCTTCGGGAGGATACCACTGAATAAAACAATTACACTCACATATGTCAGATCAGCTCACTACAATCAAACACTGATATTAGGACCAGATGGCATGGCACACACATATGAAAGCATGGCAAACTCTGATTACAACACATACCTAAATTAAAAATGGGGAGGAAATCATGTAGAAAATGAAGAGGTAAACACAAATCACAGGAATATCATAAGGATTTGCAAAGACTATTAGATGTGTTAGCATTTGGGCCAATACTGGCAACACGATCATGAACACATGTACAATATTTAAACATTTCTGTTCATTCTAAAGATTTTCCATTACCACCATTACCCTTGGAGATTCAGATTGAATCTATAGAAACAACAGCATGGACAGAGAAAAGCTGTAATCTTTCTCAAGGCATCAAAGCAGTATGTATTTGACGTACTTTAGAATATAATTATGATTTAGTAACTCCTGAAACTCCTGACCAACTACCGCTTAGCAGTAAAATCACACAACATGAAGTTTCACTGTGTTAAAGGTCACTTATGCTATTTAGCACACATATGTTGTGGAGTGGAGTGGAGTGGAAGAGACATCAAAAGACTATAGCCAGAAGTACATATATGCAGAAGATGAAAGCTTTAGGAAAGGTCAGTGTGCATATGTGTGTACTGACACAAGCATGTCTCTAGTAGGGAAGTGGCTGTACTTCTTAACGCAAAGTAAAAAAATACATGGGTCTTTTGTCATAAGGTAGGGCTTGTGTGTCCACTAGTCTCTCCATATCACTCTGCGAAAGACAGACATGTCTGACTGTCCAAGAGTTGACTGGCAGTATGACCTGCAGACGCCAAGTGGTTCCATACGCCCTCCTCCACCTTATCCATCCCACTGGCAAACGCAGATGACAACTGAAGTTCCACTTCGAGGCTCCGAGGGAAGTGGATGAGCCACCCGAGGTATCCTCAACCCCCATCAAGACCAATGGACAGCCCGATGCCAGTGACTACCCAGAAGACTGGAGGAAGGAGACCAGACAACGCCTTCACCAATAACATTACTGTGCACTCCTATGCTAGTACGTCAACCATGCTTCAAACCCAGTCACCAAGGTTGATGTCATTGCTATTACAGCCACAAGAGTAGTAACACCAACACTGATGAAGGAGAGGCTGTGACCAGTTAAGCTGGAGCCTCCAATCATGACATCCCTGTACCAGATTCTTTGCTCTCCCTACCTTTGGCTGAGTTCAGGCTCCACCTGTTTGACAAAACGCCTGAACAGGCTGCTTTCCTTACCGATCAATGTCGAAAATACTTCTCACGTGAAGAGGCAAAAAGAATGTGCTTTCGTACCCAACAACTTGCTGTGGAGAAATTTCAATGGGTGGAGGAAGAAAAACGCCTCCTCCTTGAGGAAAAATACCATTCTGCGATGAAAAGATGAACTCAAAGCCACCTTCAAGTGACAAGTGGCAGCAATCATCCACGAGGAGGATGAACACATTCAACTAATAAAATAAAGTGGGCGTCATTAAGATGCTGGATGTACAACAGTCTAAATCACCACCCTTCACCAGACCTCTATGCATACTCTCCATCTAGATGTAGTATAATTTTTTCTAACAGATATGTGATGATATGTGATAACTGGAGAAAATATTGTAACCAATGGTAGTTGAAAGTAGTTGATTTGTTGAGTATGATGTTGTTATGATGTGATCTTGTGATAGCAGCTGACTTGCTGAGAGTGATATCGTAATAACAGCTGATGTGCCGAGCATGACACTGTAGCAGAAGTGGAGAAATCATGAAATCAACTAATCTCATAAGGAATCCTTATCAGCAGAGACCTTGCAGGTGCCTTGGCAGCCGCTTCTTCTTCGTGTGGTGAACAGTATGAAAGACCGAGTGCAGACCATTGTAAGTTGGAGTTCATCAGGATTGCACTGTGTGTGTTTCTGAGCGTGTTCCCCTTCACTGTCAACAACAAAGTATTTTGCTCCTCAGACTTCTGACTCCTGCAGATTTTTCCTGAAACAATTGGACAGCTGAATTTGAGTGCATTCGGCCTTCACATTCCACGACAATATCAGTTGTTTCTGTAATTTTTTATTAACAAAAACATGCAAGGCTGCATCACAGGTTTACATCCTGCATCTCCTCTCCTCAAATTAGGGAGGGCAGTGATAACCAAAAAGCAATCACCTGCTGAACATGACTCAAATGCTGATTATTACAGTGAGCTTTGACAACAGGAAAGCAGTCCAACAGCTACTTGTGTTGATAAAAACACAACATAATAACATAATAGCAAAGTACTTCACTGCCATCCAGTCTCGACTCTTCAGAACTTGAGGTTCTACAGTGATGCAGTGCTGACAGTCCTTCTTCCGTGGACTTACCTGAATGGGCATAAAAAGGACAAGTTACAGAGTTGTAAGAACTTTAACTTGTAACTACAACTGGAAAAAATCAGATTGATTCCATTGGTACAAGTACTGACTTGGTTGACTTGGCCTAAAAGGGGATCTCACTTCAAAATATTTTCTTCATCATGCAGCAGCTCAGAAAGTGCATTATGGTTATTGTAAATACTTTAGTTTGGATGCTGAGAACTGTTGTCCTGTATGTTAACAATCACTTATAGAGGGGTCCATACGGAGGGCCCCATAAGGACATGAACTGAAACTTGGTGTGTGTGGAAGAGAAAAGTTGGAAAACCCTTTTGTATGAAGAGTACCTGACAGGGCCCCATTAAGACATGATCTGAACCTTGCGTGTGTGAAACTAGTCTGTCAAGTTATTAGTGCACTCTGTGAAGAACTCAACCACATTCATTCTTTCCATTACCTTTGGTCCATCATCTTCAGCAGCCTCATCATCATCAAAAACCTTGGAGGACAGATCAACAGGAGGCACAGCCATCTCTACTGCTGCTGGAGCCTGCTTGGAGGTCACCTGGTGTTTAGACATAAAACAAGAAGACAGTGAGCTCTGACAGGAATCATGATTCTGGATATACTTACACGTCACAAAGATATTAGAATCTAGGGCCCCATGAGGTGTCAGTCTTGGAGGTCTCCCTATCTTAACATCTAAAAAGAGGCCTAAAAAGGGATCTCACTTCAAAATATTTTCTTCATCATGCAGCAGCTCAGAAAGTGCATTATGGTTATTGTAAATACTTTAGTTTGGATGCTGAGAAGTGTTGTCCTGTATGTTAACAATCACTTATAGAGGGGTCCATACGGAGGGCCCCATAAGGACATGAACTGAAACTTGGTGTGTGTGGAAGAGAAAAGTTGGAAAACCCTTTTGTATGAAGAGTACCTAACAGGGCCCCATTAAGACATGATCTGAACCTTGCGTGTGTGAAACCAGTTAGCTAAATGGACATCAAATAGAATCTAGTCTGTCAAATTATTAGTGCACTCTGTGAAGAACTCAACCACATTCATTCTTTCCATTACCTTTGGTACATCATCTTCAGCAGCAGCATCATCATCAAAAACCTTGGAGGACAGATCAACAGGAGGCACAGCCATCTCTTCTGCTGCTGGAGCCTGCTTGGAGGTCACCTGGTGTTTAGACATAAAACAAGAAGACAGTGAGCTCTGACAGGAATCATGATTCTGGAAATACTTATAGGTCACAAAGATATTAGAATCTAGGGCCCCATGAGGTGTCAGTCTTGGAAGTCTCCCTATCTTAACATCTAAAAAGAGGCCTAAAAAGGGATCTCACTTCAAAATATTTTCTTCATCATGCAGCAGCTCAGAAAGTGCATTATGGTTATTGTAAATACTTTAGTTTGGATGCTGAGAAGTGTTGTCCTGTATGTTAACAATCACTTATAGAGGGGTCCATACGGAGGGCCCCATAAGGACATGACCTGAAACTTGGTGTGTGTGGAAGAGAAAAGTTGGAAAACCCTTTTGTATGAAGAGTACCTGACAGGGCCCCATTAAGACATGATCTGAACCTTGCGTGTGTGAAACCAGTTAGCTAAATGGACATCAAATAGAATCTAGTCTGTCAAGTTATTAGTGCACTCTGTGAAGAACTCAACCACATTCATTCTTTCCATTACCTTTGGTACATCATCTTCAGCATCATCATCATAAAAAACCTTGGAGGACAGATCAACAGGAGGCACAGCCATCTCTTCTGCTGCTGGAGCCTGCTTGGAGGTCACCTGGTGTTTAGACATAAAACAAGAAGACAGTGAGCTCTGACAGGAATCATGATTCTGGATATACTCATAGGTCACAAAGATATTAAAATCTAGGGCCCCATGAGGTGTCAGTCTTGACAGTCTCCCTATCTTAACATCTAAAAAGAGGCCTAAAAGGGGATCTCACTTCAAAATATTTTCTTCATCATGCAGCAGCTCAGAAAGTGCATTATGGTTATTGTAAATACTTTAGTTTGGATGCTGAGAAGTGTTGTCCTATATATTAACAATCACTTATAGAGGGGTCCATACGGAGGGCCCCATAAGGACATGACCTGAAACTTGGTGTGTGTGGAAGAGAAAAGTTGGAAAACCCTTTTGTATGAAGAGTACCTGACAGGGCCCCATTAAGACATGATCTGAACCTTGCGTGTGTGAAACTAGTCTGTCAAGTTATTAGTGCACTCTGTGAAGAACTCAACCACATTCATTCTTTCCATTACCTTTGGTCCATCATCTTCAGCAGCAGCATCATCATCAAAAACCTTGGAGGACAGATCAACAGGAGGCACAGCCATCTCTACTGCTGCTGGAGCCTGCTTGGAGGTCACCTGGTGTTTAGACATAAAACAAGAAGACAGTGAGCTCTGACAGGAATCATGATTCTGGAAATACTTATAGGTCACAAAGATATTAGAATCCAGGGCCCCATGAGGTGTCAGTCTTGGAAGTCTCCCTATCTTAACATCTAAAAAGAGGCCTAAAAAGGGATCTCACTTCAAAATATTTTCTTCATCATGCAGCAGCTCAGAAAGTGCATTATGGTTATTGTAAATACTTTAGTTTGGATGCTGAGAAGTGTTGTCCTGTATGTTAACAATCACTTATAGAGGGGTCCATACGGAGGGCCCCATAAGGACATGACCTGAAACTTGGTGTGTGTGGAAGAGAAAAGTTGGAAAACCCTTTTGTATGAAGAGTACCTGACAGGGCCCCATTAAGACATGATCTGAACCTTGTGTGTGTGAAACTAGTCTGTCAAGTTATTAGTGCACTCTGTGAAGAACTCAACCACATTCATTCTTTCCATTACCTTTGGTCCATCATCTTCAGCAGCAGCATCATCAAAAACCTTGGAGGACAGATTAAAAGGAGGCACAGCCATCTCTTCTGCTGCTGGAGCCTGCTTGGAGGTCACCTGGTGTTTAGACATAAAACAAGAAGACAGTGAGCTCTGACAGGAATCATGATTCTGGAAATACTTATAGGTCACAAAAGTTTGCTCAAACACTCCTCTTCCTATAATGACACAATTAAATAATCTTAAATAAAAGTCACACCAAGTTGCCTTAACGTTTCTCATACGGCATTAAAAAAAGTCTGTACTCTTTAGCTCCCATGCGCTGACCCCAGATCAATATGTCATCTCCCTCCTTTGGGAAGGAGGTGGGGGAGAGGAGAATGACAGCCAAGCTGTCCTCCATGACAGACAATGACTCCCACCCCCTCCAACACACACTCACTGCACTGAGGAGCTCCATCAGTGACAGGATGCTACATCCAAAGTGTGTGAAGGAGAGGTATCGCAGGTCATTCCTTCCTGCAGCCATCAGACTGCACAACAGAAACTGCTCCAAGTAATCAGTGCAATAATATGTTTACACTCTGTGCAACAACCTGCGCAATAATGCAATAATGTGCAATAATCAGTGCATAACAATCTGTAAATACTATCTACAATTTCTTAGGAGGACGTAATTCTTTTATCCCACTCATGCATTGCACTTGTTCTAATACTTTATACACTTTATTGTTGCTGCTGTATATTGGAATTTCCCCTCGTGGGACTAATAAAGGAATATTGAATTGAATTGGGAAGACCTGTGAGCTGGATTTAATTTCCTAAATGCTCTGAGACATACTATCTCAAACAAAGAGATGACTTTATCTAGTTATAGGCCAGACTGAATGCATGATTGTCATAGGTCTAATTGTGTACTTTTGTTCTTTGTGTAGTTGTCTTTCTAAAATTGTCTAAAATGTGACATGACTTTTTAAATATGAAGGTTTTCTGTTTAACAAAGACCATCATGTGATAACCACATGACCTACAAGCCTGTATTCTGGTTCTCCGTTTGTGTTCTAAGCATTAATTTAAAATGTTACTTCTGAATATGCAAAACAGTTTCACAGTATTCAGACCTTTCACATTTTCATTACAGTCTTCTATTGGTTCAGCACTTACTTTATTAGTACTTGAATGAGCTGGACACTTTACATACAGCAGAAATAATATAAATAACTTTCCATTTGTATATTTAATGATACCAGTGTGTACCTGAAACTTCTCTTATGGAAATCAGGCTCATTTATACACACCTACACCTAAACAAATTGGATTTAAACAAGACAGATGACTGAAGCCAGTTATTTCTATAAGACATCTTCTGAAAAGTAACCTAAATCTTTCTTCATTCTGAATGAAGAATGGTAATGATGAATAGTATCTAAAAATGTGCTGCTGTAATTTGCAGCTACCAAAAGGACTTGCGGTCATACCTTTGATATTATTGATAAATCTCTCTGCAAACCATGGCTTGTCTCCAGCTGACAGAATATATGAGATTGCATCTTCAACAGGCTTTATCCGGGCCTTCCTTTTGGACGTCATTGCTCTGTGAAAATATTTTTAAAGCATTGAACAGCTGTGCAGCATGAGGAAAACAGATTGCTCATTAACTAATTCTGTAATTTAAAGAATACCATAAACAGGGTTTATGCTACTATTTACATAGCCTAATTATTGTGACTCACACAGATCATTAATCTCTGACTAATAACATTGGTTAGCTTAACTATTTCTCAACACGAGTTACATTTGAGGGGTGGCCCGGACCCCAGAAAGCTTACCTGACCTAGCCATGCTTACCGCAACACTTTCCCTGACCAGGCCTGAGCCTCGGAGCACAGTTAGCTTACCTGACCAGGTCGAGCCTCGGGCGCAGGTAGCTTAACTGACCGGGCCCGTGCCTGCCGCGAGGCATATAACGTATGCCGAACAATAACGTTTGTTACGTTGTTACTTCTCTGGCTGTATGTGACATTTTTGACTACTGTAACATGCCGTTACGTGTGATCGTATACCCCCTTAAAGCCTGCGTTGAACACTGTTAGCACTTAGTTGTAAGTCACCTGGACGTTCGCTCCGTTAGCAAAACAGTTTCTACCGTACATTAGCTTCCATAAAATAAGTACGAAACGAGCACTTCCGTTGAAAGCGGCAACAACACATTTATCAAATACCTTATCAGACATCTGCTCACGTAAAACAGCACGTTGAAACTCCTCACTTCTTGTATTTAATTTTAACTCTTCCACCGTCTCCCAGCTCGGCCGTCTCATGAATGTCAGCCAGTTTAATTAGCCGTGTGTTCGACCGGATGTGCGTCATCGGCCGGATGATACGTTCCGCTCAAAGCGTCTCGCTAGCGTCTCCAAAGCTAATGGTTAGCAGCTAACTAGCCTAAGATTACAGAAACGGTATATTTATATTTTGTACTAGCAGCTAAAATAAGCTTCTATATCAAGTGGTACAGTTTGTATTAATAGTAATGTTGTAATAGCTTGTTTCTTTTAGTTCCACAAAACTCTTTATAGTCAAAACATGTTAATTAAAAATAAAATAAAATAAAACTGAAAATAAACTTACCTTAACAGTTACAGCATCGCTCTGTGTTGTCATTGCAGCATTAGCTCTCAAACAAATCCTGTAAAATCCCGCGAGACTATGACACATACTGTTCAAGGCGTCTCATTGGCTAATATCACACACACTTCAGGAAGTGTGTGTGAGGCTGCACTGGCATCAAATAACCTCCATGGCGCCAGTGAGCACACACACTTCACACACACATTTCCAGTTTTTGTCACCTTGTGGGCCAAAAAAGATAAAAGCATGAGGAGCATCAGGGAAGGCTCCTGAGCCATTCTAAAGCACTAAACGGTCTGGGGCCCAGCAAAATGGCCCCACAAGAATTCATGGCCCCATACCGTTGGTGGGCTACAGGTGGTATGGCCCCACGAAGTAATAAATGCGAGTGCACACACACACACACACACACACACACACACACACACATACACTTCTTCACTTCTTTTTCTTCTTTTCTTCTTTTTAAAAGAAATCAGTCTTTTTTACCATTTGTCAGTTTGGCTAAACACAACTGTCCTGTTCAGTGTTGTGTCATTTGTTGTTATCTCTGATCTGTTAGGGGCTAGGGGATGCAATATGCCAGTAAGTGTCCTCACCAGCTTTGGCCAGCAGTATTGTGCAATTGATCCTGTTTGTCATGACATTCATAAGTGGCATTGATGAGACTCCTTGTCATTGATTGCTGGAGACAATTAATTTCATCCCCTGGAGGTCAGGGAAGCAAGATCAATGAGGTGTTTAAAAGCAAACTATATATACACACACAACATGTGTTACATTTTTGTAGCTCCAATGCTTGGTTAAATCTGTTAGGATAATATTTCACTTGGCACAGTAATTGCTGACTTATTGGTTGAAACATGGCATCTCTGCTAAAAATATGTCCAGCAGGGCACCAAACACTGAATTGTAATGGATGTGTACAGTGGACAGTTTGGATTATGATTCACATTTGTTTTCTCATCCAAATAAGTTTGACTAACATGTGGGGTTTGTTTACAACCTGTCTGACTGCTCGGGTTTGCTGCCCGGTCGGATCTATTTTTAGCAATGTTGAGGCATTCACGCACAGAAATGGCCACAACATGGCACAATTGAGCAAAACACTAAATCAGTTCAACACAGTGTGTAGAGTAGCTACTTAGATGTAATTAAATAAAAAAAATTAATGTAATTGTAATCTGTAAGAGTCACTGAGAGCTGAATTAAATTACAGTTGCTAATGAAAATGTTGGTGGTAAAGAGGGATATAATACGAAGGTCTGAATCTATTCTTATTTGTAGAATGTAGCTTTCATTCTGTTGCTTTGCCTCTTTCTGCCATGCAGAAATGCTTTCTTTTTGCATATTTTTGGACAAGGTAGGTCAGCAAAGCCCTTGAGATAATTTTCCATTAAGTGAAGGATGGCTAACAATGACTGTCTCTGCATGTTGACAGCTTCCATTCTTTTGGCAGTATGTGATCAAATTTTGAGAGTCAATGTCACCATCAATGAGGAAACATTGCTGTAAAAGTAATGAAAAAATAAGCGAACACAAGCTGGATCACCCTGATAAAGTTATTAACCAAGTAACAGCACCAATTATATTTCAACAGGTTAACTAGTTAAGCATAATGTAAAACATTTCAAAAGTAATCTCCCCAACAATAAGGCAGCATGGGACAATATGACTGAACAGCTGTGTGTCTGTCTCTTGTGTATCCAATAAGCAAAGCATCCTCTACCTCTGCTGGTGTCCAGGTTTGTCGCCTGCAGCTCAGCTCCTCAGTGCCTATCTAAATGACTCTACACTGCAGCTATTTCAGTTTAATGAGCGCTGTCCCTAAGTAACCTGAATTTGTATGTCTCACCAATCCACCTGTCAATCCAGGCTAAATATAGCCACTGTAGTAATGTGATGATGTAATTTAGCCGGGCAAAGAAAGCTGATAAAATTTGTTAGCATGTTTTTCTGCTTTGAGAGAGCTGCATCATTTAATTTTCATATTAATTTTTAGCCATTCATGCTTTCATGCAGAGTAAGTGCTCCATTGTGTATAATTTCTGTCTATGAATCTTGCTATAGCTGCCAGATGGTAGTCTTACTGTATAAGAGCGGGAATCCATCTGAAAGGCATCTGTTCAACATGTTTTGGCAGTACTGAATTTGTGTAACAGTCTCATCTAGAATTGCCTACCTGGGCGTATCTTGTTCCCATATATATCATTTATATACAAAAAAAGCTCAATGACATGCTACATTTTTTTCCCCACAAGGGCAGATTAATCATATATAGAGTATCACAAAACATCAGCCTCAACCAGAATGCCGATGTCATCATCAGTCATGATCAGATTATCCTGAAAATTATTACATCTATATTTTTATTCACAGATATTTTTCAGCTGGCTTGTGCAGCAGACGGTCTGAATCATTTCTTCAAATTATAATGTGATCATGTAGTTCAAAGTTGGACTTTGAGTTTCACAATCACTGTTTCATGCAGTTCGAGTTGATTACCTCTACCAGACCTGGGAACACTCTGAAATCAAATTTAGCACTTCACAATCTGAACCTTTGTGGAAACAGCCAGAGGAAATTTTTCTCCCTCACTTATTTCTTTGGCTGCTTGTAGGGCTGCAAATAACTCGCACCTCTTAAGTCTAAGTTACGCGGACCCTACATTGTATAGGTTGGTTTAAACAGTTTACTAGCGAACCCCTGATGAAATGTGTCATGTTTGTCCTATGGTGCAGCAGAAAACACATCCATAGAGTTACAGTTGACTGCATGCTTACATTTGGCCATTATGACAAGAAAACCTGCCAGAGGCAATATTAGGAAAGGCTGCATGGCTTATTGTTTTTTTGTTTCAAAATCAATCAAGAAAGTGCTATATAGTGTAAAAAACTACATTATAATAAAGCTCGATACTCTGCCTCATGTCAAACTCACACAACTCTGCCTAGCTGTAGGAGACACTCCTCACGGAGCTGGACAACTGCAAAGCAAAACAGGAGCCGTCTGTCGGGAAGCTAGCTATGAATAACATGGAAATGCGCCACCTTTTTTTCCTTGAAGATCAAAACTTCAATAACTATACAAATTTATTGTTCATCAGTCATCATGTGACTCAGTAGGGTCACATGAGTCCTGGTGTCAATGGCTGTTAAGCTGCATGGGGAGAGGTCTCAGGTTGTATCACCGCCATCACTTCCTGGCTGCGACTGACAGCTTGGTACACAAATTAATTGAAAAATAATTAAATTGTTAACAATCAACAAATTAACAAAACAAATTAGTAATATACACACAATAACAGAATTGCTGGTGTTGGATAATGTTCATTGTAATCTAAGGTTTATTTTTCTTCTCTTCTTTTTCTTGATTGTTTGTAGAAGTGGTGACCTTTTTTTCTGTTTTATGGCCAATTGGTCCATTGTGGAAGCTACTGATTGCAGCAAAAATCAGATTGCCAGTGAAAGATTTAATGCACAAAGACTAACAAGCAGTGTCCTGAAAGCCATAAACACCTTCCTACTCAGGGCCTTTAAAAACATTTAAAACATTTGTGCTCTCTTTCTCTGTCTGTCTCAAACACTCAAACACACACACACACACACACACACACACACACACGCACACACACACACACACACACCGCGTATCCTCCTGCTTCACGCAGCTGCTGTGCATATTTGTGCAACCTGTGAGTGCTGAAAGCAAAGGAAAGTTGCTTGGATCCCTCCAACAGTCACTGTTTGACCACAGAAATGTATATGTTGCTGCTTGGACCGTCACACAGTACGTCATATATACAGACATAGCCCCTGTTGGCATGCACAAAGGTAGCAGCTGTGTCCCACTTTCATGATCCATACAAATTCTAACTGGGTTTTGAGTGCACCAAAGTAACCAAAATAAGTAGTATATAAATATTAGATGTCAATATGTAGAGAATTGAGAGAGTTTAGAGACAGCTGTGAGAAGGCCCTGGAAAACAAAACAGAAAAACCGTGAAATCCTTAGAAAAAGGTTATAAAAAAAAAAGTTTCTTTTATTTGGTGCAGCTTTTGTAGTCATTACTTGCAAAAACAATGAACTATACTGCTGAGTGTTAGTATGTAGTGTTATGTGTAGCTCAGTAGGTAGAGCAGTCATCCACTTAACAGAAGGTCTGTGGTTTGATCAGCAGTTTACATGTCAAAGTATCCTCAGACAAGATACTGAACCCCAAATTGCTCCCGATGCTGTGCCATCGTGTGAATGAATAACACTCATAATTAGCAGCTGGCTTAGTCGCACAAATGTGTGTGAATGGGTGAATGCAGACTTGTGTTGTAAAAGCGCTTTGAGACGTCGTCACACAAGAAAAACACCATACAAATACAGTCTATTTATGTAAATGCAGTCCTTTTGTAGAGTGCAGAACTTTGTTTAATGGGAGCATCAGCAACTTGAGGAGCAGTAGCGTGATGCAATTTGAGTGTTCTCCCTGTGCTTGTAGTTCTGGGGTCACAATGTGTAACCACTGTTTGTCACAGTCTTCAGCCTCTAATGAGCCCTATAAGGTCTGTAAGGAGGTGAAGTACACCAGCTTGACAGATGAAGGGTCAGAAGTGCAGGGGTGGGTGACTGCTTGTCCATTACTGCATTCTCAACACTCTGGGTAGAAAAGCACAGAGCCATGATCAAATACAATCTGGTCGACCTGTAATTAAAAACAATCAAGCAACCACACACCCGCCCCATCTCTCCCCCCCGCCCTAACATAAGGGTCAAGGATGTCTTGATTCTGCTCTGTGTGTAGTCAGCATTGTCGGGAATGGCCGGACTCGCACAGATAAGCTCAGGAAGTACATGCATATTTCAGTGTGCCTCTCTGCAATTATAGTGGCCACACCAATAGAGTTTGTTGGAGGGCAAAGAGTGTGAGAAAAAGACCACAGAGATGTACGCTGACATTTGCACTTACCTCGAAAGTTTATACTTATATTGCAAATTGATTAATAAAGTCAGTATTCTGTCTAAAGCTGACAATAGCAAAGAATTTATCCAAAAGTGAAAACAAGTTACACATAGATAGTATTTTGTGAAGTTTGACCTCATGTGAGGGTGGCTTTGGCTCAGGAGTCAGTTGTCCACAAATCAGAAGGTCCCTGGCTCCTCCAGTTTGCGTGCTGAAGTGTCCTTGTGCAAGATACTGAACCTGAAATTGCTCCCTATGGCTGTCCCTTTGGTGTGTGAATGGATGAATGTGCCAAGTCTTGTAAAGCGCTTTGAGTACCTGATCAGAGATGAATGGTCTAGCTATCACTTCTTAATATGCCCTCATATACTTATCATAAGATAGCTGATTTGGGGTCTGCATTTGCAGGAAATAAGAGACATGGAGAGCTGGTGAGCAAGGACGGATGCTGAGAAAATGATATGAGAGATTTGTTCTGTCAGTGTCAGCTGGAGAACTTTGGAGAATATTGATATTTCCAAAACTATTGATATTTTTGTGTAAAGTTCTGGTTGTTTTGAGGGCTGGTGCTGTCACTTCTGTCCTTTATTATAGATTGTCAATCAGTGTCACCCAGTTAGAATAGAATGGTATGTGACAGGTGGTGATGAGGACCAGAGATTCACAGTATCTGGAGAGCTCCATTCTCACACTGTTCAGTTTTTTCAGTTTTGCACTACTCAGCTCATGCACACACGCACACACGCACACACGCACACACACACACACACACACACACACACACACAAATACAGTACACACAGACTCTTACACTTGCACAAATGCTTGTTCTCAAACATGTGCACACATGCCCTACACACATACCCCCAGAAACATGCTAATCATTTTTGGACAGAGGTAGGACATTTTGCATGCCATGCAGTGCAGCTCATTTGTCATAATCACTGCACAGATTTATTGACTTAATTGATAGGAAGGATAGGATTATCATAAAGTCATAATTGCCAGTGGGATGAACCATATGGTTTGTTTCATAGCCAGATTTTGCTTGTTAACTCTGCAGTAGAAACAGACTGATGGAAGAAGGTGCTTTTTTATGATTGTATAAATTACACTAGCCGTGCAAACAAAAGCGTTTTTGTGTATGTATTACCATATTGGATTAAATGTGGCTTATTTTTGGTTTCCTAGGTTGTATTCACAATTTTGATTGATCCTTTTGGCTATTAATCTGCCAGGACATAAACAAGAACAGCATGTGCAACCTGTGAAATTTGGGATACACTGTAGCTTATCAGAGACTTGCAGCGTGACATTTAACCTGCAGGCATTAAATGCCATGTGTTGCCTAAGAGAGATTCAGGAGCACACAAAACACTAGACTAACCTCTCTCTTCCCACCTGTATTGCGAGTGTGCATAAAGACCATAGAGCATGAAGTATGTGAAGCCCACAGGATCCTTCTGGGATGTGGAATGCATTTTCTGGAGGGGTTGTCAGTTAATCTGTCATGCAAATTAAAATGTCTCATACATAGCCTTGTTGAATACTTCATTCTGATTGTACCAAAAGACCCACATCAGGATACAAGGCGATTTAGGTCTTGGTAGGGGGAGTCTTGTACTTGTTGTCTTTCTCTTGCTGCCTCTCTTCCTTGCTTTCTCCTTGTCACACTCACACACAGACACACACAGAGACACACAAACACACATATGTTTTTAGTTTTAGACCTCCTTCCTGTCCTCACTCCCTTGATCTAACACACACATGCATGCTGTATTTTAACGTAACACACCGAGGGGCTTTAAATCCTGCTGACCTTAGGCAGTCTCACCCTGGATTTAATTTACATACATTTAAAAAAAGTGGGTGGTCTCAGTAAAGGGCACTGAATTTAGTAGCAGCAGTGGTGGATGCAGTAAATGTGTTTCCAAATGAAAATGTCTCTCTGTCCTTCACCTGCATCAGCTGACTGTAATGTGTACAGTAATAACGGTTGTTGCAAAATGAAGAACAGCTATCTCAAATGAAAGGAAAATTTGCATTGGCAGGGTTTCATTGTTTTAAGTTACTGCTCTTCTCCGCTGTTTCTTACAGAGCACATGTCAAAAAACATTACAAATTGTTCTACAATGAATGAAAAGGCAGTAAAGCACATGTATGAAAGTTGTTATGGATCAGTTCAGGTGCCTGAGATGTATTGCTGGTAGAGACAGTGAATCCTCTCGAAGTGAGACCTTTTCACCTTACCTACCAACTAATTCGTCTTTGTTTATTCAAAGCTGACAGCTCAGTGTGTTTAAAAAAGGAGTCAACCTGATTTTATACTTTATACTGTCACTGAGAGACAGACTGTGCTGATATGAAGGACTCAAAAGTGCACCAGACACATAGTCCTCAATAAAGTTGTAGCATATCTGTCACACTTAACAGAGCACCTTTTGTCTTTTGTGGTAACAATGCAAAGTTAAATATATAACATAGTGTACTGAACATGACATCAGTTTGATGTTGACTCACCGAGGAGACGTACAGGATTTCCCGGCAGAGTTTTGTCTCCCTGGGGAAATCCGCCAGATCCAGGAAGTTGTCCACAACCACTTGGCCAATAATGTCATGCCGTGAAAATCGGTCGAAGTCATAGACACTGAAGTGCAGCTTCCGTGTAGGAAGCTCAGAGTACGCCACAGGAAACAGGAAGACCTCATCAAACACAGGGTTCAGCGTCTTGCGGTGCACCTTGGTCTGGTGCTTGGTCATACGATCGGGGAGCAAGTAGATCTTAACGTAAGGGTCAGAGGTACCAGAGAAGTCCTTGGCTGGGAGGTCCTCTGCTTTGTGGATCTTAACTATTAACTGCTCCAGGTCACAGTCAAATTTGAGGATAAGGTGGAGGCGCCCACAGCCCCCGCCCCTGCGACTGCCTTCCTCGCCTTCGAGGGAGCGCTGTTTGTAGAGCTCAGGCTTGAGGCGACCGAGGCCCAGCCCCATTCCAGTGAGGGAGTCCTGCCTTTGGAACTGGGCCACGTTGAAGTCTGGGTTAGACAGGTTCATATGTCTGCGAATGGACCCTTGTCTGTGGGCAGAGGAAATCAAGAACAAACATCATCACACAACGTGAACAGGTTGAATCAGAAAAGGCAGATAGGCATTTACATCCATATATCTCCAGTGCCAAAGATGTGTGTAGCCAGATGGGATGTAGGGGTGTGGAGGTTGGATGATTGGCACTGAAAGTTTTATTTGTCTAATATTGATGTTTCTGTCAGGCAATAGCATTGAAAGCCATGGAGAGGAGCACTGATCAGTTTCAACTCCAGTGCCGGTAACAGCTGGGTGGAAGCAAAAGTGTTTTAACTTTCTCAAGGACAAGTCTACTAGTCCTGACACAGAAATCAACAAAACTCTTATACTGACCCCATTTCAGACATCGAGTGACCAGAGGGTGGCGGTTCAGTGGTCTGTCTCTGCATACGAGGGTTAGTGTGAACCCCACTTTCCCGGCTTTTAGTCTGAGCGTCCAGTGGGATGTCTGGAGATGTATGACTGATCTTCATAGCTGCCTCTGGTGTGGCCAAGACCACAGGTGGTGGTGATGCGGGAGTCTCCACCGATACCACAGATGCCACAGGAGTGGGTTCTCTAGCAATGGAGCAGTGGGAGGACTCACGGCGGTTGTGTGCTGGGGGGTCCACGGCTGTGTAAACTGGCTGTCTGGGTGCTGCCTGCGAAGGCAGAGGACTCATGGGGTTGAGGGGCCCATGGGCCTCCTTGGTAGTGGGGGAAAGCCCACGCTCCCTCCATGGTATCCAGCAGAGCTTCCAGGAGACAAAAAGTGAGACCCCAAACAGGGCCAAGCCACAGGCAGTCACGACCAGTGACAACAAACTCACTGATATATCTGAGAAGGTGACAAGAGAGACAGGAAATCAGGATCTGACATCTGACTCGCTTTCTGCTTTGCTGCAAAGCAGCTCCTATAGCTTCACCCCTTTACCATCACCATCAAAACTCTCAGATGTATTATTTAATGAGAAAACACTTATTTCATCATAGTGTTATCACAATAACACTCACTAGTATGTGATATATTAGGCTGGTTTTTCATTCACCTGTGGTATCACATTAAGAGAATGTCTTTGGACAAATCATGCTTCTTTGCACTATAACAAAAAATTTGATTCATTATAGTATAGGAGCTTCCTTTGTGTGGGATTTTCTCCCCTTCTTTTCTATATGGTTACAAAGAATCCTCAACACGATTAATTAGGATTAACTGAATTTATTTAATTAGCATCTGGAGCCTTATATCTGCCTCCCAAGTGGATGGTTCCCCATGCTGTAATTTTCAGCCCTTTGCTGAAAGCAGAGGAACAGTGTGTTGAAATAAAAGCAGCAGTAAATACCTGTTCACACATTCTCACTGAAATACTGGAATACTGTCAAGTGGTTGAGCTGTATTTTGAACAGTTTCAGATGTTTACAACACACAGTCGACACAAAATAGAGACACTGACGTTGAAGAACTCATGATAAAGTTGCCAGACTTAAAAGAGAGACTGATTGAAAAATTCTGAGTAAAAAGAAAATCCTGCCTGCCTACTTTCCAAACTCATCAGAGCTGATTTTAGCTCTAGAGACTTTTTTTTTTCTCTTCTAAAGCAGTCATTATGCAAATTGAAGATGTCTGAGTAACAGTTTGGTAAAATTAGATTTCTTGTTATTTAGCCATGTCAGAAAACCCAACCAGACCCACCAAGTCCTCTGCAAGAGCAGTTTGACCAGACACGTTAGCAAAAAATGCTAAGGTAACTATCATCACAACATACCCGTTATGTCAATACTTAAGAGCAGAAGCAGTGGCTGCGGGTTACAGTGTATGCTGTGTGTGGACAGCAGGCTTTAGTCTGTCAAGTAAGAGTTTATGGTTTCAAAGCATGACACTGAATATTCCTGCAGTGCATTTGTTTGCACCAGCACAGGGTGTGAGAGTCACCATGGAAAGAGAGGTGAGGTGTGAACTGGCAGAGTCACTGCGGCCTCTCTGAATCATCTCTGTTCACAAGAAGTGGGTGACTTTCCCTGAAAAAATTCTCTCTCTCTCTCTCTCTGAAAGATAAATCAGAGAAACTGCTGCAACATAACAGTGCTGAGATCTTATGATGAAGATATCTATGACTGCAATCATTTTTTACCTGTCAGTGAGTTCACATCATCATGGTAAACAGATGGAGTACCTAATTGTTAACATTTAACCCTTGTGTTTTGTTGAAATTTGCTTTAGTTCCTCATTGCTTGGGGCCGTGGGCAAACAAAATGTAAGGGTGAAGGAGCACTTGCCCATTTTACAAAAGAAATAGTATATTCAACATTCAAATATGGAAATTAAAAGCTTCACTTTCTGTGTCAGTGTCAGACCATGAAATAATGCCACGAGCCCTCTTTATGCATACTGTGGATAAATGACTAGAAATGACAGTAGTAGTAGTCATAGTTGCATAAACAAGAAAAAAATAGCATGAAGATGTAGTGAATGATTTATTCTTGTTATCCCTCATTTGAAGATAAAGATTAAGAAGCAGTCCAGAACAGTGTTTTCTTGAACTATTCATGTCAGCTAAAAGACTTCAACAGTAGCATTGCGGTCAGCTTATAGGTCATGTTACAATAAGCGTAGAGTGCATTTCTGAGATTAGTTTTTTTTAAGGCTATCTCACTATATATAATCATCAAAGGCATACACGTTCTATACGCTGTGCCTCCCCACACTCCTGCCATGCTCCTATGCATTCTTGACTTTTTATGAGGCAAATAAAAAGATGAAGTGATGATTATTGCAATCACGCCACAACACGATAAGAGCAGAGCTCAATGCTCAACATGACTGACTCTTATCTCTCTCCAACAATGTCTGCACATGAGCGTTATGGTGTCCACTGCATCTTAATTAAATCTAATCTTAAGCAGCACCTTTCACATACATCCACTGGAGGGTAAAATACAACAGATGGTTGCTTTGCAATTACCAGATAATGATAGAGTGGTAAAATAATAATTAGCATTACAAATATTGTTCTGAACCTGAAAGGGCATCAAAACCAGCCCATTTTGCCATTAAGAGCAAAGTGTTACGTGTCCTCTTTAATTTAACGCAATAGATCCAGATTTATTTCAAGTCTTCTTTAACACAAGACTCACATGTCCATTGAAGGAGGACTGTAATCATCCCTCCTCTCCAAACTCGCTGTGAAGTGATTCTGTCTGCTTTGCTACGGTGGAAAATGTGGAGAATCTACAGTCCACACTGTGCAAAAATGCATTTTTAAGATCAGTCAAAGCCAAACATGAGGCTTCTGCAGTCTCAGTTAGACACATTTAATGGGTGTCTTCCAAAGTTATGGATCTTTTAGTATAAATTCCCTAATGCTGGTTTTGATAGTGTTTCCTTGCTGAGCTTTGGCAGAGGGATACTAACACAAAGAAGGAATTTTGTTCTAAATAAAGACTAACTTTGGACAGGAGCCACTTCATTTGGCTAACTCAGACTGCTGAAGCATCATATTAGTATTTTCTGAACTATGTAATGCAGTTTTGCATGGAGGACAGCAGAGGTTCAGCCATATTACACCTTGTCTGGACAGGAGGAACGATCACCAGTGACTCTTTCCATGTGGGAGTGCAGAAAATTACTTGTGTTGCATATTTGATATATTTTTTCTATATTTTACTATTATACTAAATAATGCCAACATATCAAGATGAAAAACGAGTCTCTATTTAGATTATTTAAAATATTTTAATTATGATGTTAATATTCATGTGCAGGAATTAACTGTTGCCCAGCAACAACCGTTGTGGGAGAAGACAGTTTGAAGCCGGACGGACAGACGTTGAAGGTGGACGTACATCCTATCTTTAATTTGCAGAAAAACCAGCGGTGCTTATGCATTTTTCAACCATCTTCTCTATTGTGGTACATGTTAGTTATTGATTCGGTGTGTCTGGAGATGCTTTGTTTTGTGCAGACTCTGCTTACCATTGTGTGCAAAATACTATGCTGATGAACGTCCATCCATAGTTGCTGTAATGTTTGCCTTCATTTACTGTATGGAAATATCGTAAACCTTTGAGGTAAATCTGGCGAGTTCAGGCTGCTGCACAGTGTTTTTTTTTTTTTTTTAAATAGCATCAGTCTGCTGTATCATCTTAACCATGTCTATTATTGGCTGAGCCTCGTTGCGTGTGCGAGGGCAGTGCTGCAGACTTGTGCCCAGTTTATGTGCTGACTGTGCAACGTGCTATTAGCTGCCTACAGTAATAAAGCAAAGGGATGTTACGTCCATCCATGTATGTACAGGCCGTCTCGACAGAGATTTGTGTTGACTATCAAAAGAAAATCTCAAAACACTCAAAGGAAAAGTAATTAGTGTATAATCAGTATAATTACTTTAATCATTGTAATGAGCAAAATCATCCCATTTCAGTAAAGAGACACTAATGATTCCTGTGTCACTTTATCAGGCAAAAAACTAATTCAAAAGAAATGTGTGCTCATATAGTTTCTATAAAGATAATAATCATAATAAACGTAATGAGCATCAACTCTAGGAGATGTTCCCTTCATGATTACCAGAATAGAACATGCACATACAATATGAGGTGACTAGCTTGTCGTGCGTCTTCTCAGCAACTAGATGACTTTGTGAAGAGTTTGGACAATTGAGAGAATCTATCAGTGGCTTGAAAAGAAAGCCAATATTTTGTATTTGGACTGTAATTATTACTGGCACGTAGCACATATGAGTTAACTAATTTGTAACACAGTGATATGGAGCGTTTAATTACAGGTAGTATCTAAAAAGAGCTTGATTGCTAACCTCCCTGTTTCACAGTAAAACCAAATGCATGATTTTTACTTTTTACTGTGTCACAGCTGACAGACGCTTAAAGACACCATTACCATTGTGTGTTGTGGAGTTGTTAACTTATTAGTTAAAAATAAATGAGACAATAAAGAGGGCTTTCAATCTCAGCAAATCTCAAAAGACTTTGACGATACAAGTTTTGCATTTTGCATCACCTATCGTCCAAACCAAGCGGCTCTGCCTGATTCAGGACTAGCTCTGTGTGTGTGTGTGTGTGTGTGTGTGTGTGTGTGTGTGTGTGTGTGTGTGTGTGTGTGTGTGTGTGTGTGTGTGTGTGTGTGTGTGTGTGTGTGTGGCGCTGTCATAAGACCTCGCACAGGAACTCAGACAAACTGTCCTTTCTGTGCTCTGAAATTCTGTGAATACTGGAGTACGTGTGATTTGGGAGAATAATGTGGAAAAATTGAGAGACTTGCCATCTGAGGACACTAGGCCCACAGTCAGCTTGGCAGGCCGCCGGAGCGCTGCCTGTCAGAGAAGAATCTATAGACATCTGGACGGATTCAGAGACTACATCACAACAAAGAGGGTGGACCAATTTTAGAACACATGACCTTCAGAGGTGCAGTCGTGTAGGAGGCAAGCAAGTGCTGAAAAAGCAATATCTGGAACTTCCACCTCCTGAGATGTTGTTATTTGCCTTAATCATACCTCTGTGTGAGTAAGGAGTGTTGGAAATTGCTTAATTTTCCCCTTGTAGTTCAGTATGAACGCAAAATACACCACGGGATATATTTCACATGTGAGTGGTTGTGATTGGATGTCCTCAGGGGCCCAACTACTGTTGGTTTTTATCCTCACAGGATGTTAGATGCATTGACCCGATGGTCCATGTCTAACTAATTAGATGGCAACAATTAAAACTAGCAGTGCTGTGGATCCTGTTTGGGGGAACACTATTAAATGTTGTGCACATGCTGAGCATTGGAAGAATAGTTTCACAATTTTGGAAATGTGCTTATTTGCCTTCTTTCTGCATCTTTGATTGAATGATGGCTTTGAAGCTGGAGACTGGAGATGGGGCAACAGCTAGCTTAGCTCTATCCAAACATAACAAAATCTGGCTACCGGCATCTCAAAAGCTCATTAATTAAGCTAACCTGCTGCTGGCTCCAGCTTCATATTTAACAGACAGATATAACAGTAGTACTGATCTTCATTTAACTCTCAGTAAGAGAGCCAACAAACATATTTCCCAGAATGACTAACTGTTCCTTTAAAGTTTATACATGAATTTTGATCTCCATACAAGCAAGTGAAGAATATGTTGTTCATTTTTACACTGCGCCTCCAAATTTACTTACTTAAATGAATTCATCTTTCTGCTACAAGACATATCTGACAAACACATCACATTTTAGCACTATGAGTGTCTCAAGTTGTTAAGTCAACATTATGTTTTAGCTTCAGAATATTTATGAAAAATGAGCAGAACCGTCAAGAAATACACTGAATCCTAGCCAGCCTGTCCTGAGCTGTAGGTCGAATGGCGTTGGACATTTGATCTTTAATCTACTTTCCTCCTCTTCCTTTGTCATTCTATTATAGGTGTTGCCATCATGCTGGGTGACGTGCCAGCTGGAACTGAAATTAAACCTCATGGGCAAGCCACCCTTAAAGCTAACTCCACTACCCGCTATAGCAACTCCATTTTTGAAACTGTCAAATGGAAAAGACAAGATAGGGTTGGCCCACATGAGGAATGAGGGAGAGAGGAGGGAGCTGGGAGGTGAGGGAATCAAGGAAATCAGGAGGGAAAGGTTGAAAGAAAGGGGTGCAGAGAAGGGACAGCAGGAGAAGAGGAATGGGAATTCACAAAGGGCTTTCATGTGGCGAATAATGATTAATAGTAATGCAACTAAAGGAAGCAGAATGAATGGTGTAGGTATGTGGAGGATTGCAGTTACTGTGCTTTCTGGCTCCCTCACATTATCTTCCCTCGCTTTTTCTGTCTTCTGCACGCGCGCGCGCGCACGCACAAACGCCATTCCAATGAAACTGGTTCGCAGAGGATGAAACGTGATTCTGTGGCCACATTAATTCTTCACGCGTGACTGAATGTCGGCTTTGCTTTTCAAAAGCGCACGCCCTCTTCTGCAACACAGTTACATCTGGAGTTCAATACATCCATTCAGTAAATGTTTCACTTTGCATACATGCTTCAGGTAAGACAAAGATTTCAATGTGAGCTAAACTTTCAAAGAAGTAGGAAGAGTGCAGGATAGTAGCTACACCGGCGAGTGCAGGTACAAGCGCACGCTCATCCAGGCAAGAGAATATAGCTTATACACCCAGGTTATATGATCTGTCACCCTGGGATCTTTGCACATGTGGAGAGAATGAACCCAACAGCATACACTGTGAACCTCGCAGACTGTAAACCCCCCAAGAATGTAGATTGGAAGTAAGAATTTCAAATGATCCCCCTCGTACTCGGCTCGCAGTGAAAATGAGGGGTTGTCACGGTGAATTTCCGTTGCAAGAAGAAGATTACATAATTAAACTGGATAATTAGTGAGCTAATTAATGTTAGGAAGAATGGTGCCGATCGAATTCCCAAACAGGGGGTGCTGCTTGTCAAAGCACTCTAATCTATTCTAATAGCCTGGACCACCTATTGAGTTTAAGGGCACAGTGTTCAAAGAAAGAAGTCACATGCGCGTTCACTCCAGTTCAATTAAATTCAACCGTGGAAACAAGCGTGCAGATGATGCCTCACCTGAATCCGAGTAGCGTGGCCTGGCAAGGTCTCGGAAATAGTAGATAAAATCCAGGCAGTGTTTGTTCTGCACTTCCCCCTTCGAACACAGATCTGACAGGAGTTCAAGCGCCTTTTGACAAATCTCGTCATCTCTGTCTCCAGGCATTTCCCACCAGCATCCTTATAAATGGAGGGTCTCTTAGGCACCACCACACCACCACTCCGCACGCCTGACAGTCACCTATTCCACGCTGCTCAGCTCAGCACGGCTTCTGGAGGCACGCCTACCCGCACGATGGAGTCGACGGAGGCACTGTGTGTTCGAAAGAAAGAGGAAACACCAGTCCAAGTGGTCCAGAAAGCGAGCCGTCCCCACACGTGGAGCTCAAAGAGTTTTTATGTAACATTCAGTCACACGGTCCCCTCGCACGGCCGCTCTGGTTGAAAGCCACCGGTTGAATCCACGCATCGCCACTGCGGCGTCGCGCGCTGTCCAAGGTACTGAAGTGTGTGCGCGCGCGCGCCACAGTGAATCTTTCCACCCGGCTGTCATCTAACGTCTGTCCGCCTTCGAGCCGCAACAAGCCCTGCAAAAGTTCAGCAGCATTTTCCTGCAGGGAAAAAGAACTGGATTAGCGATGAGTACTACCTGTAGCAAACGCCGAGCACTTCTCCGCTACTACAAACCTAGGGCGGTTTTACGTGCCTGCACGTGACCAATAAGAGGATGACTTTTTTTTTTTTTTTTTTGAGACGCAACAAGCAAAACTGCCCCTAAAATAATGTTCCATACGTAAATTTGTGTAAATCCGTTTACAGGAGCTGCACCATTAAAACCAGCGCAGTGGATTGTCAGCCATCCACCAGCTGGGAGAAAGGATTTCTTCAGTGAGCTCTTCACATCCTGCCAAGACAACCACAGTCATGCCAATCACTGAACTAATTAGAAATTATGACTGCAGGCACGCAGAAAGAGAACGATTTTTTTTTTTATCTTTGTGTATTTTTTTTTTTTATTATTGTTTCTAGTCGTTTCTGAAGGGCACAAGGCATAATTATAATCAACAGCTCTGCAGACTTCTCATGGGACAATCAACGTAAATATTTCAAAGAGCATTGCTTGTGCTGTCATTCCTATCATGCATTTACTCCATCGATCAGTAAGTAGTCTCAGTAATAAGTAGGGACACAGTCAATTTTACCTTCAGTTCAGTGACTGACAAGTCCAATGATAATGTATAGACTCTGGTTTAAGGGTGCGTACCATTGCACTTGAGTGGAAAAAGTAATAGCCTGAGTGTGTCTAACACATCATTATTGAAAATAGGCAGTTTGTGATACACACAAAGTACATATGCCGCAGGCAAATCTAAATAATGCTCACTGATAAATAATCTCTTGCATGATATGAAATGGTCCTTTGTTGTAATGGGGCTGTATGGAAGTCATTAATGAGGTTACTGGGAGAAAGAGAGTTCAAATACATTGCTAACTGAAGGAAAAGGGTAAAAGAATTTCCTCATGTAGATGATTTAAATGCTGAGTATCAGAGCTCTGGGGTCTTTCCCATTTATTGGTAATTTCAAAATGGACAAACAGAAAAACAGATACTGACAAAAGGGGATGAGAGAATGAAAACATGATGGATAGACAGGGCAGTGTTGGTGATTTTCATGCTTGTTCAACCAAGAACAAAGAGCCAGCAGTCATCTCCCATCAAAGATAAACACAGCCTCTAATGAACTGTGTCCTGTGTGCATTCATCTTGTTGTTCTGTTGTCTTGCAAATGGTGTGCTGTGCTCTTAAGCTTCTACCTTGTAATAATGAGATCCTAAAAGACCTTATCTCCACACACAGCAACATGGGAATGTGGTTAGCAAGCTATTATGGGAAACACACGTCTTCTTTGGACAGGTAAGGGGGTGGGCTTTTTGTGATTGCAGACAAATAGGTGATGGTGGTTATCATGGCACTAATGTACTGTGTGTGTGTGTGTGTGTGTGTGTGTGTGTGTGTGTCCGTGTGTGTGTGTGCGTGCGTGCATGTGTGTGTGTGTGTGTGTGTGTGTGTGTGTGTGTGTGTGTGTGTGTGTGTGTGTGTGTGTGTGTGTGTGTGTGTGCGTGCATTTTCCATTCAAAAAAAATCTTCACACAGCAGGAAGTCAGCTTTCTTGGTGTCCATGGCAACTGTAAAAGACAGAAGGCACTCTTCACCCATTTATTCTCTTCAACTCTCATTTTGTCAGCTACTCTCCTCCACACCATCCACTAATGCACTGGTACTTTTTTCTACTCTACCTCCTCCACATTTTTTTTTATTTTATATTCGTTTTCCTTCTCACTCCTTGCTGTCTTGTTTCATTGTAAACTACTTCCTACTTCCTATCATAACTCTCTCTCTCTGTTCTCTCTCTCTCTCTCTCTCTCTCTCTCTGCATCTCTAATTCATTTTGTCATTGTATTTTCTGGTTTAGCAGCTGGTAGCTCAACAGGTTGACAACACTGGGGCAGTGATAAAAGGCCAGTATGAAGAGTGCCTACAGGCAGGTTGTCACAGCATAGATTGCATCTCCATACGTTCTTTCCCATCTCATTATGGACAGCCGCCTGTCTTTGCTGTGGTTAAGTGGGGTGAGGATGATGCAAATGAGGTGAAGGAAAATCAAGAAGTTCCTCTCTGAATTTCCATAAGTCATTAATTCATCATCAACACAGTATTGAAAGAGTTAATTCAGTATTCCAACCAATCAGTCAGTCAATTAGTTAATCATCAATCCAGCCAAAACATTGTACATATTGGTGGCTATGATTTCCTCCTCTGACGTGGGGAGATTAATAAAAGAACAGCCCTTTCATGGGATGAGAAACATGGTAGTCTTGGCTTGAATTGGTCATCATCAAGTAGTCAACATTTGTCACACATGCAGACACTTGTGATGCATCATCAATATGAAAAACCATGTGAGACAATGACATCACCAAGAAATGCCGTGTTTGGGGAGAAATGGAGAGGTCCAACCACAGGACCTTGTGGAACACCGGTGTGTGGGGCCCCACCAGGTGATTCTTTCACTTATAATAAGAAACTGATGTTGGAGGACTGGAACCATTGCTGTGCTGACACACTTTTCTGCTGGCACAGATAGAAACATCTGATGAAACTGGTCACTATCAAGACTGAATACAGAGAAGCTGTGAAGTACCTCTGTGACTGTGGCTGTTTTCTATGAGTGTGATGTTTTGAAGAGCATGATTGGTTGAGTAACGTCACCCAGAGTCTTCATTGGTAAAGATTTAATTGATGTGATGAATATAGATTCTCACAAAATATTCTACACCAGTTCACAAAACCAGTTAAATACTTAGAAATACACATAAACCAAAAATATATTTCATATCATATATATGATTTAAAAAATGCATATTTGTGATTAATAAGACATGTTTTAACAGCTATGTTTGTTTTTTTATATACTATTACAAGCTGGCAACGCTTTGTTCAAATGCGGTCTGATGACCCCTCTTCCATTCTGTATTCGTGTTCATTTAAATGCAAATAGGCCAGTTCCCTTGGCTTATCCTTTCATAAATTGTAATTTATTTTGTTGGGACATTCTGTAATAAGATGTATTTATTGTTTTATAGATCACTCTCTCATTTCATGTTTCCTGTGATCACAGAGATTGGGAGAGTTTCTGCCTCTGGCTTTGCAATGCTAAGAAGATGATTTCAATAAAACTATGACTGGTCTGTGTTTCATTTGTTTCATGGTTTGGATTACTTGGTGGTAATGATCTCCTGAACATGTGTTTCACGCTGAGTGAATCCTTGAGATGGAGATACTAAAAAATGTTTCCTTTGGTTTTGATATGTTTAACACTCAGAGGATTATCATCATGCAAATCACCAAAAACATCTTCCACTTCCATTGTACCTACCAGCTTATCAGAGAATGTGTGAATTGAATCAATTGATAAGAGCATACTTAGTCAACCACCTTCTAACTGTGAGGAATACTGGATTACAATAGGAAAAGAGAGCCATAGAGCTGTCTGAATGTTCTTTATAGGTGCATACACAAGAGGAAGAATAGGAAGCACTGCATTGACAAACAGATCCATCAACCACAGACAGGAGAGAACAGCATACAGTATATGTCATAGATGAGCGTCAAAAAGATTAATTACTAGTTATTTTCCACAAACTCTTACATCTGCGGCCCAAGCCTCTCTGCATTCTTTGAATCAAACAAAGAGTGGTTCGTAGAGGAGCTGTGTGGAGAGGAGGAGGAGGAGGAGGAGGATGAGATGGAATTCTCTCTCATCTCAATTGCTCTTTCTCTGCCTCTATTTTTCTCTATGGCTGAAAGAGAGGCCTTGAGGGTTTGAGCAACGGGTCTCAAAAACAAAAGGCACAAAGGCAAAGCCAATTCAAGATATTTTGGTGTGTGTGCGAGAGGGAGACAGTTCGTGAGAGAGAGAGTGAGTGAGAGAGATCACACTGTGTATATGAAGAACAGAATGCTACTGTGAGGGGGGAGGGGATAAGAAGGAAGAACTGTAAGTAAGAGGAGAAAAAACACTCAGGCAACACACAGAGTCATACGCCGTAAAGCCGACAGAGGTTGAAGAACCTGAAATGTGAAATTTGGATGATCTGACAGAAACCGGAAAATTAGAGTTTTACTCTAATGTAGAGAAATACTACAGAAATCAGCAAGTAAAGTGTATTTACTTTAATGTATAGTCCTTAAATGTTCATGTCAGTTAATTGAAGAGCAAGAAATGACGGTTTTGATGTTTAGTGGTGCATCTTGAAGATGTTTCCTTTGAGCATGAATCTCAAACAGTTTCATGTGTGCTGATACTAAGACTTTTAACTGTGAAACCATTACTCTTCCAATATGTTCAAATCGACCTGAAAAATGAAGATCGTCGTGGCCCTTTTAAAAACCTCAGGACTGCGGTAGCAGTACATTATACATGCCCTCCTCTCTTAGTGGTTGAATATGATCAGAAGCCACCTCCTGCATAGATGCACAGTTGTGTTCTACATATACAGTACATCTAAAGCTGACTGACAAAGGGAGTGTGTTCACCTGTCAGAGCAACAGCAAGTCAATTAAGGGAATCATGTTGTCTCAAATCTGCAGGAAAGTACTACAAAGGCAACATCCAATCACATAAGCAGACGACATAATAATTAGAATGGCTCTAAGGCAGCTTAGATGATGAAGTCCCTTTGGAAAGTGATGCCTGTGATGTGTGTGTTGCAGTTACAGGTAGCATAATGAGCCAGTAAGGGGCAGGTGTGCAGGCAGGTAGCAGTCATGGGGGTAATCGGCTGATGGGAAGCAGGTGTGCAGGAAACTGAGCGAAGGGGCCTAATGGGCAGGTGAGGTACAGATAACACAAAACAAAATGTGCCACAGGCGTAGGCTTAAGTTTCACATTTAGAACTGAGTCATTATGATGAAACATGATTTGCTCTCACAGTATACATACATACATACATACATACATACATACATACATACATACATACATACATACATACATACATACATACATATTATTGCTGCTTTTTCAAGCATTTCAGACAACTTGTTCAGCAAAAGCAAAAACATGAATTCATCTATTCGTCTAGTGCATCAGAAAAAAGACAATTTGTGAATAGTTTTTCATGTGAAAATCACTTTTTCACTGTTTAGTAATTCAATCAGTCATTCACTCAGCCCCCAGGTATCAGCTTACTATCCCTTGGCTTTGTTGCTGAGCTAAGACAAAAAGTTTCTCCCCTAGGTTAGTGGCCTGCAGAGAGAGAGAAAGACAGAAATATAATGCTGAGCTCAGCTTCTTCCAGCTAGTAAGCCTACTGTTATTTGCTAATTATCCGACTTACTTCTGCAGGCCAGCGTGAAGGACTGTTACAAGCAAGGCATACTGTGTCACATTGTGACAGTGGGAGCATAAGAAGTGTTGGATGAGAGCACATGAGGTAGGTTAGAGATCACACAAATCCCATCATTTGTAGGAGTTTCCATTAACAACAAGCATTTATGGTGACCCTGAAAATTATTAGAATTAACATATTACTGATAACTAACGTTTAAATACTTAAATATAAGACAGATCCACTGAGGGAATATTTTAACCCACAAGACTTATTGATGTACAGTAATTATGATGCCAGCATATTGTGGCATCTGCTGGACAGCCAGACGTGCACTAATGGTACAGGGAAACTGCAACGATGTCAAACAGGATTGTCAAGTAGTACCTACCAGACCACAGAAACAGTTTCCACACCTTTAATATCTGTGCCATTATGCATACAGCAATCAGGCCTGCATAGTCCCAAGTGTGCAAGAAATTGCCAATTCAATATTTTTAATCCAATCATCTGATCTGAAGATAAGTATCTGCTAATTAAAAAACAGGTAATTAATGTCAACCACAAAAGCATCAACATTGTAAGGGTTCCGCATTAACTGAATGGAAGCATGGCCTCAAACCTCTCTGCATGCCTGAATGCAAAATCATGTGTGAATGCTGCTAAAAATAACCACAGAGGCACAGGCTATTCTCTGTAACCAGAGAGAATTGGATTAGATAGAATTAGATATTACTCTCCCTCCATCTTGTTGTTTGAATGCCATTAACTGCCAGTGATGCACAAAATCTATGTACACCTAGTTTTTTGTGAGTGATCCACAGCATGCATGCAGTAGATAGTGTGTCGTACATCATATAGCATCGGGTGAAGCTGTGTGGATCTTTCTTCTGCATGGACATGAAGCCCAATGGTCCTCTCACTGTATCAAGACAGAAGACATTAAAAAAGCAAATTTAAATCTTTATCCAGGGACAGGTTTACTTCCTTTGCCTCAAGTTTAAACTTTTTTTTTTAACTATTTCACATCTAATATAGGCTTGAATACAGACTGCAAATCTCTACAGCTGCAATGTGGTGCTTTTTTTTAATTGTATTTACAGCAGGTAACACAGCACTGGCATGAGACACGTAACTTCAATTGGAGCACATTCTTTCGGGGTCCATCTTGCACTCTCAAGCTCCCAAAGCAAATATCATGCCGCTGTTTATGGACACAGTTTTCTGAACATGTCAGGCATTAGTTTTCCCAGTACGGTGACATGTGATTAGTTTGGAATTTATGAGAAAAGGTTGGGGGTTTCTCTCCCACAGCGCTGATTTATCTTGATTTCTGTGCAGCAGGTACTTTCCGACAATCAGGACGAGGCAGTGGCTAAAGGTAAGACCCCCATCCTACAACTATTAACCATCATTAGTGCAATTGTCAGGCAATAACACAACAGGGAGGGGACATAATGTTGAGGCCACAGTACACTTCTGAAAAACATTCACATGCAGACAGAGCTAGTTTGAGTAAGTATAAGTAGCTGAAAAGCAAGTAGCAAAATGTGACAGACCTCATAGGGACAGTTATGCTGTATTCATGAGTTAAATCATAGTCACAGGATTTAAGACATACAGTATGTGCTGTGTCTGTGTAGGGGGCACACAATAACAGGATTACTTTACTGTATGATGCAATATAACACAGCAGCTATTGTAAATGCATTTCATCCTAAGAGGTGTACAAAAGAACAGTCCAACAGCACCACAATCCATTGTCTCAAAATTACCATGGAGTTAAATCCAGATCTATTGGACTAATGAGATCAATAGCATCTGCACCGGCAGCTAACAAGACGCCCCAAGTGAGGAAATAACAATTCTGTTTAAATCTGTGCACAGTGTTTGATATTGTAAGCTTGAGGAGTGATCAATCTGTACTGTCAGTCTTAAAAGTGCAAAACATGTGAACACACCAAAGCCTTGGGGCATGCTTGACACACACAGTAGCTGAAACCACAATGCATCTACAGCTGAACCAATGAGTGGTGGCTGGAAAAGCAAAGAAGTTATTGATGGACACGCATAGTTAATGTATGCAGGTGGATCGCTACACAACAAAGAAATAATAAATATGATCGGGATTTAATCAGATAAAAAAAGTGATCTAATGAACACGTTGTTGAGGAGCCGCCTGATGAACTCACTAGAAAGACAGTGTAGGTTGATTTCCTGAACAGGAAAGTAATATTACTCAGGGACTGAGGGAGATTCATCTGCCTGTCCATCATCTCCACCTGTGTGATTGGCAGACCACAAGCTGATCAGGGAATGAGAAGTGTTGCTCTGCTAGACTGTGTGTTGCCTCAGGAGGGAGCCTCCCAGAGAGAGGTTAACACCTGCTAAACCTGCTGAAGCTCGTGGGAGGATTCTCTATAAAAAGGATTTAGTTGGGAGAGAAGAAGATAAACAGAGAACATAAATGCATGCGGACACTCACACATGCACAGCTCTCAGCTCCAGCTGACACGTCTGCCGTACTGGGCAAAGATAAACTGGCATTCATCAGAACACAGTTTGAACAATTACTGACCCCTCCGTGTCTGTTTTTGCCTGTCAGATGTCAGTGTTTTTCAGGGTATTTGACTTTCCACCTCAAGCACAGCAAGTTCTGAATTGATGCCAGCCAAATTTCTCTTTTAATAGCTCTCTAGTCTAAAATGTAGCTCTCTAATGGCTAGCATAACTGCTGGATGCCAATACAGTGGAAACTCAACTCAACGCTACATGTGATTAATGATGTGATTAATAAAGTATGTTTCTTCTTCTTCTTCTTCTTCTTCTTCTTCTTCTTCTTCTTCTTCTTCTTCTTCTTCTTCTTCTACATATAACACCTGTTGATTGTAGAGTAGAAATTGCATAATTATATCAAAAGCACAAATTATTTTGCCCTTATATTAACACTGTGTGGGTTGGGGCCTTTTGCAAAGCTTGGTTGCTCTCTGCTTCATTTAGCTATGAGGCGCTGGGGAATGTTGCTGCTTTGCTAATCATCACTGCAATTCGAGTCACAATTGCTAGTAGTCATATATTCTGTAGCAAGTTCCCAGATGTTCCAGATTTGGTCATGGCACATTATTGCAATTAGAAAAAGAAAATCCTTCTCATAAACATGAGGAAACAATAGAGCTGACATTAGCAGATTCCATCTGTCACAGTTTGATGAAGCAATCAAGGGATGATTAAAAGTTTCCTTCAAATTATTTCCTTCCTGGAGAAAAAGCACATTCATTATGGTCAACATTTCATCTTGTTAATATCTAATGAAAACAAATGATAAATTTGTTCTATACAGAAGTATTAAATGCTGAAGTACAAAATCCTGTAATTAAATGGAGATGCTACATCCAGTAAGAAGAAGGTTGCAGTTAACAACATAATGTTGAACTGCTTTGTGTGTAGCAGCCTGTGATTGATTATATTTGAGTGATATCCTCATCCTGAGGGCTGTTACCAGTGTGAATGATGCAGCAGCTATCCTCTCTGGAAGTCTGCATCTTAGTGAGAGAGCTCTCTAAGTAGACTCAGGGGAGCAGGGCAGGGCTCAGGCTCACAGTTGTGTGTCTGTGAGCAAGCATTCATCTGTTTGTGTTAATGTATGTACTTACAAGTACTGCATAATGCATATTTCTGGACTCCTATTACACAGTATGCACCCAGGGACAGTAAGCTATCTCATGTTAGTGATTGTGTTACCGTGTCAGTAATATATTATTGGGTAGAATCTGTGAGGCTGGATGTGTATATTGTGCATGTGTCCCCTGGGTTCAGTATGGTGAGCGCTACACAGCAAGCTTTACTGGCTGAATATACATACAATCATGTGCACGCTATGATAGAGTTATAAATATTTGACTTGTTCATCAACATGTAGTAGCCGTAAAAGCAGCAGTATTATATATATGTTTTTTATTTTAATGGTAAATGCATTGCAAATCAGCAGAGCAAACAGTTAACTCTTACCTTCCACCAAACGTGGTGAAAATACAGCACAGGCAGACTTTTGATACACTGACTGAATAGAATACTTTTGTAATGGTGAATTTGGATGTGGCTGTTACGTAATTGAATCATTCATGTATCTTTTGAGGCTCCATGTGATTATCCCAGGCTTTCAGCTGTCAGATCTACAGTCTTCCCCGTGTTCCCATCATAAATCTGCTCCTCCAGATCAAGACTGAAAACCAGCTGACCACTCTCTGTCTCTCAGAGGGCAGAACAACCAAGCTGAACCATTGCACCAAACCACCGGCAGCCAATCTCAGAGAGCCGATGATGATGCCCCCTCAACCCCCCACCCCGTCCCCTGCACGGCCTGTTGCCGTGGTAACCGTGCAGCAAGTACCTCCATAGTTCTTATGTCTCTGGTTATGGCTGTCTGTTTCCATTCTTAGGTGGAGGGATTGATCACTATTCTGCTCACCAGTTGTGGGATCAGGGCAGCACTGGTGCAGAAAAGCTGGGATTGGCCTGAGCTGAGACCAACTGTCTGTTTCTCACTCGACAAACCACGTGAGGGGGAAAACCTGATGAAACCACTGATTCCTTCAAGGTGAATCACAAGGAAATGGGCCACGCAGACTTGCAGGATAAAGCTAGCCCTTTTGAGACTGTTACCACTACAAAGTTATATACTCCTCTTCCATTTTTAGTCTGAATTCTTGCAAGCCAACCACCTTAAGCTTAGATTGCGTAGCAACACAGAAGTAAGCTAATCAAGAAATATTATGTTTGGGGTAGGTCTGTGAAGCACGATGTTGTCTATGATAACAGTGTTAGTCACAATGGCGGTACAACCTGTTAAGATGCAAATAACCATGACGAACAGCACTGCTGTGTCTGTAAACACAAAACAGAAAAGCTGTCTTTCGACATGGAAGCACATGGGCATTATCGAGCTGTGTTAATAACGTGCTCAAAATTATATCATGTATATCAAGAAATATTTCACCCATTCCTCCGAGTCCAGAGAGTGCACATGAGCAAAGAAGGATCCTACATGCATTTTTGGAAGCGTTTATAATATTCAGAGACCGCTTGCTGCTTGTCTTGTTTACACTTGAAAAGGCATCCTTTCAACAGCAACAAAAGATTTCTCATGAGATAGAACAATCTGTTGTCTGAGCTGAGACGTGTGCTTCCAGCGTGCTCAGAAGATGCTCTGTGTCTGAAAATTCATTTCAGCAACTCCGGTGTAACCTTCTGGATCTGACACCGTGGTCTGCAGTGCCGTTAAGTTCTCCTCATTCCAGCTCTGACGTTTCATTTGCGATCACCATCGTGTGCAGTCAGCGCTAACCTCGGAGCAAACTGCTTATGGAAGTACAGATAAAAGTATCTGGAATTCATGCTTGTTAACTTTGCTTTGGCATTACGTGCATCAACCTACATCCCATGTACTGTGGCACTTCGGTACAAATGCATGAACTGTTACAGCCATAATTATCACAGATTAACTTGTATCCTTTTGGTGTTCAGCAGTATCTTGTATGTATGACTGTGTCATTCATTCAGTAGAAAGAGCATAGCTATCAATGAAGCATTGACTTATTCTACTGATATTTGATGTACTGTTGCACTTTACATACAATTAATACAGATGGCAGAAGGAGCAAAATGTATGTATTTAAGCAGCATAAGTACAGAAGCTTGTTTGCTGATGACTATTCTTAACCCAGTTGCTTTGTCTTTGAGTCTGCCTATTCTGCTTATGACATAACCAAACACATATACGCACACTTCCCACTTTCCATGCACACTAACAATGTCAAGTGCTAACCAAGCCATAAAACAAAAATAGCTTGAACCATTTTGGTTAAAGGGAATAACACAAGAGCCAATTTAGGAGGACTTAACAGGATTTGAAGAAGTAGAGTTATATTGCCTGTGATAAAGAATTCCTTGGATGGATAGAGAGAGAGAGAGAGAGAGAGAGAGAGAGAGAGAGAGAGAGAGAGAAAACGATGTGAGAAAACATTAGTAGGAACCATTACATGCTCTGCCGCTGCTCTGAGAGCCATTAGCTTGTATAAACAGGTCATTCCTCCACTGAGCTCTACTCATTGATTCACAGATAATCCGTCTTTGCTCCTCCTGCTCACACTAACTGAGCACAGTCTGGTCAGCACTACAGTACATGTCAGCCCTGCCAAAAATGTTGTGGCAGGCCCTGAAGGTCTGTCGATTGCAGAGAATCTGCTTGGACAATAAGCATCCCCTGTTAATGGCGATGTAAGGAAAAAGCTCCCCTGTTGCTACAACCACACAACCATCACACCCCTGGTGTCCTCTCTGGGATGGTGCTGGGTAGCATGCCCGCTAGGTGTGTGATGCCTTTGTGCTTTCAGACACATTAACAGTGATATAATCTGCTAGAAGCCACGCTTTCTTTCTGTCTATGTCACGCAGATCAGGGGAGGCCAAAAGAACAGTTACAGTAATACCTACTGGGGGCTTCATGTTGACTCTGAGAGTTCATCTGTGACCATTTCCTGGATGTAGTTAACACCTACAGGGAGAGAAAGCTCACTGGAAGATGAGCTGATGTTATGAGACATCAAGATTCAGAGTGTGTGACTTTACACCTGCTTATTCAAAACTATGCTTTTCCTATTTGCTTTGTGGGTGAAATATAGCTTTTAGAGTGCAAAATAGGAGCGCACAAGAAGGAAAAAATGGGGCAAGTGAGACAGTAAAGCTAAATTTCACTTGGTCCCTATTTTGTTGTAATGGCTATTAGAATTTAAAATAGCAGAGGAACAATGTCTGCAATACTCTAATAAGACTGCGTACAAAGTACAAAGTGTACAAAGACTCCAAAAATGCCAACTTAACTGGGAATTTATTGTCCAAAAAGACACGAGCAGAGGAATAACAGCATTTCTAAAAACATGAATTAGGATGGGGTTGATGTATATCAACAGCTTATTGGTTGGACAAAGGATAATAATAATACTATCATACTGCCTGCAATTTACACTGTAATCACCTGCACTGCACATTGTTATTTCCTGCGATTTACAGTGTAATTTCTTTGTATGAATTGGTACATATCAAATACTCATCAGTTACTACTGGTATTTAAATGTAAGTACAGCAGAAGAAAACCAGATTAAGGGAAACAAGAGAGTAGCAACTGCGAATTTTAGAGGAGAGGAGACATAAATTACGTAGTATATAAGACTAATACCTACAGGGTACAGTGGTGGCAAACAGAACTGAATGGCTGACGGCAATGACATCCTGTGGTATCTATGAAGCAGTTATGGTATGATATATGTGACAAATCTGATGTGCTGCCAAAATGTAATATACTAAAGGATGAAATGAAATAAAGACAAATGATTTTACCCTTTACTTGTGGAATTTTGAACAATAATTTCTTTCTTACACATGTGCCTTTCGCAGGCAAGCTACAGCCACCCTGCAGGGATTTATTATTCCTATGTCTTCTACTTTATTGTTTGACTTGGAGCAAGAACCAGTCGAGAAATGGGTGTGAAAATTAGCTCCTAGCAGACATGTTCATCTGGCACTGCAGCAATTAATAATGGGCATAGTAGAAAACAAACTTACCAAAATACAGTAATGTAATAATGTAACATATAGATGAAGGTCATGAATGTTTAGCGTGACAGGAGGGAGCCGAATATTTATTTATATTCTTTTAATTACACACAAAGAATGAGGTATTGAAAAGATCTTGATTCTCCCCTTTTCTCTTTTTAATTACACACAAACAACAACATGTGTGGGCTGGGCTAATAAGCGTCCACTGTTTCCCCTTTGTGCTCTTTAATTATAATGTAAATACTGTGTGTGCAGCCTGGCGTAGTTGTGCACTTGAGAAAGCTAAATTGGTTTCTACTCCAGCCAACCCATTATGAGCTGCTGCTGTGCTGGACGAACACGCCTGGTAGGAACAAAATTTCAAAAGCACAGACCAATTTTTCTGCTTGTTCTTACTCCAAATCATACTATAACATAGAAGACATAATAAATCCCAAGGGTGTGGGTGTAGTTTGCCTCCTGAAGGCACACACATTTATTTTTTTTCCACTTCATCCATTCATGTATTATATTTGGTAACTGAAGAATACATTACACTGCAGTTCCTTGATAGGTACAGCACAATGTCAGTGTTGTCAGCCATTCAGCTCTCTTTACCACTGCTGTACCTAAAAATACTTTCCTTTCCTCTAAAACTCCCAACTGTTACTCCTTTATTCCCCATAGTCTTGTTTTCTCCCGCTGTACTTTTAAAATTGTCATGTCTGTCAAGTTTCAGTATGATTTTGCACATTTCATGTCTTGTCTTTCCTGTTTTATTTTGAAATCACTAACCGAGTGCCTCTGTTTTAGGTTCACTTCCTGCACGCCCTTTCCCTGTCTCATCACACCTGCTCCCTGATTGTTCTCCGCACCTGTTTCCCATCTCCCCTGATTCCCTCTTGTATTTTAC
Organism: Chaetodon trifascialis; assembly: GCF_039877785.1. Lineage (NCBI taxonomy): Eukaryota > Metazoa > Chordata > Actinopteri > Chaetodontiformes > Chaetodontidae > Chaetodon > Chaetodon trifascialis. The sequence continues at coordinate 17,420,556 of NC_092056.1, forward strand.
CCTGTGTGTCTCAGTCTCGTCGCCAGTTCGTTGTTCTTCACGGGATTCTTCTGGGTGTTGGATCATAAACGAGAAACTATGGCTTCATAAATCACGTTGTATGGTGCACTCAGTAAATATGTAAATACATCCTAAGGCTCTGCTACGACCTCAGCTCCTCTGGAAGATAGAGACAGTCCAGCCTTGTCAGGACAGCTGCACTGCAGGGTCGTAGGAGCTGGTAAGTATTATATATGTACTTATTCACATGACAAAATGACACTGTAAATTGCAGGTTTCATGATAAAGTGTTACCAGGATAACTGTAAAGGAGTCTCCCCCAAGAAGAGTGGCTGTAAAGTAGTTTGAAGGTGAAAAGATTACACAGGGCACGACAAACACAACACTTTGTCTGTGGCTTTCCATCCTTTCTACTCTGGGGATGCACAGTAATCTAGAATTTAACAAAAATATGGACTTAAAGCAAAAAAAAAAACTTTGCTTCAGATCACAGTAGACTGTGAAAAGTCAGTTTGCCCTGTGCCAACATGTTTAAGTGAGGAAACAGAGCTTTGTCACAACCTTGAGGCCCCAAAGCTTTTGTGGAGTCTTGGCAGCGCTGAATGGACAGAGAAGTGCCGGAGGATTACCAGTAGAATGAATTAGCTACAGTCAACATCGTAACTTCACAAAATCATTTTATGTCCATCACAAGCACCCACAAAAATAATTAACTCTGCTGAGGAGGTCATGTGTTGTGTCTGCATCTCACATTTCCATGAAATTTAGTCGACAGAGAGTCCTCCGGCCTGGGAATAATTGATTCTGTTTTGGTGGCAAGCTGGATGTGGGATTCTTATCCTGAGACAATTACCCTGTTAACCATGACAATCAAAACTGTTGTTTTCAGCTATCAAACTGACAGAGAAAGAGACTAGAATCCAAACCCTAAGGGCATGTTTTCAGTGTGAGAAAACTACTTAATCCAGTATTTCAAAAATAGAAATGCTGGCTGTTGATGCAGCTCCAAGTTAGTGAAATGTTCTTCATTGGCGGGGCGTTTTACTCTTGTGATGTCTCCTAATGATCTGATTTTATGTTGTAACGCTTTGGCTGACAACAAGAAGAAAAGGCATGAGATGCATAGATGTGATGCTGGTTTTCTCTGCATCTCCTTCATTGGGACGCAGACTAATCTGGATGGATGAAAGGAAACAGCAGATCTAGTGAGAGAGGCTAAAGTTGTCTCTGGATGCAGCCATGGAAACATGCTGTTGACACACCCACATATGGATGAACCAACAAACAACTGTGTGATCTCTGTTTGGAAGGTGCCTTGAGGGAAAAATCAAAACAAATGAGGTTTGTTTAATTAGACATTATAGTGGATTATAGAATGGGCTCTAAAGAAACCAGCAAATACTTAATTACTGGCATTATATTTTAATGAACATTGTACATGGCTCATTGGAAGTGCCAATTTTAATCACCATAATGCAAACTGTGGTATCTGTGTAAGCCAGTTTATCCAAAGAGGTCTGAGACAAGGTCCAAGTGCTTGGAAGTTAAGTCTGTATATTTAGTTGAAACTGTAAACTTTGATGTGAATTGCTCTGCATTATTTAATAGTCATTTAAACATTAAGCAATACTGATAGCAACACTAAACCTGACTTTAACCCCCACTCAGTGCACTGATGGCATTGTGAGGAAGATTATCCGTCGGCAGCGGAGAAGATCTTGCTTTTGGCTGGAGGTTGTGTGTGACAGCACTCATGAAATGCAATTTTAACAGTGGGATAATCACTGAGAAATGTGTGAGCTATCACTTTAAAGCCCATATGGTTAGTTAAGAGTTTGAACTGTTGGGATGGCTGTGTTGTCATGGTAACAATGAGACCCTAAAGCAGAATTTAAACATTGAAAAATATTCAGTTCACATCGATATCTGGAGCGCGGCAGAGGGGTACACAGAGTGATACACCTTTGCATATGTACTCTGAAGCTGTAAACTGTCACATTAGTTGGTTTTTGTGTTGCACAGAAACAAAAGGCAACCATTGGCCCACGCAGTAAAAGCCATCATAGGAGGAATTTGCATTCATTCACATTATTATAATGTCCAAAGACACTAAATGTTCTCTCTGTATATTTTCAGTTCTAGCTGTTATCACATGTTAGTGAGCATTTGCCTCCACTTTGCAGCATCAGTGATTATACACAAATCAGCTGTGAGTGTGCGCAAGCGTAAGGGCCAGTATTTGGACATCACCAGTACCTGATTCCCATCAGTGCAAAGAAAACCTGACAATCCATCACACAAAGCCCTCAAGATGAAACATTAAAGATAAATATTCTGGCATGCAAAGAATGAAAAACTATGTCCGTAGCTAAGTTTAAGGCATTAAGTTTATTCTAAAGTTCATCCCAGACCTTTATGGAATTGAGATTACAGCTCACAAACACAGTGAGACAAGCATTAGAGTAAATTCAAGAACAGAGATTTAATTTCTGATATAATTTGGGATTATAATACCTGAGCTATTTAGCATGTCTGACAACCTTATTCTATTCAACATTCTATTTTTCATTTCACACCCACTCAAGCTTTAATTTACAATGACAATCAGGCTCTACAAAAGGCTCATAGTGAGCCTCAGCAGCCTTGCTGTGGATTGCCAGTCAATTTCAGATTAGTGCTCTGTGAATCTCTGCAAAATGTGTTTCCCCAGCAACAGGAAGATAACATGACAGGAAAATCATCTTGTGCTATCACTGTAAAAGGGTTTTCCTAGTCTTTGCCAGCACTAGAGAGGGGTGACAGTAAATGAAAGAGGAAAAAAATGAGCAGGACAATAAGCAGAATAGCCATTTCAGTTTTGAAATTAAACATGCATAACACTGGAGGCAGATAATGAGCCGTGCCCTCGGGGAGGCTGTCTGCAGCCTGGGGCTGATATCTTCACACAGACATGCCCTGGCTCTGCCTTACACACTATAACTGTTTATTTAACTAAATAGTCAGAATCTGCTCTAATGCTAACTGACATTTCACAGATTCCTCCTGTTTCAAGTCTGAACAGGTTATAAACTCAGCACACTGATTGTTGCTGTGGTCTATAAATTTGTGAAAAGGAGTCTTTGCAGGGCCAGCCACCATATTGATTTTCCCTCTGAGGTTTATTAGTTTATGAAATCCTATATTTTCCCTGTCTCTCTGTCTGGGCCAACGATCTGCCTGTGAGGCCAATGAAAAGGGAGCTATACTGTACCTGCATTTCCATCTTCATTTAAAGAACGGGAGGGCTGCTGTAGCCTATTCACTTCTCCCTTCCTTTTGTATGTTTTGTCGATTAATAGATTGACCCTGTCACATTCAAGAGGGCTCAGAGGCAAATCAAACCCATGTGAGCAGAATTTGCCAACTCAGTCACCCACCATCCTGGTTCCTCACAGCTTTTCCTCTCATGCCTCACTGCCTTAACAAAGCTAAAGAAAACATCTGCTCTCAGAATGAAAGACAACAATAATAATTCACTTTATGTAACCAAATCGCATTCAGTTGATGTTTTTCCCTGTCATTCAGAATAACTTAAAGGGAGAAAAATGATTGTTTAAACTGATATGCAAAAATTAGAGCTTGTCACATCATGAGACAGATGCCACACCAGTATGAGGCAAGCCTGCAATATGTGTCACACAACAATGTGAAGACTCCACTCTGTTTCTATGTGGCATGACTCATTAACAAGACAAACAAGAAAATACTGCTGGTATATTAAGCTTCAGTAACATCAATATTATCATGTAGATTACCAAAGAGGAGGAGGACAAGTATGTATGATTATTAAGAGCTTAAATTCTTACATTCCTTGATAACCATATGAGGTGCTCTCAGAAACCAGGCATATTTTGCTCCAACAGGTTTAGTTACAGTAGACAAAATTCATCACAAATAAGCTTCTAATCTTATAAATTTGAAGGAGATCAGGTACAACAACAAACAAAATGGCAAATCTAAACAATTTTAATTTATCATATAAATATTACCACAAGGTAGAGACACTGTTTGGGTTGAGAACACATTTGTGTTTTAGTATTTCAATTCAGAGGCAAAATCTTAGTTAATATATTTTCCTTCTCATTCATTCGTTCTCTAGGCTCTGCTTCAGTTGAATGTTTCCTCATATTGCTCTAAATATCAGTAAATCATAGCCGAAAATCAGAGAGCACACGTTCTCAAAAATAGAGACACTGAGTTGTTCACTTTTTATTGCTGATCTAGAAATAATCTGAAGTATCTATAATTTGACTTTCACACACTGAAGTGAAAACAATGATTAGGAAATGAAACTAAAACCCGAGAGGAGCTGATATTTTCAGAATTGGTAGTTTTCGGGATACAGATTTTTAGGCCTGGCCCGAATAATCAATTACTCAAGATTTGTAGTTAGTGGGTTAAAACATGCATGCCAAACATGAGCTCTTCTTAGAAAAGCTGCAATCTACAACCAATACCAAGCAGTGACAATACCAAGGTGATCCGCTGAGACATTTTACAGGCCCACAACAGCAATGGGCACCTGAAGATACCAAGGAAATATTCCCCAAACACTTCAAAATTCAGTGTGTGTGTGTGTGTGTGTGTGTGTGTGTGTGTGTGTGTGTGTGTGTGTGTGTGTGTGTGTGTGTGTGTGTGTGTGTGTGTGTGTGTGTGTGTGTGTGTGTGTGTGTGTGTGTGTGTGTGTGTGTGTGTGTGTGTGTGTGTGTGTGTGTGTGTGTGTGTGTGTGTGTGTGTGTGTGTGTGAGATAGGAGGTGCAGCTAAAATGTCAGAAGGCATCAGTGAATGTGATTTGTGAAGTAGAGGCCAGGGAAACTTAGATAATAGTGAAGTCAAGTCAATTCACATCAACTACTATCCTCATTAATATAAATGGGGTGGACAAAATATTAGAAACCCGCCTCAGTATAAGGCGGTACATCTCAACAGCATCACACATATAAAGTCTCTAAAATGATCATTAAATTTCCTGACATTAGGGTTTACTGCGTAGCTGTGGCACTAGACTTGAGCTGGGTGTACCCTGGCAACTGAGTGTGCTGTATTTGCAAACATGCATACACACACGCAAGCTCGCACACACACGCACGCACACACACACACATTGAGTTCATAAAGCTGAATATTCTGAAGCCCCAAAATTGATTGAGGTTATGAGCCACATTCCTGATAATGTCTTCTGATCAGATTTGGTAGAAATGTGCCAGCATGGATCTACAGTAGGAATTTTAATGTCACGTCAGTGAGTTGGTCAGTCAGTTCACCACTTTGGTCCAGACTGAAATATCTCAACAGTCATTGAATGGACTGACGTGACATTTTGTGCTGCCATCCATGGTCCCTTTTCTTTTCCTCTTGCACCATCATTAAAATTTGATTTATGGTTTTGAGTGAAATGTCTCAACAATTATTAGGTGATTTCCATGACATCTGGTTCTGGTTCACTCATTCTTAATGTCCTCAAAATGAATTGTAATAACTTTGTTGACTGTTCATCTCGTGCCATTAGATGAGTTTTTCCACTTTGTGCAGTAATTTGTTATATGACAAAATACATCCCCTTCATCCTCAGCTGTTCTTTGTGTTTGGCATTAATTAGCAAGTGTTAGCATGCTAACACACTAAGACAGTGAGCACAGTGAATGTTATACCTGCTAAAAATCAGCATTTTGCTAATCATCATGAGCATGTTACCATGGACCTCTGTCTCTGGTATATGGTATGGTATTTGATCTGCACACAGATGTTCACAAAATTATAATTAAAGCCATTTTTGCACATTTGGTCCACAGTGTTGTCTTCAGTGGTCTAATCAGTGTTTCTGACTGAAAGACAAGGGTTTGATCAAGATGCGAATTACTTTATACGAAACAAGCAGAGGCTGATGACTGTTACTGTAAAACCTCTTAGACATAAACCCGCCGTACACTGCTTTCACCACACAGTGCTGTGCCTGAGGCATAAATGAGGACAGGGTGTTGCAGTAACTTACAGTACATAAATCTTTCCTTACAAAGATCTTGAGGCAAAAAAAATAAAGCCTGTCAAACGGGTTATGATTCAGCTGAGTGATGCTCAAAGACGCCACCTACTGTAACTCATGGATCTGATCTTTGATCAGTTATTGAGTGTCAGAAATACTCAGAAACAGGCTAAATGAGGAAGAGGTTGAAGACTTCATTTTTCATGTTAATATCATGGCCTGCCCCCAGAATATATTTATGTATATATAATATATATTTATACTGTTATATTTTTTACTTTTTAATAGCTTATTTTCATAAGATTTGTCATGCACCAACTTCACCAAAACAAATTCCTGGCATGTGTAAAATCGTACTTGGCAATAAAGCTTTTTCTGATTCTGATATAAATATTCATCAGTGAGATAAAAGTTGTTTGCGTTGATTTCCAGTCTGATCTGATCTGCAGCTGGGCTATATATCCACCAGTCTAGCCTGCACTGCACTTGACTGGATGAGGCCTGGAGGGGTTTCCAGCCAAATCATACACGAAGATAAACAAACAGATCCATTTCTTTCTTAACCCATGCACCTCTTGTCTCAACAGCAATTTATTTCAACAGCTCAATCATGGCCATAAAAATTTCCCTTCCATTTCCATCGTCTGAAGTGTGTAGGCTTCCCCCATGTGTGGTTGTGTTGGCATGGAAACAGCAATGGCATTGTGATGTGTGCGTATTGAATTTTTCACTGCTGTTCCCAGAGTTCCACGGTGAGGAAAGCCTGATGCCATCCCCTCCCCCCACCTATTACACCAGAGAGTAAAAGGCTGGGGGGGCATTCTCTTTCAAGATTTCAGCCAGCACATGTTCAGAAAAACTGGCTGCACACCAGCCTCCATGTTCCTTTAAAGTGAGAGTACACCCTCTGTAAAGTAGCAAAAATCTTTGAGTCCTCTTCAATTTCTGTCTGGAAGGCCTTTACTGTCAAATTATTTGGCTTTTAAATATAAGTTGTTCAGTTTGATACTGTATGAATTATAAAATGCTGCATATTTTCAGCTTCAGGCAGTTTTCAAGTATTACTTGTGTACCAAATTACAATACAAAAATTAATAAAACACCCCTCTGTAACCTTTCTTGCATCAGACTGCCCCCTTGTGGCCATTATATGTCTTGAGGGGGCTAAGGGACAAGTCAGCTGGTACAGCATGACATTAGAACAAGCAGCCTGAGGAAAGAGCAGCTCCCTAATTGAAGGCAAAGGTTTTAAGCTACTTATCGCCACCTAATGGCCACAGAAGTGCACAACATGGAATACCTCCATCACACCTTTATCCTCGAAATAAAAAGACAGATCCAGGTGACAAGTTGTCACATTTACTTTTATTGTAAAGGTGATATTATTCCAAAATATTAATATGTTAGAGGAACAGAGATAAAGGAAAGAAGGGGAAAAGATCTAGAAAACATCTACACGAGACTTTGGTAAGAATCTTGGGACACATTCTTATCAAAAATTCCACAGCAAAAAAATAACAAAATCTTCTAATAATGCTGAAAATCATATAGATCTCAATTGTGGTGCATCTACATGTACAACAATACAGCTGGGTAAAAAGTCAACTGGGCATTTTGTGTCCTAGAAACAACTGAACAATTGAAGGCATATAAAACACTGGAATGGCTGGGCACCTGTGCTTTAAAGTCTGGAATATACTGTACTACTGAAGGATACCACAAGATATAATGGTTCTTTATCTTATTATTAAATCAATTTAGATTTCATAATTATATTTTCAAGATATATCATACCACAACAAGTTTACAGTAACCTTGCAGAAGAGTTGTATGTGTGTCAGAGCTAGTTTGAAAGCACAGAAGAATCGGCATAGTTTAAATCCAGAGTTTTCCAGTGAGATCTTTAAGTTCATCCTCTCTTGGTGACAACTGACCTGAGCTCTGGATTTAACCAATACAGATTCAAGTATGTGCTGTTTCAGCCCTAAACGGAGTGCATTGTATCGTTGTGCGACAGTGTGCCTTGCCCTGTCCTGCTCTCAGACCCACTGTCATTCTTCCCTCCCTTCCACACCAGCTCCAGCTCCCCTACTCCTTCCTAGCATGGGTGCACGTTACAGGCCCTGATCTCCTTCCTGTCCTTGCAGCTGGACAGCTGGGCAGTCTTAAACCTCTGCTTCACTGTCATGAGCCGCTCTTGAATACCTCCACCGCACAGCTTGGTACATTCTGTCCAACTCGACCACGGTCTCATTTTACACCCTAGAAGATGGAAATCAAGAGAAAGAGAAGAGAGAGACTGTCAGGATAATGTGTGGTGTCGTAGTTTTGAATGTGACGAGGTGGGACACCAAACCTGGATGCTCGGTGGTGACCTCAGCTCTGCCCTGTTTGCTCCTCCTCTTTTCACGCTGTTCCTTGCGTCGTTTCTTCTCGTCGCTGTTGGCTTGTCCTCGGTTGCACTTCCTGATCTTACACTTCTTCCTCTGGATGGTTTCAGAGCAGGGGTCTCCTCCAAATTGAGGCTCCAGCTTCACCATGCGTGTCCTGATCGTGTGACCCTTCCCACAGGACTTATTGCACTCTGACCACTCAGTCCACTCTGACATGATGCAGTCTATGGCTGAGGAGACAGAATTATAAGTCATGGATCATATTTGAATCCATGTGCATCTTATAATTTTTGATACAGAGGCACCACAGAGAATACTTGTCTGGTTTTCTAGAGAGTGTGATATGTTCTCACATAACCACATGGGTCTGATGTAGCTTCCTCGCCACTGCAGTAAGCTAATAAGCACTGACATGAAAAAACATACAAAGTGCAGTATTGATAACTGTAAGACCTAAAACAGCAAAATGGATTTATACATAAATTACAGTCCTTATGGGAACACGGGCTTCTTGGTGTAATCCAGTACCATTTACGTCAAAATAGTGGGATAAAGATGCAACACATTTTTCTATTTAAAGAGTGCATCACTTGACAATATGCCTGTGCTTCATGCATTGTTTTTTTGAACCACACAACTCATCACGGAATATCCGTTACATCATTTAACAGAGAACAACAGAGACGGTGAATAAAAAGTACATTCAAACTGATACTGGCATTTTGAAGCCAATACCAGTATCTGAATATGAAAACCAAATAGCAATATATCAAACAAAATCTTTTTCTTTTTTTTTTTTTCATAAAAACATAACGCAGACAAACTTTTTGACACAGATCCCTTGAGTCTGTTTGTCAAGAAATTATGGCACTTGGGAGATAAACTTGTCAGGACAGACTATGTAGCTATTTCTGACTGACCTAAAAACACGTCTCTTCATTTCACTGGGGTCTTTTAGCTCTAACTAACCTAAAAAATGTTGATTATTTTAATGTTGTTTAATGTATTTTTTATAATCCCTCCCTAATGTTAGACCTCTCATTTAAAACCCTTCATGTCTGTCAAGCCATTTAATGCACTTGACAGATTTTAATTCCAGCTCAAATGCAAATACAGCGAGTCGTAGCTGCATGTAACCGCATCAAGGCACCAGATTGCATAGCAAAAACAAATTTATTGTCAGTTTCTATAAATTATACATGTGCATAAATGTACAGTATGCGAGACATTAATTACTTACGACACTCTGGTAGCATGCACTTCTCCACCTGCTCTAAATCCTCCGTACACTCTCCCAGCTCCACAGGGGACTTCAGCATTCGCTGTCGTGTCCTCAAGCCCTTCCCACAAGTCACGCTGCAGTCACTCCAGTCAGACCATGGAGTCAGCATGCAGGGGATTGTATCTGCACACAACAGGAGTGACTCAGTAACACATCTGTATTTTAATATCAAAAACATACATGCAACTGATCAAATCAACTTTTAAAAAGACAACAATAGGAGCAGGACAACGGCAACTAGCAATTTAATCAAGAAGAGACAAAAGGTGATTCAAAAGTTTGAGTTGTTGTGAATTCATTTCCTTTTTGATTAAAGTTCAGATAGTTATTGCAGGAAAACTACTTCTGTACTTCAGTGCTACTTTCATGGATCTACAGCTTGGCCACCGGCCCCATTTGCCCAGTTGCCTAGCGAGACAATTTTTCTCCAGATTTGCAGTGTAGGAGGTGTCAGGATAGTCATGGTGCTACTCACGACATTCTGGCATCATGCACTTCTCCACCTCTAGCACCTCTGCCCCACAAATGGAGCCATCTGCGGGAGGCATCTTCACCATGCGCTCTCTCCTCTTCATGCCCAGACCACAGGTGGCACTGCACACATCCCATTCCCCCCACTCTGTAACAAGGCAACTGCTGGGAGCTAAGGGCAAGAGGAAAAGACAAAGTAAACATACAGTGTGACTCAATGACGTTAAAGGAAAAGGGAAAACTCACAGCATTCTTCATTGACCAAACAGTTTTCGGTCTCTTCTGTGGGCAGGGTGCAGACTGAGCCATCATCAGGGAACTGCTTCACATAACGCTCCCGAGAACGTGAGCCCATCCCGCAGGACACACTACATGGAGACCAGGTGATCCACTCTGACATCATACAGGTGGAAGCATCTGAAGAGTCAGAGGACAAAGAGGAAGATATAAGCAAGCTTCGAGGGGGGTCAGTGATTTTGGCAACTGAATGCTGTGATCTCTTGCTGTAAATTGTGTCTAATAACAACAAATAATAATGTCTTTTATTTACAGAGCATGTGTCATGACACTCCCAAAGACACTTTACATAAGTTAAAATGATCATAGAAAACAACACATTTGTAACACACAACATTAACCCCACATTAAAGCAGTTCTGAAAAGGTGAGTTTGAACACATCAGTGCAGTCTTGGGGAGTTTGGGGAGGGAGTTCTGAAGGAATGAGGCAGCTATGAAGAAGGTCTGCCACCCGAAGTCTGGTGCTTGGTCCTGAGTGGTGGAGATAGGAGGTTGGTATCAGAGGGATGGAGGTGCTTGCTTTCATGTGGAATATATATATTTCTATATATTCTTGTGACATACATGTTTCACCGTTACAGCTGTTCAAGTGCACATGTAATGTTAAACAGCTGCAACAGTAACTCTCTCTCATACTCCCTCTGTTACCTCCATTGTGTGTGCCATGTTTGTTTTATTGCCACAGGACCCTACAACACAAGACACTGCTGCTTCATTATTGATTTTACTTGCGTTAACTGAAATGCCCATACTGAGCCCCAAACGTTTGAACAGGAAAGCAAGAGATACATGATGTGATATGTGTGTTTAAATGTTTATTTAAGCTGATACCCAGGAGCATTAAAGTGAATCTGTCCAAAGAAACTTTAAGTTATGCTCAATAAATCATTGGTGACTGAACTGAAAACAGAGATTCTAGTTTTTGATCAAGAAGCACAAGGAGGAAATATTCCCTAATGAGGTGTAATGTAATAATACACAAAAGTAGTTAAGTAGTTTTGAAAGCAGGACTTTCACTTGTAGTGGAGTATTTTCAGTGTACTATTGCTACTTTTACTTGAAGGGCCAGCATGCAGGATTTAGAGGCATCTAGTGGTGAGTTTGCAGATAACAAGCAACTGAACACCCCTGTTTCAACGTCCCCTTCCAAGCATGTGAAACACACAAACTCTGAAAACAAATAGAATAGAAAAATTCTGCATGTCCAGTCAACACAATAGAAGTTCTCTAGTGTCCTGTAGGGACAGCACTAAGTTAGAGAGAGAGAGAGAGAGAGAGAGAGAGAGAGAGAGAGAGAGAGAGAGAGAGAGAGAGAGAGAGAGAGAGAGAGAGAGAGAGAGAGAGAGAGAGATGGCATGGCATTCTGCAGCATGTATTTCCATTTTTGTATTTGCTTTGGATTTCTCTATGTGTTTTTGAATTGGCATCGTTTCTGACACTGCAGCATGTTTCTCCAGATGGACGGCCACCATATTATACACTGATGAAGGCATACTTTTGAATATTATATTTCTGCCATATTCTACGAGCAGATGCACCTAAATCTTACACAGTGGTCCTTTAAGTAAAGTATGTGAGGGCCATTAGATATGCTATCTCAGCAAATTAAAGTGCCGCAAAGAAATTACGGTGCTATTGTGTGTATCATTGTGTCTGACCTTTCTGGTTGCCAATAAGGAATAGCATACTGTCATTTCTGAACATTAAAAAATGACATAGATAGAAGCTTGTGCATGCCTTCATTACACACAGGCATAATTAGTGCAGTACATTACTCTCAGGTGGCTGCAAAATGTCTATAAATCCATCAAAGTTTGTACAAAATGCCACCGACAGTTAACCTGGACCAAAGAAAATGGTCCTTGCACTATCTTCCAGTTTTCAGATAGATCCGTTTACTTCTATCTATAAATCTATTCACGGACTTGCCCCTTGAGTATAATGCTTATATGCTCCTGCAGATGAGTCCCTGACAGAACCATCCGATCTTTCTCTCTGCTGCTCGCCGTAGTACAAAGGGACAGACAAAACAGAGAAGACAGTGAAGCTGCTTCTGGGAACACTCTCCCTCTAGATCTAAGGACAGAAAACCAGGCTTTCAAGTAACTGCTAAAAAACCTCACCATGCAATAACACTGATATTCTACTGCCTTTATAATTAATTTGCTGGATGAAAAAATGTATATTTCCTTTTTACATAGAGGTGAAATATAGGCACATGTATATTAATGTCTGTTTAAGTTCAATGTTGCTCTAATTGTTATTTTCTCTCAGTGTAAATCACTATGAGCTACATTTGTTTGTATAAAAAGTACTATTTAACTAATAATAATGTAAAAAAAATGGATCAAAGTATAATGTATTTAAGTTAGAATAAACTAGTCATGCAAGAAGCTTCTAATATCACCAATAGCCACACAGGGCTCAGTAGTTTGACACTGTATACATGCTTTATATCGAGAGGAGGAAATGAAAGATTGTTGGCTCAAGCATGGCGACTTTATACTATCCTATTTTTATAAACCCAGTGTAAAAGATGCAGTAATGCATACGTTTGTTGAGGTCCATGTCCACTAATATTAATATTATTAATATTAAAAGATCCCAACAACAGTTGCTCACAATAATCCAAAGATGACATATGTGCACTACACACAGCAGCTGTCTATCCGAAATACCAGTACACACTGACAGGATGAACACTGTGAATGTCAACACACACCTTTTAAACCACGACTGCTGTCATGACACATCAGATTGTGATGGGATTCAGATATTAGTCATGTTGTCCCCTACCTGTCCCTACACCCTGTCCCTCTGTCACCCCATTGTCCTGATAGTCTCTGCTGTGAAAAGGTTTTCACATATAAAAATGACTAATAAAGGCCAGTAATGACTGATATGAACCTCATAACTCTGGGATTGGGACACACTGTCCATGAGCTTGTGTATGGAGGCAAAGTGGCAGAAGGTTGATATTAAGACTGTGACATTTTTTTGTTGTATTGAATCTGTGCTCCTGCTCACTAGATTGGAAAAGAAACCGTGATTGTGAAGTTAAAACTTTCAGCTTAAATTTCAGGGTGTTTACATCCACGTCCGATGAACCATGTGGGATTTACAGCCCATCTTGTACATACAGTAGTCTCTCCAAGATGCTATTTCCGTGCTGTTGATGTGTGTAGGCAGCCAGCCAGGCTACACTGAAGCAGAAGGGCAGTGTGCATGTGTTATGGCACCAACAGGAGGATTTTCTCAGCACATTTAATTGGAATAATCTGTGAAGGAGTGAGAGAGTTTATGGCCGGGGTAATTTTCTGGCTGATTCAAACACTTTTATTGAGTTTATTCCACTCTCTTATTTTATTGTGGCATATTATACATATTCATTTTATGAAGATTTTATTTAACAGTGGTGCTGAAGTGTTTTGATCTTTTTTCCCCACATAAAGCACTATGTAACTTAGTTTTTAAAAAGTGCTAAATAAATAAAGTCTACCATATCATTATAAGCAAGGGTCTTGAAATTTCTGCATATTCAGCGTTTAAAGTGTAAGACGTGACACAAATAATTAATGTCTAAAAGCACAATAAGTCTTCCATTAAAACAGTAATTAAAGGCCCTGACAGCCACATTCAACTTCCTGATCAACCTTGGCCAAAGGGAACTTTCATTTGATGGTGGTGCTTGGTGAAAGGTCAAGTCATTATTTTAGACCAAAAGAGTGAAAGACTGACTGATCAACACCCGACCTGCTCCCTCTGGAGCAAAAATGATCATAAAGTAAAACAAAACCCCGAGCAAGCAGCAGGCATCATTTCTTTGGTGAATTACTTTCAAAATCTTACAAAATATATTTAATGACCTCATGCAATTTAACTTGACTTGCTGTGAAATTTAAAAGCCTGCTGTATAAACAAAGTGCTCTCGTTGCCTCCGCTCTCACTTAATTGCTGCTGTAGAATGGCGCCTTGGGTATTATTGATGGCCTACAACAATAAAACTGTTTTTTAAGAAAAACATGCCCTTGCTTCTTTAAGTGTCAAAACATTAATGGAAGCAATAATCCTAAAATTTAAAGTAAAATGAACACAGATTAATAATTGTCATAAATGCGTAGATGCTGAACCTTTAAAGAGTGAATTCATATTTTTACATCATCGTCTACATACGTTTTTGTTTTTTTTTAGTTTTTTCTTTAGACAGATACTCACCCTCGTCACTGCACCCAGGCCCCATGCAAGGCTCAAAATCCTGGGTGTGTGGACAGGGCACACTGAGGTCCAGCTGGGCCTTTAGCATCCTCTGCCTCATCCGCTTGCCTTTTTCACAAGTCGCTGAGCTGCAGGCGGACCACGGAGACCAGTTGGAGTAGATACAGGTCTCAGGAGTATCATCTGGAGGATGGTAAAGGAAGAATAGATGCAATAACAGCCTACCACTGTAAGTATGCTTTTAATTTTGTGTAAAAGCAAGTGAGGAAAAACAGGAGCAGGGTCCAGACCTTCCTCTTTCTCCTCCTGGGCAATATCTGCCACAATGTCATCCACGTTGTCTGGCACAATGTTGCACTGTTCCCCCTGCAGACGCACAGTAGTGTTGTGACATATTCTATCATGCTGTACATGCACTCTTGCTATGCGTCTCTGTTTGCGCTCTAAACCCTTTTGTTTGTTTCTGATAGCTATCAAGTAAAGAGTGACAGCCGGTTAATGGGAAGGAAGCATAAGTTCTCTTAACTCTGGTATCCAGGCAGCACACAGGCAGAAGATATGCTGCATAAAATGAATGTTCTCTGCAAGTGTAAACTCAGACTGTATACCTGTGTGTTCGCTGTTTGAGTAAATAAGTGGTAATTGGTTGTGGTAAAGCCATAAAGCAAAATCCCCACATCTGCCTCTAGATGCCACTGAAGGACTGCTAACCCTTCATCCCTTTCTGGTTTGCAGCGAGAGATGCGAGGGACTGTGTTTCAGCTTCTTATATATATATTCTTTGTTCTTGTTGTTCACTTCTTATATGTTCACTGGCAGTGTTACAGACAGCAGTGGTGACTGGTCAAAATATTTCCCTTACATAGTGCTATGAAGTCCCATCATTCACATACAGGCTGAAGAAATATCACATTTCCATTGTTTTTAAATTATATCTGGCCTACTTGGAAGTAGAGCTGTTTCGTGTACTTGAAACTGAACTGCACATTACTTACTGTTACTACTACTGCTACTCCTAACAACTGACATTGTGTGACACAAATCACATTTTTGAAAGCCTATATTTCATTTTTGTTCAATTTGGAAAGCAGCAAACTTGTTGACAGGTGTACCAATGATTTTTGTCACCTTGTGAAACTCTACTCCCAACCTGTACAACGCAAACACAAGAAGTACATCTAAGGCTGATCAATGGCTGTATTGATGGCCAGGACTGAACTCATTATCGTACCTTCTCAGCAGCGATAAAGAAAAAGAAAAGGTCTCTCTCCCTTCCTCTCTGTCTCTGCTTCTGAAGCTTTCCAAGGCATCTATGCACCACAATGATGGCAGATATTAAAAGATTACAGTTCTACTTTCATGTCAATCTAATTTGGCTGATTTATCAGTGTAGCACGGAGGTGGAAATACTAGAGGATCACTCTCAAAATAGATATAAAGCAAGGCTGTCAGTGCCTGTGAAGAGAAAATAACTTGCAGAGAAGCAAGCCGAACAGCCCAACTCGTCCTTGGTTAATCACTGGGTCACTGTACTGCCCTGTGCAGTGATATTTAAATGTAATTCAAGCCTTGTTATTATATCATTATGATTCTCAAATTAAGTCGGAATGCGTGGCTTTATCTGTTAAAATATGCTACTATTATGCAATTGCCTGCATTATGATCATTATCCTACAAAAGCTACCTAGTATCTATATTTGCAGCAAGAGCTGACTGGTGTGAAAACAGACCTTTCTGGCGATGCGCTCAACCAGCACCCTGGCCACAGGAGTGATGGCGCCCCCTTCAGGGTCATAGAAAGGGCTCTGTGGATGATCCAGACTGGTCAGGGGACGGATCTTGTCCTGGGGTATAGTGGGCTTGTTGGGAGACTTAAAGAAGAACACAGAAAGACAGAAGACGAAAAACACAAAGCCATAGATCTTTAGGATTTCAAAAATAACACACTGGCAGGATTTGTTTGAAAAATACATTTGTGCAAGTACAATGAGCACAAAGTCAGTCAAAGTTACACAAAGCACAAGTCGCACAAAGGACAAGCCACAAAGTTTGTAGAGCAGCTGTGGAGGGGCGATGCAGTTTATATGGGAGATGCTCTTATTAGTCAACAGTAAAGGTCTGCCAGCATGGGGTTGATAGAAGCATCACCGCCAGAGGCTGTCTGGAGGCAGAAGACCAGCTCATCCTTCACCCCCCCCACTGAGACCACCCATAAAAAAAGAGACAAGAGCAGAACTGTTTGTGTTTGTGTGTGAGAGCGAGAGAGATAGGGAGAAGGGTAATGAGTGGCCACTAATTAAAAGATACAGTAAAACTAATGGCACAAAGGACGGATCTCATTATTCTGTTACATGCCTGTGTCTTTAACAAGCACAGAGCCAAAGTCCAACCCCACGTCCAGAATAGCCTCTGTTCCTCTGCTGCACTATGTATTTTTGGACCGAGGGTTTTTTTCATTGATCTCTCCGAAAAGCTTAAACATGATACTTGTGTGTTCTGTGCTTATTCGCAGCTGTATGGTTGAGTTTGAGCAAGTTGTAATTCTCACAAAGTTATGGAAATACCTATTTTGTTGGCATTTAACACCTACATCTTTGATATTTTAGCACTGCAAAACTTGTGAGAGTCATTTTATCAAAAGCGGCTTGAAATAAGTGCATTTAAGCATGTGGACCCAACCCAACAATTGCAGGAATCAAGAAATGTGCTGAATTGCTTCAAGTGCTGCATTTAGGATAATAAGAGAATGAGAGATGGAGACTTTTTTTTTCTTTTTCTTTTAAATGGGCCAAGGTGAGATCAGGTGAGTCTGCGACTGAAGAATCATGCATTTGAGATTCAGATTACTGTTTACCAGGTGTTACAGACAACTAGCATTGGATTACTTTGATCCTGAAGAAAACTTTTAAATGTGATTATTCTCAAGTAGGTTCAGAAAGTATAAGGAGCATCTTTTTTTACAATTTTTAAGCAGATTTATAGACATTTATACTGAATGGACATCCCTGGCGAACTCACCCTGAATCTAAAGAGATGTGTATCATGTCTGTGGTCAGATTAATGAATCTGATAAGTACGATTTTTGACCCTAATTGCAGCAATTAGACGTCGAGGGCGTTAAAGGTCCTGAATTTCCTCCGTGAACTGTGTGTCATGGCTACTGCTGCAGCACTAGCTACCGACCATCTTGATAAATGGGCCAAATCAACAAGTCAAACTATAACAACTAACTTTTTGTTGTTTCTAGAACGGCCGTCCCTTTCACCCCACACCTCATATCCCTGCAGTGCATTAATTAAATTCTGCACTTTCAGTTCACAAAACGTTTCACAGAGAAGTGTTTCATGAATTCTAGCACACTGTTCTATCGCCAACGTGTCTTATTATTATCTATCTTTATTGTTGGGGTTTTATTCCTATTGTAAATTTGCTCTGGGTTGGAATCAAACCGTATTACTTTATTTGTATTATTTTAAGTGCCTGATTTTCTCTGCCTTAGTCCTGCAATATTTTAACCCTGGTTCAATCATGTAAAGCATTTTGTAACTTTGCTTTGAAAAGGGCTGTATAAATAAAGTTATTATTACAATTAGATGTTTTCCTTTTGGCTGCTGTTAAGGATTTCGGAGCAGCCCAAAAATTAACGTACTGAGGCCAAGCTGAAAAAATATGAGACGGAAAATAAGAGAGAGGAAGAGAGGGACTGAAATTATTCCTGGGGCTGGCCAAAACAACCAAGACAGCACAGTTCAGTGGGTTCATCTGTGTGCTACGAGGGATCAGCCAAAGGTTTCACACATGGCGTCATCGACTTTGGTCAAACATGCACACACACAACCTAATCTGTTGGTGCTGACTGGAAACATGGAGCGAGCAGCAGACAGCACTTGAGGCTGAGGGCAGGAGGGGAACACGTTGAAGGCTGTTAAAGGAGAATTGGATGGGTGATGACACCTGAATCGTTGCACGCTGGCAGCATGTGAAGAGGTGAAAGAAGGAGCAGTCGTGAATGCGAGCAGACGAGCAGATGAAGAAGAGGAGGGCGGCGTCCTGACAAGGTCACAATGCGAGTGTGAAAGTAAGACCCAGCTGGTCATAATTTGAGAGGGAGGGTTATTCAGGGGGTAAAAGGTGCAGAGAACAACAGTTTGCAAAAGGCTCGGATCTCAATGGGACTGTGGGGTTGTAGCTATGTTTTTAATTAAAATAATGATGACTGGTAAATTTTAAAGTTATTTATTTAATACAGTTGAAGAGATGGTTATTTAGTCATGTGTAAAATCTCCATTTCAGTAAATTTGATCAAAAAGAGTTTAAACCAGGGCACTTTCAAGTTCTCTAGGCCCATCCAATGACGCTAATGCTACAGTTATACTACAGCATTAGTATACATATACAATATATCTCACTGTAAAAGGATATTTCAGAGTGTTTACTTTCTTCACCACAAGTACTGTGAATTAATAAATAATGAATACAATTTTTTCAGTCATTAATATCAAAATGTTTGAATGTTACTGACCTCATATGTGACCCCACTGTCAGTGCCCGCATCCCAGGGGATCAGGTCCTGGACCACCCTCTGAGCCCAACCACACTCCTTGGTACACAAGTCCTCAGCAGACAGACCCACATTCCAATCTGGACTAGGCCCCAACATGGTCAGGAAGGACATGATGTGACGGTTCCGGTCCACTGAGAATTCAGCTGAGGGGGCAGCCCGCCTACAGGGGAGAGTGAGAATGAGGTCTAAGTGAATCAAAGCGGTTTGTAAGTGTGAGGAGGGGACAGAGATGCTGCATCCAAACTGATGAGCAGAAAGGATGAGAGGTGCGTCCTCCAGAAGACCTGAGGCTTAGCTGCACCTGCTCCGCCTTAAAGGAGAAGACCAGCTTGAAAAAAAAAAAAAAAAAAAAAAAAAAAGAGAAAAATGCATTGATGCGTTTGGTTGCTCCTCATGAACTAGAAATAAATACAAGAGGAAAACTAGTTTCTAAAACAAGTTTCTGATACCAAAGTGAACAAGTTATGACATTTTACTGGCAGGTACAGAATTATCAACAACAGGATGTTAACAGTGTCCCATTCAAGGCGCGCAGAGGAGGTTTAGAGAACTGAATGCAATAGTCTGCTGTGCTTTATATAATCGATCATCTAGTCTAGTGCACACAAGGGGTATCCAGATCAATTTTTTTTGTCCCAGATCCCAACCTGAATCCTTTGATATTAGGTATGTGCTGATAACACAATACTTATACTTGTACCTTAATAACACAGCTGCCCAGGACACACTCATGCTACGACCTGAAAATGTGATAAGGTATAACTTATTTCAGAGGTGCACAAAACACAGCAGCCTTGAGTAAAAAAAAAAGGGGGGGGGGATCTGCTTTTGATCAGGTTTATTTTAACCAATACTGATGCTTGAAAAAATGCCAAGATCAGCCCGATATTAGGTTTCACTTGGGACATCTCCACACCTCTACACACCTTATCGTTTTGATAATTCTGTCAGCATTCAACAGCGATATGAGGCTTAGAGAATGTTCCTATGAATGTCATTAACTCAAGGAAGCTGCAGTCTTTAAAAGTGTTTTGAAAAAGAAAACAAGATAGGTAATGTTGTGAAACAGGTGCTAAACTAGAGGAGAAGCTCACCAGGAAGTGAGAAACTCAGAGACACAGAGACGGGAAAGATACTCGCAGTGCCTATAACTTTTTATTAACATTTTCTAGACTCATATTGCCAGACCACATCTGACTATCTCTACACCATATTCTCTGTTCTAGCACAGGACACACACACACACGCGCACACACACACACACACACGCGCACACACACACACACACACACTCCTGGCCATCTGTCCTGACCTATGATTGACAGCTAAACTAATTACAAGAATTTTCCCAGCAAATACAAGATTAATTAGGAGTGGGAAGATTCTTGCTGTAACTTAGACGATTGGCCAGGGATTCCTTTTCACCTGTCACCATGCCCATGTAAATCCATTTGACTTCAGCCAACTCAGTCCTGCCCTTGCAGACTCCACTAATGATGGTCTGTGATGTGAAATAGGCCTTATCCCTTGAGAACACACAACTTGACTCTACACTCCTGGGTGTACTGCAAGTCTGAGATTTATCTCCTGGCTCTGAAAAAAGCCAAAGAGTAATTGACAGAAAAGGAGAGACAGAGCAAATGAGGAAGGGATTAATCACCCTAGATAACCCCAATGAAATGTTTCTGCTTTGTAAAATATGTCCATATGCTTGAAAAGGTGTTGCTAGTGAATGTTTGCAGGTATTTTTTTCCCTCATGTTGATTCTGAAAATTACTTGTGTGGGTGGGATATCAGTTGTGGTGAGATTAGGCAACACATGTCACTGATATATGAACAAAAAACCCTCTGAGCCTAGTTTAGGGCCACACTTGGTAACTCAGATTGGTTTAACTCTTCCTGCCACAAAAAAAACTTGCATGCAGCAAATGTGATGGCCAGGTTTCCAAAACTAGCATCTTGTGTGTTACCTTGCTAGCTGACAAGTCAACTGTGAACTGTGGGCATATTTTACTTAAATGGTCAACAATTAAAAATGTTTTCATCATTTCATGTCAAATATTTTGTTGTCAGTTGGGATGTTTACTGATCTGTAAACAGATTTGCTAAAGCAGGGCTTCGCATGGTCAAAGCTCAGTCCGATCATCAACAAATTATTGTAGCGATAGAAAAGCTCAGTATGTTTCATGTGTTTCTACCATGCAAAAATACTTTGTTGGACAGTAGTTAGTGGAACAGAGGCTAGCCAAGAAGTGGGGCTAGGTTAATATCAAAGCTACAATTACACCACACCACACACCCACATAAAACAGTGCAATTAATCCCAAAGAGTATTTCTGAGAGTGGCAGAAATAAAGAAGGAAGTTTGTTAACAGCTGCATTCTTGTCTTCAAAAGCTCCTTATTTCACAATACTGACAACCAGCTTATTTTAATACCTGCTAATCAGATGTAACCCAAGTAGTCCTCTGGTTATTATGAAGACGTCCGACAAGAGAGAGCAGGAGTGGAGAGACAACAAGGAGCCAGCTGAGTGTCAGGGAGGAACTGCAGCTGTCATGGACACAACCATTTTAATCCAATATGAAGTGCGAAAAGTGGCAAAGGGGGTGAACTAATGAGAATTTTTTTTTTTTGCAATTGAACAGATTTTCAAAGGTTTACACCACCCCTCTCCACCAGATTGAAAATTCCTTCTGATTGGGGCAGATAGGGCCAGTCTCTTCCAAATGAGATGTTACATGAGGCATTTTTATTCTGACTGGGTTATTATTCTGATTATTAGTGAAATAAAAGAGTCCATGTAAATGCAACTAATGTTGAAAACACTTTTAAACTCAAATTGGTGGCTTACTGCAAGTAAGCATTGCTTATAAAAGTGCCACTTGACAAACAACTGCCGCTGCAGCTATTGATGCTACAGCCGCTGGACTTGTATTATTAGTACATACCTGCCAACTCATAGACCCTAAATGTTTGTTTGTGTAGGTGGTCAGTGACATAACTAAAATTTAAATGTCAAGCTCTGAATAAAATTGTGTCCCGATAATTACAGCTTGAAGGGAGCTGAAGCTGGCACACTTCCTTCTTCCTCCAATACATCACATTTTCACACTTTTGGTACAAATCTTTGAAATATTACTTGCTTCAGTTCCACTAAGCATGACAGAACAGGCATTATGGAGCCACATCTGCAGTGAAATGTCTCTGACACTGAGTGACTTTTGTCAGTCCGTGAAAATGTGTTCGTGGGTAACTAAGATATGTTTGTGGGAGTTTTTTTTCTACCTGTATGTTCACGTTTGCTTCTATCTCTCTTTTTCAAACCCAACTATTGACAGGAGTAGAATCAAACAATCAACTTGCTTGATGCACAGATCTGTGTAACATGTTGTTGAGACGTGCACATCAGCTCCTCAGTGATCTGTGGTTACCCATAAAGCCCCTCTCTGCGTAGGTCCACAGGGATCTTTACGCGTGACTCTGGAGAACCATAATTCCAGCATTACTTGTTCCCAACACAGTCAACAGTAATATTTTGAGTTTGTTTGAGGATAGGCAAGAAAAGTAAGTGCCTCAGAGGAAGCCATGATGAATTGTGACTGAGACTGAGTCATATCCATCAGCCCACAAAGAGCAGACGGAAAATATCACTGATTAAAAATACAAAAGCGTATTATAAACTTTTAAATTTGGAAAAACTCACTGTATCTTTGCTCCAAGTAATTTCTGTGTACCTTGGCTGCAGAGTGATATGGTAGTTGGGGACTATCAAGCCACAAGACTGATCTTGAGAACAGCTGAGCTGGTCTGGTACATATGGGCAGTGTGGGTCAGGCTCACTTAGCAACAGAAGGGCAGTTTCTCTCTCAGTATGCAGGGTGGTGCCACAGTAGTTTTAATAAATGACACAGAAAGCACAGTTTGGGTAGTCACATTTGAAATGGGGGAATAATGATGGAAATTCACACCACTCGAAGATTAGAATTAGAAGCTCACATGTTTTCATCCTAGTTTATTGTTTGATCTTATTTATTGTAGGAATGTCCTGATCACGTTTTTTTGCCCCCCGAGTCCGAGTCATTTGATTTTGAGTATCTGCTGATACCGAGTCCCAATCCGATACTTCTAAAACATTATGAAATGAACTAAGAGCAAAGAATAAGATCGAGGATGTCCCTTATTTTTATTTTTATTTTTTTTTTACCAATGGCTCTTATATTAACATGTACCACTTATGCCCAATTGTGCATGCATGCAGTGCAGTGTATTGTAAACTTCTATGAGGTAGCTTGAATTACAGTCTCAAGTCAGAACAGAACACAGAAACAAAATAAAATTTTCTTCACATTAGAAATAGTGCAACATTAAGTAAGAGATGATGCCCGACGAGGTGTCCATTATCAGAAACGAATGGACGACATAGAGACGTGAAACATCCGATGCGAAGCGTCCAACGCAAATGAATGGACTTCGCTTTCATTTCTTATAATGGACACCTCAAAGGGCATTATCCCGCTTATACCATGGTAATTTACCAAAGAAATAAATATTAAATCAATTATTAATATGTTAATGTTGTTTTTTCTGTTAAAATCGTAAGTTTTTCACAAGAAGTGGCTGAGTGGACTATTCAATATCTCTCGTTGTGACGCGTTGCCAAGGTAACCTGCTCTGGCCACAGAACCTGCAGCTCGGTCGGCCACAGCTGTTATATTAGGCCTCATCAGTGGAGGGAAGTGAGATAATTGTTTAACGTTATGTTACGTGATACAACATTTCAGAGGGCATGTGCACCTGTCCTCTACTGTTTTGCCGTTGTGATAAATAAACTGTGAAACAATGTATGTTAACGTATGTTTTGAGTTTCTGTTGCCACGGTTACCAACTAGTGTTTGAGCCAGCGCAGTAATTTAGAACAATCAGGCTATTTGACCGGAACTTTTTTATAGGTGTCCACAACACTTTTTAACAGACACCCTGCAGCCAATCAGAATTGAGTATTCACCCAGACCATGGTATAAAGACTCAATCGTCTAGTATTAAAACAAATAGCTGCTTAACTTAAAATAGGCATCAAAATATCAAACGCAAACAAATGAGCAAATAAAAGTGACTGTTATCAAGTAGCCTAAGGCCAGTATTGTGCTTTTTGGAACTGCACTCCTAACTTGTATTCTCAGTGCAGTATTGTAAACTGCAGTGCAGTGTATTGAGGTGTCGTATCAAGTTTGTGGTGTTAAAAGCAGCTTTGTCCTTCCCACCTCTCGAGATCCCGAGCTTCAAAACAAACTGCTGCGTGCTGCCGTGTTCCACGCATGCACTGTTCGGTGGCGTCTGTCACAGACACAGACCCAACCTGTAAGCGTTGGTAGTTAATAAATACTATCTTATTCTCATTTATTTTTAATCACTATCCCATATATTGTAAATATGATTAAAAATAACAATAAATATATATTATTTATCTGATACCTGATCGGGACATAACGTCCGATCCGATCGAGTCTGCAGTCACGCGATCGGCCCCAATTTCCGATCATGTGATCGAATCGAGACAACCCTAATTTATTGTTTAGTCACTCTCATTAAATTCTTTTTTCAGTTCTATTAGGCTTTATTTATTCACCGAAGGCCCAGTGATCTGAACCACACGGACAGTCATCTCTCCAGAACCCTGTATACCTTTTTCCTGGAAAAGAAATTCCTACTGCACTCAAGTTTATTTCTTTTTGCCTATTATGCATTGGGTCTCAGGAGAGCCACTGCTGTAGACATATTGCTGTAATATGTGTGATAATGGCTGTCGCTTCTTCAGCCTCATTCCTTTCTCATCGCCCACCTCTACTCTCACTCTACATCACTGCTGCTTTGCCCTTTGTTCCAGCAATCATTTTGCTCTTCATAGTCAAATCAAATTGAAAGCTTGCTGTAAGAGGAGCCACTTCATTTCACAGAATACAGCTGCAGTACACATACCAGTTTCAAACCACATTATTAACCTTGAAAAAAAAACAAAAAAAAAAACAAACACCACTAGTGTATTTAAACCCCAGTCTTTTCAGAGGCTTTATTTAATCATTTGCGTATTCTTCATGGTATCTGTTTTCCTTTCTGTCTCTTTCTTTTTCTTCCAAACTATGAAATGTGCTGAAATACACATGCACTGATGGATTTTTCATGTGGTTCATATGTACAACTAAAGACCTTCTCTAAAGATTTTAACAAGGTACATCTTCCAGTTGGTTAAAGAAAACATAGACTTAACTACTTTCATGGTGAGACCACTTCCATGTGGTCATCAAAACAAAACATCCTCTCCTTTTCTTGCTCCAAGCCAACATAAGTGATCTGACACACTCCTGCATGTGTTGTACACAATCACTGTGTGAAACAATTAATTGGTTGCCCATACAGCACACAGTAAGCTAATTAGCCCGAGTGGTTATCACCGCATCTATTTCTGGCTGTGTACTTCCCTTTGGAGACAAAATACATGGCCTTCACTGAGGCCCCGTGGTTGAAGAAACAACACTGCACAGGCCTTTGCCACTGAAGTTCTTCTGAGCTAGCTGAGCCAACAAGCTTCTTGTTTTTCTCATGAATAAGAGATTAAATGGTTCTTGTGAATTTAGGAGTAAATGAGCACACTCACTGTGAGCATAGTGTAGCTGGCACTTTCAGGGCACCATTGATCTGAGTTTTCACTGATCAGCAAACTCTTGGTTGAACTTTGGATGCTAACCTCTTTCTGTATGTTCAGATAAATTAAGTCTTAAAATCTTAGGACCTACAGCATGATATCATGTATGTGGATAATTGATTAGAAAGTAGTTTACCCATGGTAGAGACTGGCTAGGCCCATTAACTCCAAATTGCGGGCACAAATGTTGCTTTCCAATCATTTTAATGTGGTATGACTTGAAGTTTGCTTGAGAAATCCCATCACAGTGAGTATGTTTAGGAAGGAGCACGCTGAACATTTTCTGGCACATTAACATAGGTGCTTATATACCACAGACCCATTACAGACCCCATAGAGTTGCTCAAGAATGATTTAAATCCAGTCTACTACAAATTCATTGCAGGGCTGAGACAAGCACCCGAGGGACTTCAACATTTGTAATAATGCTGGCTGGTGTTAAAGGAGGTGTGCTGTGAATCAACATTTGAGCAACTCCTGTTTCCACACATGCATTAAGTCAGAAATGTACATAATGCTTTTAACTTAAAAAAAAGAGAGTGTGACATTTTGTTCTAATGTATGTGTCCTACTGTTCAATGTAATCTATTTTTCCTCAGGTTTTTCCATTTTCTGTATAACAGAAAAATAATCACATTTTCTTTTGTACTGTGAAAACTATGAGGGTTTAAGAGAGTTAATTTCCATATCATGTTTTGGTGTACAAATTATCAAAAGTTGGAATGGTTATTTCATTTTGATGTGTTAAAGTTTGCTAGTTTTGTCTCAAATGCCTGGAAAGGACTTGTTTAAATAGTATTTATTCAGATTACTACTACCAGTCGCAGGTATAATACTGAAATTCTTTACTTAAATAAAGGCACATTTACTCCCATAAATTTGCTCAAGTGAAAGTAAACGTGTTTATTAATTTAATTTACCTATTTCTGCTTAAAACAATTATTTTACCTCTTTTTTTTAATCTACATGATGGTACACTTTAAAATATCATATTTGCTCGTTGCCTGGTCTGCTATTGTTTTCTTGATATGGAGATGCAGCCAACCAAACCAGTTTCTTTGATACAAAGGGCGCTACATATGATTTGCCATAGCACAGGCAACCAGTGCAACATAATTATTCCTCAGGCATCTGTGAACATAATCTTTACAACACAAAGAATTATTGTGGCAATAACGCGTGAGCAGCCCATTGTTGAGTGAAGAAGGGTA
The DNA here is from genome assembly GCF_039877785.1 of Chaetodon trifascialis. Classification (NCBI taxonomy): domain Eukaryota; kingdom Metazoa; phylum Chordata; class Actinopteri; order Chaetodontiformes; family Chaetodontidae; genus Chaetodon; species Chaetodon trifascialis. The sequence continues at coordinate 17,447,715 of NC_092056.1, forward strand.
AGTCTATATATAGATGGACGCCTGAGCGTCACATGCAAAGCTCAGTCCACACATATCTGCCCTCTCCCAGTGCATCTCAAAAAAATGCATTTCATTCATACATTCATGAATAAATAACAACTGGTAGCCTATTGAGTGAAAGCCAGGATCAATTTCACCAGCAACAGTCTTTATAATAAATTCACCATCAGGCATCACTGTAAAATATAACATCCAATGCAAATTAGAGAAAAAACAAATAGAAAAAAGTATTTGCCCAATTTTCTCAATATTTGCATTTGCTCAGCTCATTAATAGCACAAAGGCTCGTCTCTTTGTTTGTGTAGTGAGACCCTTAAAGCTCTCCTGTGTGACCATGCACACACATAGCTTGGACGACAGCTTATTTCTCTTAATGTAGCAAAATGCATAGGAGGTTAAAGGTAAAGTAAAAGTGCAGTTTTTAGTCAATCTTATTAAAAAGCAATTATTTTCATTCATGCTGAAGGTCAGAATTGTTTGGAAAATGTTTATGCAGCACTCTGTATCTAGCTCATATGAATTTATGATGTTGTTTACTGTAAACCTATGTGGGCGGGGCATATAGCTGTTGAAAAACTACATTCATTCATTCATTCATTCATTCACAATAAAATAGGATACTTTTCCGCAGTTATGGGAACTAACAATCTGTGAAGACAACACCAGATATTTAATATTCTATAGCAGTGTGATTCAGCCTGTAGCAAGTTTTAGGTCTCCGCAAGTTAGCTTTATACTGTAGTCAAATTACTGGAAAAATCTGTAGATGATTTGAAATTTATGATAACACAAAAGCAGCAGCATAGCCAGTAGCAGATATGTGGTGAGCATTATGCTAATCAGGATATATTACTTACACATTAAGTGGTTGCCAGGCTGGCCACTGCGCTTTCATTTTGATGACTGTCAGGATGTCATCACCCTGCAGAAGAGAGACAGACAAAAAGAGACAAAAACTCAATCTCAGTACCCCGAAATAACACTTCACTCTTGAACAATCACGCTTTCCAGGCGAATGATTAAACAAGCAAATGGGAGACTTTTTCCATTTCCACACTTAGTCTAGAAAACCATTATGTTCAGTGGATAAAGATGCTATGTGTGGTCAAAAGAGCTGAAAATGCAACTGCAAATAGAGATGAAAAGCACTGGAGAAAATGAGGAACAAAGATTAATTTAAACATGACAGGAAAATGAGGTATGGCCCTGGTTAAAGAGGACCTGTGTTTTCAACAGAAGATGAAAGAACAACAAAAATGTGTCAGAATTATGTCTAGAATGCAAAGGACAGTTGAGACAAATTTGGAATTAAAGAAAAGGCGTTTATTTCAGCGGGGCGCTGGCTGCGCACTCTGCGCAGTGGTATTTTCATGCAGCGCAGGCCGGCACGCTGCGCACTCGGTATTTTGGATGGGTGTTGTAGTGCAGTAGGGGGAGGTGTCGGCATAATCAGCCGGTGGATTTGGATTTTTGGTCCATTTCGGTCCACGGCAGTGGCGTAAAAGTGCACTGAAAGCTCGCCACCCCAGACCTGGTCAACTCGGCGCACCGCTGTGCAAGTGGATTTTCGTAAACCGGAGGAGTCGTTCGCCCACGTCACCAATACCTCACAGGCAGGTTTCCACAGTGTGGAAGCACAGCATTTCACTGCGATCAATAATTAGCAACAGCCACAATTCAATGCAACTATCTGAGTCAGCACATACAGTCAGACCTAAATTTATGTATTTTGATCCGTATCTCAATCTGTCCACATCGCAAGCTCGTTCGGCACGCGTAATGGTCACTCACCCTGATCGAATGTACACAGCTGAAACAGGGATGCAAACTAATCAATTAACGTCGCTGTGCCAACCAGAAACACTGTGGCATCCTACAGAGCATATATACTGCATCTATCTCAGAGCACTCGAGAGCCAGAGAGAGACAGACACATGGAAAAAACGCAAGTGATGATCGTTGTCCGCTATTACCCACGTCATTTCATTCCAAATACAAATGTAATCATAGTAATGCTTAACGTTATCAACAAAGATGGAGTACATCATTGTTTTGAGGAGGATGAGGAGGCAGAGGATTTACCATCTAAGGACCTTATATTTAGACATGAGTGATGTCAATCTCCTCCTGGGAGAAGTTTGGGCATCGGACACTTTCCTGTGTAGGCTCAGTCATCCTCGAAACTTGCCAATGCGCCTCACCGGCGGCATTTTTAAAGGTGAGGCGAGGAGCTGGTGTGATTGGTGAAGATTGGACTCGGCTGTGTCAAAACCACTCCACGCCTTCTCCCCTCCCTCCTTCCGAGTTGCGCCCCTGTGTGGGACTGAGATGAGAAGGGGGAGTAGATGCGCTGGCAGCGCAATGCATGAAAATACCAAAGTCTGCGCCGCCACGCCCCATCGGCGAAGTGGACCTGACTTTGCGCTGCGCTGGCGGCGGAATCGAAAATAGAGCCCTCAATGTTACCGTTTTGATAACCCTACGCAATGGTTAACTTAACATTATTAAGTTAATGTTAGCTTGATATCCTTTGTGACAACTTCAGAACCAGCTATAACCTGGGCCAGCTGGCAAGCTTCGGCATGAATTCATGAATTGTATTAACAATAATGATATAATGCTAAAGAGTTCATTCATTCATTATTACAGCTAGATGAAATCTTCAGATTTGAATGGCAAGGCTTTTCTTTCAGTGTCTTGTTAATGTGTACATCTAAATTTGTGGTCTGGGACTGCTGCGTCTAGAACTGAGGGGGCTCTCTGGCTCTCCAGGTTGACGATGCTGAGAAAACCTCAAGCAGTAACACCAGAGCGAAGCATTTGGCCTGTTCCAAACAGGTATGTTTTCACTGGGCACTGAGGTCACATCTCTGCTTTCTGGACTGGGCTGTCTGTATGTTCATCAGCCTCAACATGCATTTTCACAGTGAGCGAGTGACTCACCTTACTTTTAATCCTGTTTGCACTGGACATGTGGACATTTTTACACTTTTTACTTTTAACTTTTAATTCTTTGCTTGCTGTGCTTTTGGATAATTTATTGCATGCCTTTTACTTCCCTTGAGGATCTATCTATCTATCTATCTATCTATCTATCTATCTATCTATCTATCTATCTATCTATCTATCTATCTATCTATCTATCTATCTATCTATCTATACAAAAGATGAGCAAGCAAGAATCACTCCTCATTAAAGGATTTAACTCAATTAATTCTTTGCGGACCCTTGAACTCGAGGCAGTTTGTTAACAACAAAACTTTAATCGTGTAGTAGTTTCATTACCTTTTCCACGCACAGTGTGGAATGCTTCCAGTCGCCAACTTAGAAATAAAGACAAATGTTTTAAACATGGAAGTCATTATTTGGTCGAGCGGTAGAAGATGTAAGGAGGTATTTCTAACATGCTACAGTTGTTCTTGTGTTTGTTTAAAAGTAAACAGAACTGAACAAAATCTCAGTACGGGTTTCAAAGCAGTGAAGCCAACAAAATGCGGTTATGCACTCAGTATCTGAAGGGAAGATTGCCAGTGGACACCAGTTCAACGTAGAGTAAAAATAAGGTCCATATAAAGGCAATATCGGGAAATCCCACCACACACAAACTGAACATGAACATTATATCCTTGCAGTCAAAGGCCACTGCTTCACCCAGAAACCATCAGAAGACATTGGCACAAATGTTCTTTTCACACAGAGCCAAACAGATGAAAATTAATTACTTTTCATTCAATTTACTGCTTCTCGTTAAAAGCAAATATGTAGGAATATTCATAATGTGCATAACTGTTGCAACGATGACAGTTACCCTCCTGTCTCCTGTGGTTAGGAATCTGTTGCTCTGAGTTATTGAATTTCATTGCAGCAAATCTGACAAGCTGATAATAAGCACAGCAGACTAATCCTGTTTTAGATTCAAGAGTGTCACTGAAGGCTGTGCCTGTGCCAAGGATTCAAATATTATATACTTATGCGTTTTCACACATTTCCACAAAGCGCCACAGTACTGCATTCTTGGAGAATATTTACACTTTTGAGTAAACATTTCAGTCAGTAATAAATCATGTTTACTGAGGCACATGCAAACTTACAATGAATAGCAGATGACAGTTCTAGTTTTGGTACTCCAGTTAAGTATAATATATTAGAATAGCTGTGACAGTAATGTGGAATCTCAAGTTACTGTAGGTAAATATACAGAAAGAGAAAAAGCATGCTTATTTTGTTTATAACAAACAGATCTGTCTCTTAAATGTGATCTAGGAAGTTTTCAACAAGCAATTTCTTTGGCTGAAGGTGAAAAGAACGGCATTTAGAAATATTGGTCTGAGGAATAGAGCTAGCAAATATTGCTGTGAGACCTTTCCAGAAACAGATATCTCACAACTGGCAGCATCCAAGACGTGACAAGGATCACTAGTGAGCGAGCCAAAAAAGACCTTCATCCACAATTTAGTCTTTTGGCAGCCATTTGCAGAACAAATTGAACTGTCAGTGATGCAACTCATAACTGCTGAAAAGGACACATTTCATGTTTTGCACCTGCAAACCCAGAAACAACAGAATGCTTTTCTTTCCCTTTATCTCTCTCTATTTTGCCCTTGACCATCCCAGAATAACTGTCCATGAATGTCTGTCTAGTCTGTGTTTCTGCATTATGAAGTGATAAGAAATTATCAAAGTGTTTGGATTTTACAATGTTGCACCTATGAAACTCTCTAATAGGAATCTTTGTTTCTTCTTTGGGAAGTCTGAACCCCTTCCTCAAAGTGTCAGTAAGTCATGCTGGTTAGGCAGCACTTTTAACAGGGATCAGAGGAGCTGATATGATTGGATGTAATTGATGCTAGCTTCACAAGTTATCAGCAGGCACACTGTGTGCCCCTGGTCATGAAACTATTACATGAGCACTGCAAAATATAGCCCAAAAGCTAGTCAACAACCTGCATTAACGTGACATTTTAAAATGACTGGAAATCTCCATTGAAGGTGTCCCATATTTCCTCAAATAACACCAACTTCACTTTTAAAAGTAGAGCATCATGTTTCAGGCTATCATGCTCATTACCTACATCACTCAGTCACTAATCAGGTGTCAAATACACACATTAGCCCTGAGACACCACACACAAAAAATACTATATTTGCATTTCAGTGTCGATTGTACATGTAATACGTATCGATGTAATAAAAATAATCGAAACTGTGTAGGAGTAAACCTCAGAGTGAAGAGCATGCTTATTACATGTTAAACTTCTGCCAACATCTTCACTTCAGCATCAACCAAAATCCAAACAGCTAAATTTTCCCTCGGCCTCTGATGCCAGACAATGAAACCTCTCCCCTTGTCCTTTGAACGCTCAATGGGATTGCCAATGAACCAGGTACCTCTTGCCAGCATCTCAACTTTGTTAAGCAGGACTGGTGGATCAGCTCAGACGCCATCAGCCACTGTTTATGGCTGCAGACCCTAACTGTGGACGAAGAAACCAGCTAATCACCACAAAGAAAATGCAAGAAAGGAAACCGACCAGCTTGTGACCTCAGCACACGGGACACTCCCATTAAGCGGAACCTTTCCAGTGATTTTAACAAAGCTCAGTGACTCGCTCACACTTTGCTTGCTTGCATTTTTGTCATGAGACTATGCTACCCTGCTCTAAATTTAAGCAAATGTTAACATTTTTGTAATAATTGCCTATTGTGATTATTATTATGCGGTTGTGCACATGCCTCACAGCAACAAGGTCGCTGGTTCGATTCCTGGGTCGGGCCTTTCTGTGTGAAGTTTGCATGTTCTTCCCGTGCATGCGTGGGTTCACTCCGGGTACTCCGGCTTCCTCCCACAGACCAAAAACATGCTCATTAGGTTAATTGGTGACTAAAATTGCCCCTAGGTGTGACTGTGAGTGTGAATGTTTGTGTGTTTGTGCCCTGCGATTAACTGGCGACCGGTTCAGGGTGTACCCCGCCTCTCGCCCGTTGACGGCTGGGATAGGCTCCAGCACCCCCTGCAACCCCGAAAGGGATATGCAGTATAGAAAATGGATGGATGGATGGATGGATTATTATTATTGGGACTCTGCAGTAAAATGAATGCATCAGCGAATAATTTTTACTTTCCCAAAAACATACCATTGAGTGAAATGTTCCCTGACATGTAATTAAAACAGGGTGCATCGCAGAATCTCACCGCTGGCTCTCTTTCAGTTATAATTGAGTCTTTAGTCTACCGTAGAAAGCCTCTGTAGGATCAATATAGAGGATGTGATCCAATATTTCCCATCATTACTTACTAATTACCTGAAGTCCATCACTTAGTAACTCCCTAGACATTTTGATGGAATGGATAAGTTTTATAATCATTTTGCAGGCTTGTCAGTGCAGCATCTGTAAGCTAGGCTGCCAGAGGCTCATCTGCCCCTCAGTACAAGACAATTCATTTTTTATTTCCTTATAATTGACAAAAATGCATTTTCTTTTATTTAATGCTAATATGTGCTAGTTTGCTTCCCTTCCATGGCTGCATTACATGCCACACAGTTACAAAGCTATGAATACGGCATAAGACAAAGATGTTTTCATCACTAAAAAAAATATGCAAATCAAGAGCATTACACAAGCAAATAGGCTCCTTCAACACCAAAAGCACAGCTTGCTAACTTCAGCTAGAATATAAATCTTCAGAGTCAGGGACCCTTACACCCTAATGGACTGCTTTTGACTCTAATAGCTCTCTTTGCAACACAAATCCTCAGATCTTTTTCTCAATCCCTCAATCTTTTTCTTAGCACTGCTTGTTCAGAAAACAGCAACGATGTTGATTTTCATATTTTCTCTATTTTACAAGAATTAAACTTTTCATTTTCACATGACAGTAAAATGGATTTAAATAGCTTTAATCCAACGTCCAGAAATGTTATCAGAAACAAAGAACAGCCTTGTTTTTAGCTTGCAAACCACACGTTTGTGTTTTACTGACTTCATAAACTACTTCAGGAACTGTTGTGCTTTTGGTCTACAAACAGCCATAAAATTCTTCAAACTAATTTGAAACATAATATTAAAAATATTATATTTCACAATATTTTTAAATATTGAAAATAATCTTTGCTGCAAATATAAAAAATAAAACTAAGCATACTGTATGCATGGTGAAAACAGGTGGAAAAAGACTATTTTCCAACGAGTCCTAAGAACACTTTCCATTCATTACACAATACTACAGCATTATGATTTCAACATTTCTACGCAAACCTTTGCCAGAATCTGGGTTTCACTTGCCAGAGTATGCTTGAGCATGATTTGTGTAAAGATTTAAATCTGTATGTTTACTCCTGATGTATTCAACTGTAAACTTTTCCACTTTTGGACTCAATCTTTTGCTGTGTACATTGATGAAAAGACAAATATTAAATCATGCTGCCATAAATAAACTCACTTTTACTGCTTCACACAACTGCTGTTAAGTTTAATGACTGGGAGCACGGAGATTTATTGGCTTAATGACAAAATGTGCGACAGATCATTACCTTAGCACGGAATCCCAAGACTGAACGCATTTCTCAATTAACAAGCAGAACTGTGCATGCATCCGTTTACTCAGTTAAACCATTAGTGTGCCAGACTGAAATGTCAAATTATGGTGACTGGCTTTACTGACAGCAAGAGCAAAAGAAAGAAGAAACTTTCTGCCCTTTCGTCAAAGAGTGACAAAGCCCTGAAGAACGCACAGACATGAAAGAAATGTTCCAGGTTTCGCAAAATTACTATGGACTAAAGCATAGACCAGCATGGCATTAGTATGGACCAGACATAGCACCTTCCACAAATCACTGATGTTTGTAAAATCAGATCTGTTGAAGAAAAAAACTTCCACTGCTTATTTTCTCCATAAAATGTGATCTACTTTCACCAAATCAGTGAATAAAGTTATAAAGTTGTGTTTTTGTACAGTCATCGGAGAGGCCAAGCAAGCTAGTTCTTGTTTCAAAATGAAAGTCAGCATTCTCCATATTACAAGTCAGCCCACACTTTTTTTAAGTTTTCTTAAGGTTTGCACTTTTGTTTTATTTTCTTACATGTTTTTAGCACATTAGACCACCATACCTTTCCATTTTCATTCTTAATTGGACAAATTAACTGCCACAATTATTTCTATATCTGCTCTTTGCTGTTTGTCACGCGCATGTCAAAGGCAGGCAGAGAGGGAAAGGATTTCAAAGATGACGTGTCAGTAGACCTGCTATTCAAGGGACAACTCTCAGGAACTCATTAGAAAGGGCTCAAGAAGTCTACTTTCAATTTATAAGCTTAAGTACAGCAACCCAGTTGTTACTAATAAACCCACATACTGCTTCTCACTGCAAGGCTCCAATTTCTGCATTTTCTCATTTTAACTGAATTACTATACAACTATTAATATTAACACTGACAACCTTTCATTACCCTGTGTCCCATCAAGCTTCCAAAGCTGCTAGTCAAAAAATAATGCAGATTTATTTCAATGCTGAATAGATGCATTTGGGAAATGTGGTGCTTTCATCATTTGTGCAGCACCACAAAGTTCACTGAATCAATGAATACTAATGCATTACATCAACTGATCCCTTTCTCTTGTTTTGTCTTTTACTCTGAGCACTGTATTACCTTTGACAAAAGATTATTTGCATCACAAGTCCACAGTGTCTAAGATTTTAACTATCGAAATAAGCTTAAACATTTATCTATTTTGTCTAAAGGTTTTTAACGTCATTCCAATGAGAATCACTATCTGTTTTTGCAATCCATCATACTGCATTATGCATCATGTTGTGCATCACAATCCCTGTGTCATTAATCGCTGTCAGACCACAGCAGCACACACAAACACATCTGCCCAACTGAACAAACACTGGCTCATGTCACAGTACAAAATGTGACTTATTAAAATACTCTATACAATGAGACAACATCTGGTCCAAGTCAATTATCTCACCATTGTCCAGTGAAGCAAAGGCACATTTATCAATGTCAGGCAAGTAATTCACTCCTGAAACTTTTTCCTTCTTCTGTTTATTTATTTATTTTTTTTAATCTAAAAGAAGCACTTTCATGAACTGAGCAATGTGTGGCAGCAAATTTAAAGATGAGTGTATTAATTAATTGATAACCCAAATCTCTGCATCATGTAGCTAGGAACTATGCCACGATGAATTATTACCCAGTCATTATAAAATCTTTCATGTTACTGATGATCATTGCCAAGTTCAATAAGCAGCATGTTGTTCAGTGGTTATATCAGAGTACTTCAGGCACATTTTCTACATTTATATACAACTCAACAGTACTTTATAAAACTGGTAAATGTTTGTGCAGCTTTGGATTGAGAACTAACACCTTTACAGTTATTTTCAATATCTGGAAAAATGATGCTTCAGAAAATCTGTTAACTGTAGGTCTGCTTAACAAAAGAACCATAATCAAATATCCTTCTTAAATCTCCATTATGGATAATATTCTAGCCAGGGAAAGGAGGGGAGTCTGTCTTTCAACAATAAAGACATTTTAATTGTCTATCGTCATTCCCGCAGAGTGTGAGGCTAAAGGGTCGAAACTACACTTTGATGTGAAATATATTCGTAATGATAATAATTCCCACTTTTCCTAAAATATTGACGAGTCTAAATTATTTCTACAAATTCTACGAAATCACAACCTGGACGATTAAATGATGAATGCACAAATAGAATATTAATAAAGGCAGATGAAAATAATTAATCTAAGGGGAAAAACACTGTCAGGAGAAGCACTTCATGTGCATTCAGCTGCTGAGGAGTGAATCCATTTACACAATGTGGTTCAACTGGTCTGTGAACAGAATGATTACAGAATGCAGCTTTTGAACAAATACAAAGTCCAATCAAAAGTCCTTACAGAGCTCTCAGTTGACTGAAAGGGGAGCCAGCTGTGGCACTGACGTCATTTTAGATGATGGTTCAGAGGGAACTGTCATCTCATTTCTCTAAAAATGGGTTTCCCTAATTTATCTCCCATCTTCAGAAGGACAGTCTAAGTTGGCAGGAGAAGACGGAAATGAGGGAAACATGGATGCAATTAAAAGAACTGGGAATTACTCTATGAGTCCATTTTTTATTGGCCACATTTAACACTTGTCATCTGAACAGCAAACGTGAGCATCCTGTAAACCTTTTCAAAAAGACTACAGTTTTGATACTTACTTATTTGCAGTTCAGAAAATCATTAGGTGATTAAGTGCATGCTTTTTTTGGAACAACTGGGAAAGATCTTGCCTATCGGCACAATGTGTGAAGCAGCATCCAGACGTTGCAGGAGTTTATGGCAGTTGGTTACAGTCATTTGCCATAAAAGAATGAAAGAGATGACAGAATTAAGGGTCTTTTAGCCACCACATTATATTCCAGCTTTCTTGCTGTATCTCAGAAATGCAAAACATGACTGTATTGTGAGTTATGATTCCCATTCCTAACCCTTTTTGGGTTGCTCTTAACCTTAAATAGTGGCACTGTGCTGGAAGTGAGCCCATTATCAGAGGCCTCTGAGCCCCCAAGGCCAAGGTTTATCTTGCTGGGGTGGGAATAACCCTGTCGCACTCCCTCACACTGAGGATATCAGGTATGAAATTGGCTCAAGGCGAGTTGAGGGTGTAGTCTTTAACTACTGTTCCAGTAGTACCCCATGTAGTGCATGGTTCTCCCATTGGCACAGAAAACCTTCCAACCCTCAAGTCTTTTCCTTTTCTTCCATCACTAGGACAACTGTGCATGTGCATGCCCACAGGAACCCCCTTGCTACTGCAGGACACATTTCAGTGCAATTATTTCTACTCTTTCTGCATGTCCCATCTGTAACTCTGCCAGTATTTCCTCCTGCTCATTTACTTACTTAAGAGTGACTGGTCTTGTTGGGATGCTAATGGTGAAACTCAAAGTTCTCATATCATATCAAGTCATTTTGACCAAACTGTGATAAGCAGTGCTTTGCCATATATTGAATTTACACAGGCAGCCGACCCAAAAACATTTCTGAATTTTAATGCCATGCAAAATTACTCTGATTGCTTGTGAATGCAATTCTGTTTGGCAGTTACCCCTCAGGTGGCAGAGCTTAGACCACCAAAAATAAACTAAACACTGATACACGTGTTGTTATGTCCCTGGCGCTGGTCTGGTCTCGTGGGAAAAAAAAAAAGGCAATGTAGCTGGAGAATATATTCTTGTCTGTTTGCATGTAAAGCGATATGTGTGCATGCATGTCAATGTGTGCCTGGTGTCTGTGGGCATGTTGATCTGTGCTGCACCTGAGCCGTTATTGACAGGGCAGCGTGATTACATGCCTGCTCATGCATTAATTGGCTTCCAAATGCCAACCTGATCATACACTGTAAGTGATTCTGAACATCTGTGCATGTAAATGTTTGCACACATGTGTGACAAGAACTGGCACAACTGCAAAGCTCAATGATTGCAGTGGAGCACAGAAGGCTGATGGCTGCAGTCAGGCAAATGGGTTCATCTCAATCATATCTTCAGGGTGTTTCAATAAGCACAGTTTCTATTAACCTCTGCAATCTTTACCTAACTATCTGACTCTGTGTGACCCTATGATTTTAATGGTTTAAGTTAATTATGTTTTCATGTTTACAAATAATTAAGCTAAAATCACACTAAGTATGAATAATTGTTGCAGTTGCAGGATGATTCAACCTCAAAGACAGACACACAGACCACACACAGACATGAGCAAGAAGCACATTTCATATTATTATGTGAGTTACCAGTTTATCTGGTAAATCTGCTAACCTCATCTAATCCAATACAGTAGCCCTGTAATAAATTTAATCTTTGTTCATAATGTTCAGATTTAGTTGTATGAGCTGTTGGCCGAGCTCCTCTGTATTGGATTATGTTTCAGTTTTGTCCATCCAGTTTACACACCAGAGAGGTGGAACATTAGAAACACCTTTACATTACTAAAACCTGACAACTAGAACATACATTTCAGAACAGAATGACACTAAAACACTAATATACTGAAAAAATGACAAACATTGGTATAAACAATTATTCATCAGTGCTATTAAAGTGCCATTTACAGTATCACCCATTCAAGCCAGACACACAATGAAGAAAAGGCCCTTTTTGTCCATTTTTCCAGTTATTTGGACATAACTCTGAACACCTAGAATTGCTCCAGCAGGAAATCAGTGGAAATCAGTACCTACTGTGCCAGAAACTCCCTTTTGCGAATACAGTATGTATAAATGTACAGGGACTACTGATGGAGGGAATGCGATGCTAGAAAAGACGAGAACATGCCATCATATCACAGCTTCAAGTGTTCAAAGAAATATGATTTGCTCCGTGAAGATGACTCTCTGTGGGATGAAGGGTATCCCAGTTTTATGTTACATTACATTTTGGCTTGCTTGGAATCTGACAGTGAGGGACACTGGGAGTTTAAATAAGACAGCATAGACAGACAGAGGAAAAGGGTGAACTATTAAAGAAACGAGTGCCTTAGGCACGCATGCTTTTGTCTTCTTAGAAAGTCATTAGTGTCACAAGTATAGGATGATCATTGGAATTACCGAACACAGTTTCCCCCCTCTAGAAATAAACAGCTTGGGAGTCATTCAGAATTACAGTATTAAACTCCATATTTCTATTCCCATATAAATGCATTTTAGTTCAGTGCATGGGTGAGATGATGATAGAGCCACCCTACCTGATGAAGCATATGTACCTGGGAGGGCAGAATGTAACTAAGGTGAAAATAGTACTGAGTTTTTATCACTTGTAGTTAGAGGTGAAAGAAAACATGGGCCTGCAGAGGAACGGATCCATGTTAAAGCTTCTTCGTAAAAATCAACTGGACATGACAGGAGGAAGGAGGGCATACACTGCAGATCATATGAGTATCTATTAAGTAATACAGTCACCTACATGCACATTAAAATGCTCTTGCTGGGAATTTTGAAGATGACAGGACTTAAATTAAATGTAACCCCCTCGTTTTATGCATTGCGAGGAGGGATTATAACAGTGCCGTATAAAATAGCTTTAGTGAGCATACTTGCATATAAATTCTGGGCAAACAATTCCTTCAAAGACAAGTTGAAACACTTGACATTAATTACATGTTGTACATGTTGTACATGTGCATTGCATCTTTTTAGGCTCACTGGAAGACTCCTCTTCAACAGCCATATCAGACACTGGTCCCTATGCAGCTCTGTATACATGGTTACATACTGTATGTCTAATAGGACTTAAGACAATAGAAATGAAGACAGAGCATGCACATTAAAGCTACAATTAAGGTATGAGGCCAAAAAAAGAGGAATAAAAGCTCAACATAAGAGCAAGGGCTCATAAAATATTACACACTTCTGACACAATGAACATCATATGAACAAGCAGGCTTTGTTCACAGGAAAAATTCAAACTATATCTTAACTAAAAACCTAATAGACTAAGAACATGCTGGGCCTCAAGGCTCCCAGTAGGAGACAGTCAGAGAATGGATAGGTTTCTTTCCCACCGGCTTCAAAGCTGAGGCTAATAGGTTACTGAGCATCAGTGTACTGTATCTGCAAAGATTCTGTTTGTATGTAGCTTCTGTGTATTCTACCTTGGATGTCTTTCATTTATTATTATTATTTTTAATATATATTTACTCACTCAAACAAACTGGCTTATGTAGTGGAAAAAAATACTGTGAAAAGCTCAGTGGAATCATTTCCAGAACAGAAAACTGCTTGTATCATTAGAGAAGACACATCATGCAGTGCAGATGACATACTCGCTCATCTTGGAGGGAAACGATTCATATTGCATGAATAATTTCCATCTAGTTCTGACAAGCGCAGTGAACCTTCATTTGCAATGCTTGATTTAGCATTTGTAATTCCCTGTTAGGCAAGAAACAGCATTTAAACTGGCATCATTGCGAATAAGAAATGGTTAGGAACAGAGTCACAGTGTTAAGCTGGTTTAATATTGCCTGCCTACTCCGCTGACCATTGTAATGGTTTGATATGAATATGGGCGGCAAGGCAGCCATACAGTGGTCTATGTGCTGAATGAACAATCAAAAACCTGCTATGATCAATCAACCACCATCTCTTATGATATTCATTTGTTTAAGAAAACACTTAAAATAAACATATCTCAATTGAATCTGAGACAAAAGTCATGAATACAGATTTGGTTGTAGAAGGGTAACATTGGTTATACATTTAGTGGATTCTGGGGAAAATCAAGGCTATCATTTGATATCCATATCCCATTTATAAAACACAATAACACAACGGTGGGGCGCCACAACTAAATAAATAGTAGCCAGCTCTTTAAATTCAGTTAATGGAATTTGAGCCACATTGAATTAAAAAAAATATTAATGGTTTCAGGACCCTTACTGGACCCAGCTGATAAACACCTGGAAACACATACTGCATACAGTATTAATTCAATTGATTCAAACAGCCAATCCTCCTCCATTACAGGGGTCTTTCAAGCATGTATCCTCTCCCCATTACTCTTTGTGCTCTGCATAGATGATTAAAACATTTCTCGGGACAGACGCCAGATCGTTAGATTTGCAGCTGATTTAGCACTGGTGGTACAAAACAACAATACAACCAGTTATAGATGACCCAATTCTTCTCGCTCTTGTGTGAAAGCAAGATTCTGAACATCAAGACTAAATAACTGGTCATAGGTTTCAGATCCAAAAAACAACTGTATTTTGGAGCACTAATAAATTGACCTAGACTACAAAAGCAGACGCACAACACACTGAAGTCCATCAAATACTGTTTTTAGGAGGATTCTCCAGAACACACACACACCGCATCTCTAGTGAAGGAAATCATTGCTGATCCATCTCAACCCCTCCACAGTGAATACACCATCCTGCCCTCAGGCTGCCACTACCAACTTTCACTGTTAAAAAACAAAAAGAGCTGTCAAATCATTTAGTCCAGTGAATAATCAACGGGCAGCTGAGCAAATGAAAGGCATTGTACTGACTTCTGTGTTTTGTGTGATTTTATGTTAATTGTTTGACTGTTTACGCTGTATGTTGTTCACTTTAATCACTTACTGTTTAATGCCAACAAGCATGCAAGGCCAATAGCCTGAGGACCAAAGACAGATCTATTGTGATTTTAAGCAAACTGTTTGACATCAGGGTCCACACAACGGTCATAACTGTGGGCAGATTTGGGCGCATGTGTGCGTGTGTGTGAGCTGGTGGAGCATTCAACTTTTGAACTGAGACTCTTCAGGGTTGAGTTGTCATTAAACAGTGATGATGATGATGATAATGCTTCCCAGAGCCTTGCTCCATAAAGCATATGAGGTAGTGCACAGATGACCAAGGTTCACAATGCAAATACAATGGCATTCACATCTTTCATGCCAATAAAGCCAGTATGACCGAGAAGCAAAAACCAAGAGGAGACGGCTGTGGAAACTGCTGATGTCATTCACACAGCTTCTGGAGAGAAATTATACTAATGGCCATCCCCAGCTCCTGGTGGTTGTGATGGCTAACAACATGAGGGAGGTAACACCCCTTTGCTCACTGCAATAGCAGGAAGACGTCCATGTCAAGCAGTAACAGCTGGAGCTTCTGCCTTTTCAGATCCCTTCGGAATATCAGCCACGGGACATACTCGTATAATCAGCATGCTAAAAAGATCATTAGTGGTAATTACCATGCAAATACCTCTGTTATTGTCTCACCTCATTAATATTATCACAAAAGCTTAATTCCTCTGAGTACAGAACTATGCAGATAAGTCATTCATTTGCTTTGTCACCATTATAATACAAAGCAACCTGACACTGAAAACTGTGACATGGCACACTGTGTAGTAGGAGAAGAATGAATTCTACTCTATATCTTGGTCATTTATGTGAAAGTACAATGTCAGATGCTGAACACAGTTTACACATTCAGAAAGATTCTGCCCAAACTACAGATGGCACAGTACTTCATTCTGTATTTAAACTGGTCAAGCTATTCCCTAGGACACCACAATTATGTGAAATTAAGAGCTGTGAGCCAAAGCTCCACTAAAGGAGCCTTTTCCCTGTGTGCAATAGCAGCTCCTCTGATGTTGTAATCAAAGTTCTGCTCAGGAATCTCTCATCTGTCTGTCCCAGCACATACTCCAAACTATTAATAGACAAAAATAAATTTCTTCGAAATTCCAATGGGATGCATACTGGCTGTTATCATTGCGTAGTGTAAAGGCTTACACAGCCTTCAGGTGTTAATTAAATCTCCACTGACATCCCCATATCCTGCCCTGCAAAATACGCTGCAGTTCAGATACTGCATAGGTGAAGCCACTTCAGTCACACAAATCATGCTCAAAACCGGACAGGAAGAACATCCTGCAGGCTAGGGAGGAAACGTGGTGACAAGAGAATCGTCCATGCTTAAGGCAGATGAGTTTGTAAGCGCTGACTGCTTCTCTAGAGAGCTGTGAATTGATTTGCTGACTCCAGTTGTCCTCGGTGGCAATCTCTGAGCCTTGCAGCACAGTCTGGAAGCCTATAGTGCTGCCTGGCACACTCATTCATCAAGCAGCCTGAGCCATCATACAGGCAACTCCAGCAGACCTGAGCCCAGGGCTAGGGGATATTATTAGAGATGAATTGAGGTAACTGCCTTTGATGACCCAGTTCAGGCTGTCTGTCGCTCTCTGAGCTTTTCTTCCATTTTACTAACTTTAATACTTACTTCCAGAATGCTTTCTCTGTAAGGAGGTCAGTGGCCATTGAGGCTAGATGTACTGCACTGCAGAGTGTGTGATGATCCTGAAACTGCCCACCGCTGGTAAGAAAACACAGTTCTACCAAATCAGGCTCAGCCCTGAAGCTTCAAAATTATTAAACCCAGATATAGTCCATGTGTTTATCATATATACAACAACAGAGACATCTTATACATACTTATGGAAGCACTGCATCAAACACAGTTGTGCACCAAAATGCATAATTCAGTTCAAAATTCACAAGAGACATTAACTCAGCATTACCTCCAAGGGGGAAAACAAAACAAAACCACGCTACAGGCAAAACATTACTTTGCATAGATGTACAGTATGCAAGACCGCTGAGACTGTCAGAGCTATGTCTCTTTGCAGAATGCTAGGCGACATAAAAGTTACAGAAGGTACACAAAAAGGCTTGTAGAAAGGATCATGTGTGTCTAAGTGCCACAGCACTGTTCCTACTAACCTTTACATGCAAAACACATATAACACAGTCTCAAAACACATGCACACCCAGGACGATGGTTTAGATGCTGTAGTCAGCACTGATGCATGAAATGCAAACCACAGAGCAGTATTTACATCTGCTGAGTTAACTTCACAATACACTGCTACAAGCCCTCAAAGTCCATCATCCAGTATGAAGTCCACCTGAGCTCATAACGTAAATGCCATGTTTTTGGTAGTTTTCTCAACAGAAGAATCACATCCACAGAGTAACTATTATTACTGTTTGTGTGTACATACACACACACACACACACAGAGAGAGAGAGAGAGAGAGAGTAATGAGCTTTTTAATGCATTTGAGGCAAAATAATGCAGCTTTAGAAATGAAAGATGCAGCACTAAATGGAATGGAATAACCAATAACCTGGAATTAGCAAAAGCTGTAGTGGTACAAAAGCAGTGTTTCTGGATAATAAATCTCTGCTGTCTTCCCAACTCTTATGAAAAGCTAGTTAGCTGATAGTAACAGATGGTAATAGTGTTGACAACAGACAATCGCAATGTTAGATTATGCTAACATACTCTGTCATACATCAGACTAGAACATCGAGACAAATCTTATGAGGTGTGAAACTGTATTGCATCTGTGTTTGATTTTACGTATGTGGACATGTCTGAATGTTCTACCATGTCCTTCACTGTCTCCTTCATCTGTTTGACCCGTGCCTGGGAAGACAGGGTCCAGGTCCCCAACCTATCAAATGATATGGAGATTGCGGTGAATCCCGGGCCTCAGAGCCATGGTCTCATTTACATAGGGACAACATAACAGGCAGAGCCATTGCTGAAAACAGATTTGTCGAGGCCACCTCATGAATAAAAGATGACACCAGTTTATAATGAGGGTTTACTGTATTTAGCTGGTCTTGATCTCACAAAGATATGTATAAAAAAGAAAATCAGAGACATCTCTATTCAATATCCAAACAAAACGAATTCAGGAGAATCGGCACTTCGGCTGTACACAGGTTGTAATGTGTGATGCACACAAAGAATGTTAACGAACGTAAATGTAGGCTAAATCACAACGGCTGCACTTCCTGACAGATGGCATGGAAATGAAAAACACTGAGTAATACTTAGTTTCATCTCTTCACAGTTGAGCAAACATATGAGAGGCATATGGTCTTACACATATGTCTCTTTGACCACATCAATACTCAGGTATTTTCATATCCACTAAAACTGACGTGGTTCTCTGACCCCTGTCCACACATTGTTCACTTGTTTTACTGTGTGTTTGCGAGCTGCAGCACTTTTGGCAGCAACAACACATTCACACAAACATATAGTGACACACCAAGCATGGTATCTCCAGTTAATTTCTCAAAAATCAAAAAAATAAACAGATAAACACATGGAACACCACAAGAGATGTATTAATAGCATTGATTAATAACTGATAAAAGTGGGAAAGATTTACGCCTAGAGACTACAGAAGCGATGCTAACTCAAAACATTGCAATGTTTAGCATAAATTTGAATCTTAATTTGCCTGAACTGTGTCATCTCACACTCACAGGAACTGACAAATATTCAGAGAAAAGTTCTGGCACATCCAAGTAAAACAAGACACGTCTAATCCTCAAATGTTATGATGCACAAACAGGAGGGGCTGGAGCAGCCTTACGTTTTCCCTCCTTTGCCCGCTTCTGCTCTCTTATTCCATTCAGCTCTCTGGACACCAGGATGCCTTTATCAAAGCCGCCTCCGGCCAAGATGTCTGAGATTCCAGAATAATCCAGCTTTTATCCCTGTGAGTGTGAATGTAGCTCTGATTCAGCCAGCTGTACTAAGAACCGGTTAAGTCAACATTAAGGGCTGCACACACATGCACACAAGTGCATGAATATGACAACAAATTATACATATTAACAACAAATACAAACTATCATTACCTTCATTATGAAGAAAAGAAAAAATCCAGTCACATGCCCAAACTATGCGCATGTGTGTACTCAAGGCACACACATGCAAATACACAAAACACATAACACATAACTCTACCCCAGTGAATTACAAAATGTGCCAACCTATGGCTGCACTGCTCGATTTTGGCAATCATAATAACGGTCCTGTGCACCAAGGCAGGCATTAACGTTTTTGAGAGCTTTGTTTTCCCAAGCAGGAACACCTCTGCTGGGCTCATAAAGCTGACTTGACAGGCTGAGAGAAATTAAAGAATTATTCCCTCCTAAACTTTTCTTCTTGTTGTTGTTTTTAACAGACAGCCAATAACATATGTCAGAAAAACAAAAGAGTGGTATAGCAAGGGAGAAGTGGCCATGGGGAGTTGGCAGTGAATAGCTAGAGAATTTCTGCATGCTCTTACAGCCACTGGGGTTTGGCATGGTGCACCATGGCTTGGCAAGGCTGAATACAGAGGTGGGCTCAAGACTTCACTCCCTGGGAGGACCCTTTATAGCTAATTGCTATCCCACTGTGGCAAACCTGACCTCATGCAGCAGCACTCGCACAGAAAGATACAAAAGGAATACAAGGACATGACAAATGGTATGCTGAGAGAGAAGAGAGTGATGACGAGAACAGAGACAGAAACTGAGGAAGAATCCGTAACGTATGTGTGAATTAACATATCAATATCAGCGTTTCCTCTAGGATTTCTTTTTTCAGCAGCGGGGGCAGGCTCTCCGGGGAGCCGTGGCAGCGTAAACAAATAACACTTGACTGCAGATTTTATTTTTATAACCTATTCATTGAATGGCCAGTTGAAAAGCGCGCGCGCTGTGTCTGTAACCCCCGCTCCTCCCCCTCCTGCTCAGTACGTACACACTGAAGCCGCCACCACCAGTACCATGTAGTTGACCAATCACGTGCGGTTTGAACAGAAAAAAGTCGAGAAAAACACAAAAAACAAACAAACAAAAAAAACCCTAAGCGGCTCTCGCTCGTTCACTTCAAATAGCGGCTCTAAGAGCCGTTTTGTTCGTGATCAACACATCACTACTGACTAGCGTCATCTTCATCAGCTGTCTTTCTCTTCTTAGAGAAATATTTGAACAAGCTCATCTGAAAATGCAGTCAGCAGTTACATCATGGCGTGTAGATATTAGCTTAATGCTAACAATTAGTTTACTCACGTTAGCGACACTGAGTTGGCACCTGGCCCAATTAACTTAAGCTACTGATATGTTACGTAACGTTAGCTGGCCATTACTATTTAACTTGTAAAATCTATTATGAGTTATCTTAAGCTAATAAGTCTACCTTTTCTCTGGTAAGTCGCTGCCCTATTTTCCAAGACGACACTCCTCTGACTCTCTGACCTGGTGCCTGGGTGCTTGACGTGATGTCACTTTCAAGGCCGCGCTCTCACAAGTAATTAACGTCGGACTCTGCTGTGAAGGTGGAGACATCCGGCGGTGGTGTATTTGCGACAATTTAAAAAAAAAAAAAAGAAGGCACGGCGGCTAGGATTTAGGAATGGCGCCCGCCACTCCATAATAATGCATAATAATGTTTACTATTTAAAGACAAATATTATCATGTGTGTTACATTTTGATGGAGAAAATCCAACTAAGCAAAATCACCAAAAATCAACATTTTGCACATAAAAGTAACCATTTTTACTGTTTATGAAGAACAACCCTCGCTCCAGCCTCATTTGTGAACAACTGAGCCTTTCCAGGATGCCCCTTTCATACCCCATCATGATTCTATCACCTGTTACCAATGAAGCTGTTTACCTGTGGAGCATTCCACAACTTTCTTACAAAATCAATGAAGTTGATCAGGTAAAACATTAAATATATACAAATATTGTCTTTGTGACTTTTTCAATTGAGTATACTTCAAAAAGAATTAGCAAATTATCCCACTCTGTTTTCATTTTTATGTTGTACATAATTACGACGTGTTTTACAGCACTTAACCCACATTTCAATTTACAGATTTTTACTCCTCTGGCAAACATTTAGTGCATGGCCCCCTTTGAAAGGGTCTGATGGTTCAGTTTCCCTTCTCTGTGCTTCATTATATTACAACATGGCTGAGAAAGGATTTAGCTCAGAGGCACTCAAGAGGAAAAATATGAACCACTGTAAATCCTAACAGCATTTAAACCCCCCACCCCACACAGCTTGACCCCTTTCAGCAAGCCACTTGTCTGAAGAATGTCATACAATACAGCAGAAAGCTTACTGTATGAGGATCTCATAAACATGTTTCTACAGACATAATCATCTCAAATACAACTGTCATTGGAGTTTCTAAGTGAGTGAGTAATCACGAACTAGCCCCTTTCATGGAAGATAAAAGGGAGTGAATTTCATTGATGTAGCATACATGTTTGCATGCTGCACAGGCCCAGGCACGAGATAATTAGTTGGCCAAGGGATTAATCAAACGGGGGGGTTGAAAGACCAAGTCTGAATGACATCAAGGTGAAGACCAGTTTCATCTCTCATTTGATGAGAGACTGAATCTCTGAGGGACATTACAAAACTTAATGACGCAAGAAAATAACTCCAGTTGTTCAGCCCCTCCAATCTATCGGCCTCGAACAGGTCTTGAACGAGGTGTGTGCCGCAGAAAAAAGAAAATTCCCAATCGCTCATTATCAAAATGTCACTTCAGTTCAACTTCAACAGTCAGTGGTCTGAAAACACTTGCACTCCTCAGATAGAATAATAGAAAAAGACAGCAAACAGTAACAAGTGATTGATATCATTACATAAAATAAGTTCACTTTATCCTGAAACCCCCCAGTGATCTCTGAAGATCAATACAATGGACAGTGACTCGTCTAGCTGAGCCTCTACTAAATAGTTACACCATTTCTCCAGACATAAACTCTGTTTAGACTTCTGACTGGACAATGCTACCGCAAGAGATAATTAAAAGTGTACCCATAAACACATGGGGAATGCAGATTTCTGTGCAGTCAAAAGTGGTTGTGAAAGTAATTCTCTGTGTACAAAAAGAAACACATATAAACATCTGCTCATTCAGTGAGAGTCAAGGACCCGAAGGATCCTGCATATCTATTATTCTCTACCCACGTTCCTGACTGCAGGCCTCCCACTTACAGAAGGCAGACCTTACTGTTCTCACGACAACTGAACTGCAAAATTATCATTTGAATCCTTGCAAGGTGCACAGAAAGATGAGCAGTAGGAGAAAGATTAACAACAAGCTTTTTCAGTCCGTAATACCTGTTGTTCTTTTGCCCATCATGCAAACTAAATGTGCATGTCAGCTCAACTGGTCCTCGCAGACTGCGAAAGAGCTGTCATCAACCTGGCACTTAGACCATGATAAAATACAAGCAGCAGTTGGCATTATGATTTTAAAAACTGTCATGTGAAACTTGCTCAGCAATATCATGCATTTCCTTCTTGTATTTAAAAAGGAACCTAGGGATATCCCAGATGTCACTTCCACTATCAGTCAAAGTATTATGTACACATGCAACCTTGTAAAACTAAAAAGATGCCAGACAATATAATAAGGACCACAGCTGTGGCGACAAGTGACATGGATCCATGTTTCCTATCATTAATCTGTAATGTCTCTTTTTGGCTCCAGTCAGAGTCGTGTTGTCTCTGCTCTGTGGCCCAGCTGTGGCACTCAGGATAATAGAGGATTCCGTCAGCATACTGTGCAATAATGAAAAACACCCCATGCTGCGAGAGGAAATAGGAGATTTCATAATCCGTCTGAGGCCTTGGCCCTGGTCCATGGAGAGAGTCTCATTAAACTTCTCATTAGTGACACATTGAGCTTCTGTAATGACTGAATGCATATACAAATCACCTCAGACATGAAAGGAACAACAACAACAACAGACCCAGGCTGCATCCCTGTGCTGCCAAGTCCTCTGATAAGAGCATTTGTACTTGGAAAATGGTGCTGTATTGTACATCTGTTTACAGTCTTGAATTTGTAAAGAAAAAAAAAAAAAAGGTCCCCCATTTGATTCTGTCACTCACCTATTTGAACTACTACATGCACTAAAGCTCAAGAAACATCTCCTAACATCTAACATAATACACATACTAACAGATACAGGGGTACATTAAGCAAATATAAGTTTGTTCTGCATCTCAAGCAATTTTATGCTGTTGATTTCAATATGAATTCCTAAAAGGGCAGTAATGGTTACACTTATAATCTCAGGACTTTTCAATGTGATGAGTGGCATGGTGTCATGATTGCTTGTGTGCAGTGCAGAGGTGCTGAGACTGTGTGGGTGAAGGCTGTGTTTGAAGAGGCTCTGACATGCAATCATATTTTTATTACCAGTCAGTGACATGGTGAGAAACGAAATGAGCGGGCCAAGCAGCTGAATGGACAAATTAAAGTCAGCAAATTGTCCATGTCACATCCTAACTCCTCCTTTTAATATATGGCAGCTGTCTTTTAAAAGGGGACTTCTAAGAACATACGCACAAAATAAGATGATGGCGGTCTGTAGCTTTGCAGTTTAATGAAGCTTGAATTCTAAAGATGCACTTATTCTTAGAGGACAGGCACATGGAAAATTTTTCCACACACATCTGATGAGCAGTAACAGCACAGTACAACACAGGCTTGTCCAAGCTCAGAAAGGGTGACAATCTCACAACTAAAATGAAGCAATCATTCTGAATTGACATGATCAAGATAAAGAGGACTCTGTGTGTGTGCACATGTGTTTGCATGGTGTGCATGCCTGTTTGGCTCTGCAAATGAAACTTTGTATGAACACTCTGATCAGTGTACCCCTTTGCTGGAGTAGAGCCTGGCTATGAATATCAATTTTGCATTCATCGCTAGTTGCTCCCCCTGACGCCCCACCTGACACAAAAGAGAATCAGCTTTCTGTGTGTGTCAGCATTTAGCAAGAAGCGCTGCACGGTTCCTTCACCCAGACTCCTTACCTCACGGACATTGACAGACTCTGTGCGTTGTCTGAGTTGTATAAAAAGTTGTATAAACACAAAAGAGTTTTTAGCTTCCAGATATCACAGCAGCTGTGGATGCAAACCAAAAGGAACTTATATGTCATGTGAATCAAAATTACAAGACAAAAGCTCACTGCAATCAAATCACTACACACTACAATCATATGTATGTATGTCCACTTACAAACACACATGAGCTACAAACACACGACTTAAGCCATGTGCAGAGTATTGGCATAGGCTGATTATTCAGTTGCTTTTTTCAGTTGGTGAATGATAGCATGCAGCCTGCTTATATCAGACTAATCAGGGTTTATATTGATCTCCTGTGTAATCATTACCCTGCAGTCATGTGTCAGCCAATTCCACCTGACTATTGAGCGATTATTCTCAACAACCACAGCTTGGACCAGGTGGTGACATGATGGCAGGTGATGAGAAAAATGCCTCATTTCTTCCTGTTAAATCATTTCACTGAATCTGAGGAAAGATTGAATTTTTGTATGTCCTGTATATAATGATACTCAACCTACCTACAGAAAGCGGGGTGTCTGGTTAGACATATATGATCAATGGCATGAGTAAATTCCTGTTCATATCATGTGCTCCAGAAACGTTAACAGCAAACGCAACAACATTAAATCATACATAACGGAAAAAAAAGATGTTTTTCAGCACACATAACTGTACCGGTCAATCAAATCTGCTGCCATTTCGCTTTCACCTCTAAGCTCAGGAAAAACTCATCTAATGATCCCAGCCGAGAGATGAGAAAAATACAAAAAAAAAAAAAAAAGAGTGTATGCTGTAATAGCAGTGGGAAGGCAGCAATGACACAGAGACCCCATTGCTCACGCTATGCTCTCATTATCTGCTGTGACTCCAGGTCTTCAATATTAGCCAACAATAAGCACTCTGCAGGACCATCTGCTCTGCCAGCACGGGTTATTCTCAGAGTGAGAGAGACAGCCATGGAGAAGAGGGAGAGAAGAAAGATTTTCCATTGCTATTTGTGGAAAGAATAAAGTGAAGAGAGGCCAAGGAGGGAGAACATGAACATGAGACGTGGAAGAGAGGAAATATCTAAAAATTACAACTTAATATGTAAAAATAAGGTGAAAGCTGTGAAAGGCAGTTTAAGCATGAAACCACAGAGACTGTTTCTCAAGGAAGAAGCAGGAGGAGAGTCATAACTCAACCTGGTAGGAATCAATAACTAATGAAAATAACAGCAACCTCGTGTAGATGCAAGCTCAGGTGCACCTCTGGAGCATTACGAGCATCGTGTCAACACCCAGAGTCGGACCAATGATGAACTGGCAAGCAATAATTTAATGTTGAAATCTACTTCTAACCCTTTCCTTTAATGTCCAAACATGGTCCTACAGAGGTACCACCCCAGATCCTGTGTATTGGTTAACTGGATGCACTGCATCCAGTAGATGTAGAGGCAGGCTAAGAATAGCATATATGCTTGAAAGCACTAATCAATCTGGACAACAATGTCAAAGCAATGCTGAAATCTGTCATCCCATACTGAAATCAGGTGTGCTCACCCTGAAACATCCTCTGAGGTCCCAGTGGTGCTATGCAGCTCATCTTGTACCAGTTTTAGTTCCAGCAAAATATTCCCAGAAAGAAAGCTGAATATTTGAATCAATAAACTTATTCACTGGTTAAAATACTCTGGCCCTGATTTTTTTGGACTTGTTGATCTTTTTCCATTCTACCTCATATTAACATGTACAGCGTGTCAATCAGTTCTGGACATTCTTACCTTCTGTCTGATCTCCTCCTCCATTTTGACCGGGGAGCCCAGCTCAGCTACCTGTTTAACTCCTTCGCTGGAAAAGCCACCGTACTCCCACAGCACATAGTTCTTAGAGTGGGAGGCACCAATGATGGCTGACCAGTGATTGGCTCGACCTGGTGAAAAAAGACAATAAAACAATCCCTTTAGCTGGACATCCCAACTTGCCAAAGTCACCTTTGCAGATCCGATGATCAGGACAAAATTCTATCGATTGACAGACAAAGTACCTCCTTTGATACCACATATTCATTGACAGTCATTTGCTTCCATCCAAAAATGATTCCTTACTGTTGCAAACCACCTACAGTGTATAGAATTAACAACTAACTTACAGCCAGTGGATGCTTTAGTCTTGCTGTAACCTTGACTGTTGTTTAAGCCATAAGAGAGCAGCTGTTCATCCAGTATTAATGGGCTCCCTCTTGATGTTTCTGGGTCATTTTAGGGTATTTGTACTATGTCATTGGGGGCCCTCTGATATGTCTAGATCAACTGCACAGAAACTAGTTGCCTCATATTCATTTATAACCCCCCTACTGCCTTATTACTCCCCTGCCTGGTATGTTATTATGCACATGGACTGGAATGACATCCAGCTACACGACCCTCTGAGCACAATGGTGATTTTACAGCCGCGTTCAACACAAAGTGTATGCTTGAGTCCTTTGAGTCTTTTGAAGACATAAACAGTTGCTTGCGACAGCTAATTCAAGATGAAGGGGTACCATTGTGCCACGTTAGAGAATCCTTCACCTGAACAACTTAATCATTTATCTGAACACTATTATACCAGCTACTTAGTCAAGGTGAGGTTCACTCAAAGAGGTCATGGGTCTGCCTCTCATCTTTATGCCCTAAATAGAGCCCTTACTCTGCAGTTCTGTAAGTCACCCTTTCTGCCTTCTGCTGGTTCCCAGTGTGAGTCTGAACGAAGATGAATCTCTCTGATAATCTAATCTCTGTGTTTGCAGTATTCCTGTTACAGTACACCATTGTGGACACTTAACAGCTCTTCATTGTACAATGCAGACATGCATAATGTTAATGTAGAACCACTTTCAAATTATTTTTCCTGATTTTTACTTTTACAAAATTGTATTTTAGTGATCTCTCGGCTAAATGCTTGGAAACACAGATAGAAGGATGACTGTATCCCCAGAATGCATATCAAGCCTGTGTCCACAGTGGTGGACTGTCATGGCTGCTGTTTAATAAGTCAGTTAGATGTAGCCCCTTTGTGACCGACACATTTTCCAGTTCTTACATCATGGGTCTATTGTCAAGGTTTGTTGCAGAGACCTTGACATTTCTTTGTCTTTTGTATGACCTTGTTTTACAAGTTCCCACTATTGAAGTGAATATTCGCCTTTGATCATTAATACATTATCTATAAATGTAATCTTTCATATGGTTATTGGGCATGTCCAGTTACTGAAGTCTCAAATACTGACTTACCTTTCTGATAAAGTCTGAGTTATGATGTTATGATTAATAAAGGATTTTCACTGTATTTGAATGGGTCTGACTGCTTACCGCCTTTGCTTATATGCAGGTTAAATGCTGTCTGTTTTCCATGTATACACTGTTTTGATGTCATCACAAAAGCCATCTTCTCCTATTCTTAAACGATGATAATGATGATGATGATGATGATGATGATGATGATTGGGTTTATGGTACCTGGAATGCCAAGTCATGACCCACCCAACTCCTGTCTCTGATTGACTTACCCCAAAATTCTTACCCTCGCCCATGTCACTCTTCATGCTGATTGCACTACTTGGGCCTACACCTAACTAACCAAACCAACAAAGGCAAGAAGTACCAGCTACTGGCACAGTAGGGAGGATACTGGGGGGGGGGGGGGGATAAGAATGCAGGCACAGCGAGTGCAACTGGCAATTCAGACATAGCTAAGAATATCTGAAGAATTCTTTATTGTCACTTATGCTCACATGCAGTACAATATAGTGAAACTGCATTTAACACGTCCCTGAGGAGCGGTGGGCAGCCACTGTGCAGCACCTGGGGACCTTGGTCAAGGGCGCTGGCAGGAGAATTGACCTAAGATACATGTTTTGATGGTGGGGAAAACCCGAGCCCTGGACCAACTCAAGCTTGGAGATAACATGCAAACTCCCCCCAGAAAGGCCCTGGCCCAGCCCAGGATTAAACTCAGAACCTTTTTTGTTTTTTGGCATTTTTATGCTATGAACGTGAACAACTTAATTTTAATCTTAACTTTGAACTAGCTCTTGTGAAGTGTGAACTTGAACAGCGATGATCGGTGCTTTGAATATAGCGAGGACCAGAATGAAAAATAAATATTTGAGGACATTTTTTTTTCCAGCATTTGATGTTTAAAGACTTTTCTTGATGTTAAAAGTGTTTGTAAGTACAAAAGCAACTTTATGAAATGATAAGAATGACAGAAACAGAGGATACCTTTTCCTCAACTGACTGGCCCGTCAATCCAATTTTGTCCTATCTGTCAAGATTATTTCAAACATATTAGTTGTTTAATATTTTTGCTGATGGTCCTTTATGAAATTTTTAGCCCATTTGTGCCCCAAGCTTTCATAAATGTCTGACCCTCACAGGCAGGAAGCCACTGCCACTAACTAAATAGCTTTAACATTATGGCTCCAGTTAGCTTTATATCCATCATTGGGTTCTTTCGCCCAAGGTTGGGGCAGTATTGGTTTACTTCAAAGGTGGGTTTAACTTAGAGATAGTCTTGTCCTTTTTAATGCAGTTTTAGTAGGGATTGGTGCATGTGGTCAGTGTTGGGGCAGGTTTCCATCTTCAGTTTGTGGAAATGTTTTTATGTGATACAGGGGAGGGAAATATAGCAGTGACATGATGTGTGCTCATAGCTGCAAACGTTAATGGCCTGCCACATCTTTACAGGCCTGTGTTAAGAATACAGACTCTCATAAGGACATAACTGCCCCCTTTAACCTTTATCTACAGGTTAAAAGGATGCACTGATCCATGGTGTATTCCTGGACCTCAGTGCAAGACAGAGACTTAACAGAGACATTCAACGGACCCCTGATTAAGTGGTGATGTACTTCAGACCAGGTCATCAAGATAGTTGTGCAGCTGATGCAGACAGAGGTAAACCGTGCTTTCCAGTCATTCGACGTTTGACTTCAACAACGTTGGCCCCAATTTAGGGATTACAGTGGATTTTCCTGTTTCAATTCAACTAAAATTGTTCCATGTATTGCCAGATGTCTGTATGTAAATAGAGATCTATGGACATGATATCCAACACAAATAATGCAGAGTTGCAGTGTGGCAGTAGTTCAAAACACACAATTATTTTATGCATTATTTTGCTTTTATTTATAGGGGGCAGTGCACATGAAATAGATTGATTAGACGGCTAACAATGTGGATGCTCTGACAGTATACAGGAGATGGAAGGCCGTTGTTTTGGTGTATATGTTTGGGCGTAAATATATTGCTTCCCTTGAGTAAGAGGAAATTGACTACAATGGAATACTTTTTTATTTGGTCAATAACGGAATGTTAAGCTCTCGCTCTCTCTTTCCCTCTCTCTCTCCCACAAATCTAATAAAAATCTTTGTTGACAGCTAGGCCATACACCATCTCGATATACTCTGTGTCCGAGCGAGCTGTCATCGCTTGGGTTGAATAGCCACACGTTGCTGCATGACTTACAATGGGGACAAAGTGGAGAAAGAAAATAGAACTGCCAAGGTTATCATTTTGGCAGTGTTGGCCTGTTTTACAGTGAATTTTTGGTCTCAGTATGTGTGTCACCACAATGGTCTACGGCTCCAGCACTTGAAGGACACATGTTAAAAATAGAAAGATGACATGGGACATAGTGGCGTATCTCTGGTGCCTCAGTACTACTTGCACCAGAAAGGAAAAGTCACACAAAGTTTACTTGTAACTAGATTTTTATTTGTTTTTGATTGAAAAGTATCATCAGAACTCAAATAAGGACAGATTTATCATGAGCCTACTATACTGTAGTCAGTGAACAATATTGCCCAGTGCAATCCGAGTGGAGTCGTAATAACTGGTTACCTAGGATATGACTTTGTGCAAGGAGAACCCCAACTGTAGCATCCTAAGAGTCAGGATGAAACAGAAACCACACAGCTTGCCCTATCCTCTTTTAAATTGATCTATCTGCGAGGTGTGTGTTTGCGCATCTGTGTGAGAGTGAGTCACATACCAACTACTCCCTCCATGAGACAGTAAATTAGGGTTCCTTTCGATCTCAGGGTTTATCTTATTCCACTCTAATCAGTGTATTGATCTGACCAGCGAGAGCCTGATTTAAACAAGGGAGCCAGTGTAATCCTTAAGTCCATTCACATCCTGATAGTGTGACTCAAGGTTATGCACACATCACATTCAACCATACTGTAGCTCACCACCCACATCACCATTGAAAGCTAGGCACCAGGGCTAAAACCACCCATGAGTCAGGACATACCCTCGAGTTTTCAGCGCTATGGTACCATAATTGGTATTAAAGGATAAGGCTGTTTTCTGTGCTTTTGTTAATGTCAACAAATGCTACTAAAAAAACAAAATCAACAATGTGTTAGTCAGTTTCTCAGTATGTTCCAACTCTCTATTCAATTCAATATTCCTTTATTCGTCCCTCGAGGGGAAATTCCAAAATTCTCTACCAGTCTTCTCTACCCCTTGCCCAATCACTCATATTGAAGACTTAAATCTTTAAAAATGGTTCAAGAGTATGTATTTTATTTTATTTTAAAAGAATAAATAATTTCCTAAAAGAGCTAGGCACTGTAGTTTTTTAGCAAAAGGTACTCAAACAGGAGTAAAAAGTGCTTTTGTTGGGGACTAATTTTAGCTGCAGATGTGGGGAGGTGGTGAGTATTTTTGGCAGCAGGCTACAAATCCCAGGTTTATCATAACGAAGGGACATGTCAACAAGTAAAATGGGGTTGTTCTTTAGAAAACATGGAATGGAATGGTATGGTATGGAATGGAATGGAATCGAACAGGCATTGGTGACACAGGAAATACTTATTAGCATAATCTTGTCACTGCTGGTTTAGGACTTTTTATAGGATTCTTTGACAGTAAAAAACAAAACAAAACAAGACTTATTCTTTAAGTGGCATGACACAGAGCAGAGAAGTGTGTGCTTACGTGGATAGTCTTTGGGATGAATCTTCTCTGACCAGTTCCCATAGAAGGTGACTCTGTACTTGGCCGTTCCACAGGCACAGCAGTCGAGCAGAGGTTTATCTGTAGCATCTCCATACAGGGATTCTGTACAGATATAAGGGGAGGACAGAGGAGGGAAAAAGAGAAATACAGAAGACCATTAGACATAGGCATAGAGAGATTGCTCATTAGCATATGGAGCACATGGGAGAGGTGCCCATCATATAGGAGATGGGTGGTTTAAGAAAGTGGGGAGCCGAGGGGAGGAAGTTCTTTTGATCTGTTGCTCAGTGTGGCATTCAGTGTCATGCACAGCCAGGGGTTACACTCATTTACAATCATTCACATGCCAGAGCATAACAGCAGAGAGGAAAGTCCCTACTTCAAAATCAAGAATGAAAGAAAATAGAGTAAAAGAAGACAGAAAAAGAGACCATCAGTAGGGAGTGGAATAGAGTACCAGCAGGGGGATTGAAGGAATAGGAAATTCATGGTAAATTATTTATTCCATGTCAATAAAAGAAGCCTACCTTTCTCACACATTCGCTTGGTGAGTGAGCCTTCATCCTGGAAATAGATTATCCTCTTCTGCACAATGCTTGCCCTACACAGAGAGAGATGTAGGAGGTGTGAAGTTTGTTGGGGGATCAGGACCAACGTTAAATGTAGGCATAACGGGCAAAAATACAAGTGAATGTCATAGTGGGAAAACTGGAAAAGCAGGAGTTAGCAGTTAGGTTTTTTTTGTTTTTTCCTTCTTTTTTAAGAGGACAACAGACAGCAGGACATGAGGAAAATCTTGGCTTTTAAGCTTTGATAGTCTGAACAGTGGATTGTGGCAGATGGAACAGGTGCAGAGTTATTCGTAATAATCTTCCTGTTTTTTCAGAAGACTCCTAAAAGCAGGTATCAAAGCCCACAGGGAAATTGCTAAATCAGGCTGTCTTTCTGACGGAGGTATTCAGTGTCTCATACAAAGACCACAGGAAAGAATGCATCAGCATTAAGACACTCACGCATTCAGAAATAAGAGGTTGAAAGGCTGAAAAAGAGACAGCAAATCAAAAAGAGACAGCAACCAAGAGAGAAAATTTTGCACTGAAGAAAGTCCCTGCTAAACTTCTTAAGGAAAATCTTCAGAAATGCACAGACAGTATACAGTCGGTTTATGCACTGTGCCGATAAGAACTGACTGACAGACCAACAGTAACGCTCCACAAAATGTGAGGCCTGGCAGAGAGAAGCGTCTCCAGATTGAGCTGTCTAAGAGGCTTGTTCCACTGGGTGGTGGGGAACACAGGTCTGAGAGGGGCCTTGACATGTAAATCAGCCACAAACAAACCTTTTCAGAGGCCAGCAGACTTGAGAAAACAACAACAGAAAACATGCCTCCAGGCACCTAACTTCCTCACAAACACCAGCCTTTTACACCAGCCCTGGCTGCAGGAAGGTTTCCATGGGGATAAAACCCAACAATGAGATGCTGGATGGAGGTGCCAGGGTAAGGTCTGATCCAGGTGGGCCCCGTCCAGCTGGACTGTTTGGATACCATTTATGCTGGAGTATCACACCAAGCTGAGCTCTGCTGTGCTCTGTTGAGCTGAGCTGATCACAGAACCGGTCCCTCACAGCAAGAAAATACATACAGTGACATGAGGACAGAAAATGTACATTAATCTCAAACATGAGAGAAATTAAATATCCACCACCTCATGTATAATTCACTTAATTCCCAATTTATATGGAAATATACCAATGCAAGTCAGTGGTGCATATGGACCCCAAGACATCTCTCCAAACTGGCTTTTCACATACATTAGAAATGATGAATTATTGGTTTGGAGATTTGTGTTTTGACTGTTTGTGCCTGTTTATAACTCTTATAACAGTTCTAGACTAATTGTAAATTCTGTTTATATTAAACAGAACAATGCTAAGAACGCTAAAAATTTGTGAATGCCGGAAATTCTCTTACATCAGTTGAACACGCCACTTAAGACCGAGTGCTGTTGCAGGAGTGGTTCTTACATTATTATGAATGATAATAGATTGGTTTGGGGATATAACATCTCCATGATAACAGGGAAGGACGGGACTTCATAAAATAACATTGCCTATCCTTTTTCGCAAGCTAAGCTTCATTTACAGTACCTTTTTAATGTACACAGTGTGTATGAGAGAAATTGACAGAGAGAAAAATAATCTAAAGATCAGAGATCAAAAGATCAGTCTTCGACAAAATGGAAGAATATTGTTGCAAAATGTGCTTCTCTAACAGAGATGGTACAGAGGCAGGTGTGTCTTGGTCATGATGGACCACTTAGGCCATAAATCACACCCAGTCTCATACACGCTACTGCATTGTGATAACACTCTTTTATACTCATCTCTATACTCTTCTACACACGCTACTACTCACAGCTATATTTATAATAGCTACACTTTCTTACTGAAAGTGACTGAAAATAGACAGTATCTGTGAAACAGAACAATGGTATGCATACTGCATAGGAGAAAGACACTATATGCAATAAAGAATAGTTGTGTGAGAGGACTTGAATGAAATGGTAAAAACAAAAAGGCTTTCAAGAGGATACATGCCACAGCCACCTTCCAACTCAAATTACCATTTTAGTTAAATGCTCTGTTACAAGCTACTATTGTCTGCCATATGCAATGTCTTTATTTCCCATAGAAAATCACTCTCTCCTTCACATTTCCATAATCTCACACACACATAATTATACTCTTTCAGGTACAGTCACACACATTATACTAATTCACATACACTCGTGTGTATGTGCACACGCGCACACACACGCGCACACACACACGCGCGCACACACACACACACACACACACTACTCAAACTATTACTCTCCCTCACATACACACTATTCTCCCTCTTATCATTTCTCTCACGCTCTGTTCTTTCAATCTCCCTCAAACATCACGTGCATACTATATATATATATATATATATATATATATATATAGAGAGAGAGAGAGAGAGAGAGAGAGAGAGAGAGAGAGAGAGAGAGAGAGAGCGAGAGAGAGAGAGAGAGAGAGAGAGAGAGTGTGTACACTATTGATGTGAATGTGAGATTATGACGATGTGTGAGAGAGCAAGTATGATCTATTGCCAAAATGGCCTATCATAACGTGGATGAAACAATTCAAAGTGAGCGACACCACCGGCACATCTCTAATTGTTCATGCTTTAATTCAATCTCACCCCAATTTCACATATCTCCCTGAGAGAGGGGAGCACACTCTGCCTCACTGCTTGCCCACTTTCTTGGGCTGGCCAGACAATCAAGCAGAGTAATGCTTTATTTAACATCCAATTTAAATTCTATCTCACGTTGCCGGATCCACACCACCACCGATCCCAATCACCCCAAAAGTGCACTGATTTGAATGTGTGTGGGGGTGTGAGAGGGAGTATGTACAGTGTGAGAGCTTAACAGAAAGAGAGAAGAGAGTGAGAAAGGGAAAAAAAAAAAGCAAAAAGAGCAAGATGGATATTGTCTTTCTATGGCTACGTTTCCATTTACATGCCCAATAAATGTGCAAAAGAAAATAAATTCTCATTTTGTTCAATCTGCTCCAGCTACAACCAAAGATTAAATAATTTCATTTTGTCTTATCTGCTGCTGCTACAAACATAACTTGCAAAAAAAGAAACAACTAGGAATCGGCTGCACAAAAGCAAATGCATTTACACTTTACTTCTATGTATCTGCTTGTCTATGGTGTCCTGCTGATGTCCTCCTTGATCTGTCTTATCATTGTGCTGAAGGAGATAAACAGGGTCTGACAGCGGCACAGGGTTGTGACGTTCATCTGATCACAGATACACTGTCTCACTCAGCCCATCAGAATACATCGCACAACGGCACACATCACATGCCAGAGGGGAGATGACAAATAAATTGCTTCCTACCTACAAATGGAAAGATAGGAGATAGTGGCAACTTCAATGGCAACTGCAATATATGGATTATATTTTGATGTGACAGACTCTGACTCTGTGGAACACCCAGGACGCAGCCGACCACGAGGGTTCAGCTGACGATAGCTCCTGACTAGATTTCCACTTTTTGACGTCGGGCAGGTCATGTTTGGTTTTACCATTAAGCTCTCTCTGGTGATCTCTGCAATTTGCTTTAAGGGAATTTTGACAATTAAATCAGATAATGTGTAAAGAACAATCTGGATAAAAATTAGGGGCACAGATGCCACTTTTCACCAAAGTGTTTGCACACCTAATTTTGAACTGGAGCATTTTGACCAAAAATAAATTGGGTCAAAGCCCAAATAGTTGGTGCCAAGCTGGAACCATGACACAGCAGGTTTTCCTTGACCTGAAGTGTGAACCATGACACCATCAGTGATCATGTCATATTAAATAGAATAGGAAAGAGAGGCTGGAGAAGGCCATTTATCTTGCACACGACAGTCTTCTACATCAGCCTATGATTAATAGCTGGTCCATGTTAGTTTTTTTTCGATAAAAATAAATGTCTGTAATAACAGAACAAAAGCTTGCAGGCAATCACTGTGATCCGCCATCTTGCTATTATTGTTTTTTACATTGTGCATTGTGCAACGCCGTCAGTTGATGTCATATCCTTGATTACAATGGTTCTGCTAAAAACTGCAGAAAATGTCTGGTTTGCTACATAGCACTAAGGTTCAAAGAATCCTGAACTGAACTGGTTAAAGAACCGGAGCTAATATGGAAAAAAAGAGAGGAGATTTACATTACAATTTACATTTTAACAGCATTTCATAGTCATTCGTGCAGCATTTCCAATCAAGCAGCAGTAGAAAAGGCCCTATAAATGTCTCATAATGTGGAAAACCAAGCTGAAAAATAGCAGTTTCACTTATTTGTCCCAGCTAACATTGTGCCTCTAACAAGAATTGAGTTCTGATAACCTGCTAAATTTTAGATTCAGCTAGCAAAATAACTTGACTTATTAAGCTCAGAAAATAACAGATCTCTTATTGAATGTTCAAGTTCAAGCTTCTTATTTTTAGCTGATGTCAATTTCGGCAATTAAAATGGCCAGCACTGTCAGTAGTGTTCTCTGCAAACCGGTGCCTGGACTGACTGACATCACTCTATAACATCGTGGTGCAACCCTGAACAGACTGTGTGTTTTTATAGTTCAAAAAGACTAGAGACGTCAATATGAGGAGAATCTCCCATTTAAATTTCTATTCATATCTATATAGTGAGGCTGCACGGTGGCGCAGCAGGTAGTGCGCGTGCCTCACAGCAAGAAGGTTGCCAGTTCGATCCCCGGGTCAGGCGGGGCCTTTCTGTGTGAAGTTTGCATGTTCTTCCCGTGCATGCGTGGGTTCTCTCCGGGTACTCCGGCTTCCTCCCACAGACCAAAAACATGCTCATTAGGTTAATTGATGACTCTAAATTGTCCGTAGGTGTGAGTGTGAGTATGAATGTTTGTCTGTCCTTGCATGTGGCCCTGCAATCGGCTGGCGACCGGTTCAGGGTGTACCCCGCCTCTCGCCCATTGTAGCTGGGATAGGCTCCAGCCCCCCGCAACCCCGAAAGGGATAGGCGGTATAGATAATGGATCTATATAGTGATCCAAACTAAATGGTGCTGTTTGGTGTGGCAAGTAGCCTGTGAAAGACAGGATGAAAAACTCAGCAGGCAACACCTCTTATTAATAATCCATACAATTTTTAATCAGCACCAAGTACTTTAGCTGATTAGTTCACTTTCAGATTGTGGCAACAGGTTTGAACATTAATTAAATAGCTGTAGTGTTTAAGATAGATGAGTCCAGATTTAACAGAAAGGTAAACTTAAAGGAAAGGAATCAGATTCAATAAGTAGATTCAATACGTCTGACGACACCCAACCTCATGAATGCGTGTTGTCAGTAAAGTGCTCTGTTCCATCTGTATCCACACCCTGAAACGTGCCCATATTACTGCAGGAAGGTGAGAAATTCAACCATCAAAAATCAGCAAAAACAAGAGGGGTCAGTTACACAACGGCCAGGAAAATTTCCACGTGTAGAATACATTTTCAAAAAACAAGAGTGGCATAGCAGCAAGGGAGACACGGTGAAGGAGACCTTGGCGCGATTTGATTCCAACATACGAGAAAGACGAAAATAACTGGATTTGATGGTAAGACTTTCAAAGTCAGTGCTCTGAGTTCAGGAGTTTGAATCAGCATCCTTGCCTGACCCTATCATCACGAACCGACCTTAGACAGAACCAAACCACCAAGCTTAGTCTTTCCATCTAAAAGACAGCAACTGCCCATCAATTATACTGCAGCAAACCACCCGGGAAGAGCGAGACTCCTGGGACAACATTTGAGTCACAGGAGCTTTCTAAATGACAGACACACACACACACACACACACACACACACACACACACACACACACACACACACACACACACACACACACACACACACACACACACACACACACACACACACACACACACACACACACACACCTCTAATTTCATGGCCAGATGTCGATTTTTTTTTTTTTTTTTTAACAACTGTGATTTTTTAACAGGCAGGCTGACCGACGGCCCGTCACAGAGCTCTCTGGGGATACGAAATGAAATTAAAAACAAACATTTACCCTGCCACTGGTGGTAATGGAATTGTCCTCTCTGTGCTAATCTATAATATCATTTCACATAATCATGTTGTTTCATTCGTTGTATATTTGTTGACTACACTGTGTCTGTGTGTGTATGTACCATTGTGTCTCTTGTGTATAACACCGTCACAGTGTGCAAGAGTGTCTCTGAACAGTTTAAATATGTATCATCAGTTTTCACTTGTCAGTTAGTTCCAGGAGTTGTTCCTCCTCAATGAGACTTTATTAAGACTTTTGTTGTGTTGCAACACAGAGGCGTACAAAAACCTTGTGATCTGTGTGACTGCTAGGTAGGGAGAAGAAGAGCTGCAGATACCCACTCCCAGCCTGTAATCATGACTTTCAGAGGCATCTCTTTTGAACTACAGGCTTCTCACCCTTTCCCTCCCCTATTGTCTGCTCCCTGGTATTACATCCATATCTTGGCACTTTCAAGTATTTCTTTCTAGGCTGTACGCTCTGTCACACTTTCAACTTTTTCCTCTATCCATGTGCTTAACTGAATACAATTCTGCCATCATCCCACTGGTCTCCATGAGGAGAGCAGAAGTGCTGTGCAACATGACCTGCTGTGAGAAAACGATGACAACACCGCAGCAAAGATGAAAACAAAGAGGAGACGGATAAAAAGCGAGGAGGAGGGAGCGAGGAGCAGAAAGAAGAGTTGCCCCAGTCTAAGACAGTGCAGGAAAGCTCAGGCAGGTCATGAAGACACTTCAGGAAGACGAGGGAAAGGGAGAACAGAGACACAGAAAAGGAAAACTCATAACACTCTGTGGCTGTCACATAATAACAGGCATTACTAAGAAATGGAACCTTTTAATCATCTCTTGTAGAGCAGAGATGAAGACCAGGCAGCAGAGAAACTGACTGTGTACGTAAACAGTTAAATAATGCACTGATTAAAAGGCCTTCTGTGAGTCACAGTCCCTCAATGTTTTCTACCTCCTATATTTTCCCACAGTACTGGATTAATAAATGGATTTCTGCCATGATGTCTCTTCAGCTGAACATGACTGCATGTCTGTATCCAAGCAAGCCAAGAGGGCACACAACAATAGAAATGATTAGTGTCAATCAGCCATGTAACTAATAAAGGTCATGAATGGCTTCTTAAGCCAAGTGGAAATGAAAATTTGATAAAACCTTCTGCATTTAACTCTGCTTTGCCTGGGGGAAGGGATCTAATGAAACAGAGGTGCTGTACATGTGGACTTGACATACTGTATGCTGGTAGCACAGCTCACAATCCCACTATACACTCACTGAACATTAAATGATTACATTTCAGCTATAAGTCTGTATGACAGAATTAAATATAAGATAGACAACGAATCTTGGAAAGCACTGGCAACTTAAAGATGTAGGGGAAAAAGTGGAAACCAAATGCTGAAAGTCATCCTACTACATTACAGTTACCAATAACAATGGTACCAATATCACTGTAGACTCAGTTGCCGGTTTATTAGGTACACCAAGCTAAAACTAATGCAGTCACGTGCAACAGTCCTGGAAAAAAGATTAGAAGGTTCAGTCATTGTTGAACTGAACTGTTTTACATTATACAGAAAAGTTTTACTCTTATTTAGTCGAGCCTCACTGAATTTATCAAGCTTAAAATGTAGAGTGTGAAAATGGCCCGCAGGAGGTAATTACAAATCAAATCCACCCTGTTTTCAAGACATGATGGGACTTACAGATTGTAACTTGTATCAATCAAGCAGTAATACAGGGTGAAAAAACACCTTTTAAGAAGTCTAAAAATGTTGGGGCAGTTTGTAAAATATAAATAAACCACACTCGAATGAAAACAGTACAAAGACAATATATTTAATACTTACCTCATCTGACATCATCACCACTTCACTGATTTCTGAAAATATCTGCATATTCTGACTTTGATGCCAGCAACATGTTTCAAGCCAGTTGGAACAGGAGCAACAAAAGACTGGGAAAGTCGAGGAATGCTCCAAAAGCAAGGACGGAGTGAGGATCATCACTTTGTGAAACACATGGCTGGATAAAGGATATTACTGGAACGCTTTGTACAACTGTTCATTTGCAAATGATTTCATGCTGTTTTTATTTATGTTGTACACCGAGTCCCAACTTTTTTGGAATTGAGGCTGTAGAAGGGGGAAGCCCGACTCTCCACATCACCAGACCTCTTAAAACATCATGAGTGACAGTTTATCAAGTTCAAGCACTTGTTTATCAGCGTTAATCCTTCACTGGTAGTGAGGAGCTGAGGACTCGCCTCTGCTCATCAGCTGCTGTGTACATACTTGAGCAAGGCACAGCCGGAGCCACTAGGGGGCGCTGTCCAAAACACCTGGATGCTAGTGCGTCTGCGGGGAGTGCTCTCTGTCACTGCAGGGGGGCAGTTGGTCATAAACTGTGTTTCCTCCTCATCAATTATCTGTAATGCACGCACGCACGCACGCACGCACACACACACACACACACACACACACACACATAGACAAAGAGATCAGTGATGAATAAAAGTGTCCACATACGAGAGGCAATTAAAACATCTGCATGGGATATTATTTATTAGGTTTTGGAGCATTTCCCATTAATTTCCTCTCCCATTGTCAGCTCAAGCACCTTTAAATGTAATTAGCAGATGAAGCTGACATTAATTTCACATTGTCAGGATACGTCAAAGGATTTTACTTCAAAATAAATCAAGCAATACATAACCTGGGAGTTGAGCAACTATCATGAATGGGACTTAAAATAGAACTACATCATGTTAGTATCCAACCATTTGTGCTTGTCTGCTGTTTAAAGCATCTGACGCCAGCAGCTCCATGTGTTACGCTGAACTGAACAGAATTCTCCCACAGTACGTTCAGCATCTCCCCAACTGGTCACAAAATAAATCTGAGCTCTGATTAACAGGATAGAAGTAAAACCATTCTGTCACTATGTGTATATGCATTTTCATGCTCTCTAAACTTTTCTGTTTTGGTTACAACAAAACAGAAATCTAGGGCGGAAAATCTCTCTTTGGTGGAAGTGCTTACAAATCATAGATATGTGTAGCCTTTGACTGGGAATCACAAGTAATTTGGAGTATTTGGCCATAAGCCAAAAAGGTTGGGAGTTACTGTGACACGATAAGAGAAACAGAACAGTTGATTTTCAGATAGTTGTGACATTTCCCTCATTCCACTCCTCGTGAAAATCTGTCATTGTCAGTGTGTTGCAGGAACAAAAAAAGCTGGTTAAGGCATTTGACACCAACCAGCAAAGCAAATAATGCAGTCTAGTGAATGGGTGATACATCGCACACTTTCACTGTCACATGGCATCAACCAGGAACCGAGAGCTCGCTGTCTCAGTAAAAATCAGCAATGATACTGAGTGGATTCACTTGATACTCAAACTGACCACAAATTTAATATTACCCAGATGCCCAGTCATGATGCTATCACTGTTGGCAGCCATGAAAAAAAAACTCTTTGGATCAAACTGGTGAGTACATATGTATAGTGTCCTCTCTACTCAGGTGCTCACCTGAGACACTATTGCTTTTAACTGGACAGGAAATTAGTAGAGTGGTGTTGCATGAGTGAGCACAACCAGAGAGCTAATATTCACCACCCAGAGACCAAGAATGTGTTTGATGCGAAGTGACATCAGGGCAGTAAAGACGGGGAACTTTCTTACTCCATAAAGGTGTCAGCAGAGAATTTCCTTTGTCATGCCATGTTATGAATGAGTTCCCTCTGAAAGTGGATTGAATGTGGATGTGCATGCCTCTGTGTGTGTGTGTGTGTGTGTGTGTGTGTGTGTGTGTGTGTGTGTGTGTGTGTGTGTGTGTGTGTGTGTGTGTGTGTGTGTGTGTGTGTGTGTGTCCATGAGAGAAGGAGAGATGGAGTGAGAAGGGGAGCATGGGAGCTGTGTGTATGTGCAGTCTATCTCTGTCTGACAGATTATACCCCCCACCCACCCACCCACCCCTCCATGTTCCCATGGTTTCTAACAGGCATCCTGGGTCGGCCTGCCTGGGCTACTACACATGTTAAAACCAGTGAAGTCTCATGAGAATACATTAAAAAAACATTTGCAAGCAATTTGTTACAAAATGACCTATGACCCATTTCTTCTTGTTTGTGTCTAATTCCAAGTTTTCAGATCATCTACCAACAGGCAGAGATAAGTGTTGGGAAACAAGTAACACATTACTGGAAAAACTGGGTTGTGGTTCTGGGTTTCTGCAAGAATGAATGCATCAAGGAACGTGCTGGTCAGATTCGAACGATAACATCCAACATCTATCTAAAAGAACATGTAAATGTCCTTGTGGAATTATGATGTGAAGATGATGCACTCACAATGTCTGTTATGTCTGCGATGATGTCATATGTTGCACTGAGTGGCACCAATTTCACCCCTCACGCAGCCACCTAACAATTTGCCTTTTCTTGTTCTATCATCTCACCCTGCTGAGAAGCACTGTCTCGTCACACATCGCCAGCGTTGCTCGCTGGTTTACACTCTTGCCAACAAACACACACAGACGCACACGGTGGCAGCTGACCTTCCCAGAAAGCTCAATAAAGGTGCTTTTCATCAAGTCGGGAGCTGTCCTGAGACGGCTGGGATGAGGCACACCAGTGGATTTCAAATGAGCTGTATGTTAAATAAAGCCTGACGTCTTCTGTAGCAGCTTCTTTTCTCTTTCTTTTCTCCCAATGCCTGGAGGCTGGCCCACCCAGAGCTCTTTCACAATGGAGGAACAGTGTGTGTATGTGTGCCTGTGTGTGTTTTTTTTCTTTTTTTTACATAGATGACATAAAACATGGAGGACTAACTGAGCAGGTGATGACAGAGGAGATTTCTCTTCTGACAGCAGTTTATTTTCACTGCACTGTCACATGGTGGGTGATCATCTGCAGCCATGAAAACAGACCTTCAACTTCTTAAAATCTAGCAGGAGTCTAATCAAAGGCAGGTCCCGGTAATGACACATGCATTCTCTTAACTTTTGATGCAAAGCCTATGGTCACACATCTATCTACCACATCTAACACTCTCTGTACACTCCACACTCAAGCCTCATCCATGTGTGGAGCAAAACGACAGAACGTGACTGAATGATGTAGCGTGCCCCCTCTTTACTCCTGACGTTTAGCGCCTAGTCACACCACGCCACACTCCGCCACATGGCTGAGGAGCACGCTCAAGGCTGGCACTAAATAACAACAGCATGAAATCAATTGCAAGGACAAATAAAAACAGAATAAACCTCGCCAGTGATAACGCTGGGTAATGAGATGTGAGGTGCACACAGGACAAAAATAAAATGTTCCTGTTTTTTATGTCGTCCCATATTCAAGGCCCAGGTTCACCGAGAGTGCCACAGCATGGCAGTAACTGTGATCAAAACAGCCTGAGGGCTGCTGTGCAAACGTCCCCATGTATTGTACTACAGGTTCAATAAAATAATGGGGTTTTATGTGGGAAGCGACTGAAACCGACATGTTCACAAAAGTCTGAAAAGGGGACCTCCACACATGCCATTAAACCCATTTAACAACTGCTCCCTTACAAGGTCTGCTTAAAAAAAAAAAAAAAACGATTTTAAGTTCTGGGCAGGACTGGGAACACTGGCTTAGGTTAAACCTGGGTGCCTGCATGTATGCCTTGCATTTTCTTGTTCGGAATATCACGGTGTTCTCTTGTTAAATACACATCAGTATTTCTCAAGTATTTGGTACTTGATAAAGCTGAAACCAAAATCTAAGTTGCTCACTTCTTTTCAAATGCTTTGAAAACAGGATGTCATCTTGTGCACTGTAAGCTGTATGAATTTCTTGAAACTGCACAGGAGGCAGGAGAGCAGAACAAGAACCAGTGAAGAGGAATGAATTTAAAGGTTATGAATCTAATAATACATTTAGGTTTCATATTTCCATTTACAATGTAGTTCTATACTGTGCAATGTGGTGCAATTGCATCTACTGACATTATATTACTCTACATGCGCAATACTATATGCAGAATAATTTGTTACATTCTAGAAATAAAATAAATGTATATGGTTTATTGTTGTATTAGAGTAAATGATTATCCTCACATACTCCATCAAACAGTCTCTCTCTACCACTTGACTCCTCACACAGCATTACATTTACAAAGGCCTCACATATTTGGCCATTATCACATTTGCGTAACAGCGCACCAGCTTCCTTGCCTTTTCTCTCTTCATTCGCACTCTTG
Source organism: Chaetodon trifascialis (assembly GCF_039877785.1). Taxonomy (NCBI): domain Eukaryota; kingdom Metazoa; phylum Chordata; class Actinopteri; order Chaetodontiformes; family Chaetodontidae; genus Chaetodon; species Chaetodon trifascialis. Next base: position 17,491,863 of record NC_092056.1, read on the forward strand.
GCCCCTCTCCCTTCTCTCCCTGCTTCCTAAAGTACTCCAGCTGGACCCGCCTGTGCAAAATGCTTATTAGCCTCACGACTACACCAACTGTACACTTCCTACATGTGTGAGCAGCATGCCTGCTTGCGTACACACAGCTGCTCAGATTCCACATGCATGTACTTTCATAGCCTGGCAAAGCAATGCTGCATGGAGCTGAGCTTAGAGTAAGCTCTTTTCATATGCTATATCAAGCCTATTAGAGGAGTTGAGGTGAGAAAAATCACACTTTGACATGTGAAGACAGGAAGGATGTTGAAAGAAAATCTGTAAAGACGCCCATCTACTGTAGGATCTATCTCTCTCTCTTCACACGCGTCACACACAGTGCTTGTGCTGGAGTCCAGAGGAAGGATGGCATTGACATTACGGTGAAGCCATGTGTGGGGAAACTGTGCTGGTGTGCTGTCTTTTGTTACAGCTGAGTGCTCAATTAAAATGTGTGATATGAAGGATGGGCATTACAGTGGATAAGTTAATTAATTGCCATGTAGCTGTGCTGTGATAATAGGGGGAAAAACACACAAACTGTTTTGCATGTTTCTGATTATACAAGCAGTCATAATCATTAGCTGCTACTTTACCTGGAAATTTCCGATGTAGTCCTCATCCCTGTCTCCTTCTGCACCCTCCTTCAGGGCAATAAGGGTGAACCCTCTGAAGTATGAGGGGCTAGATGCAATTAGAGTCACTGGATGGAAGCAAACAAGAGCGACAACAAGCATCAGCTGACGCAGAAAACAGCTGAACTGCAATCCTCTCTCCCAAACACTGGACAAAGTGGGCTTAGTTACATTTGGAAATAATACAATGTGTCAAACTCTGGTGGATAGAGGGTAACATATTCTGATATAATTGTACAGATTTTTTTTTCTTTTTTTTTTTTAAATGAACAATCAGACATTGCACCTGTTCTTGAGGATTTCACTCAGATAACAGTAATTACAATGGTTCAGTCTAAGCCTGGAAGCATTTCAGTAAGATGTTAAAGATAGTGTTTTTCATTCATTTTGCAATCCAGCAGAGCATAAGTGAATGTTCATTTACTTTGGGGAAAATTTAATTTCCTGTATTTGACAACTTTATCTACATGTTGGGAGAAGACGTCTTTCAAAGGCTCATTTCTTGTGTAGGTGATGGCAAAATAATTGAATAAATGTGATTTCCAACTCCGAGCTAATTCAGTTATGAGGTTTGAATGATAAGAAAAGTATTTATGATCAAATCAGAAAAGAATGAACCAAAGGCAGCGCAACATATTGTGGAGACCAGAGCAGCGTGAGCCTTTGAGATTCAAACAGAGCAGATGGCACATGCCCATCAGCAGCACCCAATAACTTCCACTCTCGACAAAAGCACTGAAATCAGGGACCACTGGCTTTCTAAAAATCTGTTTTTACTATGAAAGAGAATACCAAAATGCATGAAATAGATCGCAAAGGGATCCCGCTTTATATAAACCTTTTAAAAATTTGATTATAAAGGAGTTTTAAGGCACTCATGGGTGTTCACATTAGGTTTAAAGGAAATTGTCCATCCACCAAATACAGTTTACTTTAAGGACATTTACACTTGCGTCGCATGTAAAGTAGACTCTTTGGAAACTTATTTTAAGTTTGCATAGCCTACTGGACGTAGATTAGTGTTTATTTGACATTGCGCACATAGTGCCAATAAGCCTAAGTTACTAGTGTGCGTAAATCTCGCGGATAACACCAACCTCTGTATGTGCTCCCTGGCTGATAGCTCTCCGGGTCTCCCTCAACGCGGAGGCGAAACTCGTTGTTGAGCTCCTTCCGATTGCTCTGAGCCCGTAATATCCGACTACAATACCCGTCTGACTTCCCGGCTCTCTCAGAGGGCTCCTCGGTGAACGCAGACATATTACACGCTGCGGTGGAGATGAAGCAGAGCAGGAGCATAACGCGTGAATGTCGCCCGGTTGCTGTCATCGTGTAGGTTTCCGACAGCCAAGTTGATGTGCGGAGTGGAAGGCAATAATGTCGTGTGGTGGACGAGGAGAGAAGAGACGTTCAGCTCCCGGTGCACTTCTAAATGAGAGACCAACTTGCCAACTGCTGAAGTAGACTTCTGTTCTGCTAGGAGGATAGATCCATCCCGGTGCGGATGACACACACATACACACACACAGAGAGAGAGAGAGAGAGAGAGAGAGAGAGAGAGAGAGAGAGAGAGAGAGAGAGAGAGAGAGAGAGAGAGAGAGAGAGAGAGAGAGAGAGAGAGAGAGAGAGAGAGAGGGAGAAGGAGAAGGGGGAGGACTGATTGGGATGTGCTGTGCACTCTCGCTCTAGGAGGACTGCACACTGCGTGCCGCTGCTGACACTAAGCAGGATAACAGGATAACAGGGGTCCGAGGAAATGGCAAAGCGAGGCATGAGCGTTGTGTGGCTGTCTCCAAGGCCACAGCTATTTACCAACGGGATAGGAGAAGAATACTCTGGACCAGAAGACTGGAAACAAAGACGAAAATCCTACCAATGAGTGCTGAGAGGAGGCAACACGTTTGACATACTTGGCCTGAACTGTCCGTGTGTGTGTGCCATCACTCAAGAGCCTGAAGGATGACAGGGGCGCACACACAGAGACACACAAAGGAATTAAAATGCATGCCAAATGGCTGTCAGGGTGACTAATTAAACAATAAGTGTTGAAATTCATTGGCTGGTAGCTGAGTGCTTTGCTCTCTATTTTCTTGCTGCACAAAGGTTAACTGATTACATTTCAGCACTGTATGAGCTTCCACCTGATTTAACACATCAGTAAGATCAGACGGGTATCGGCGTAGGTAAGGTGAATGCGTTCCAGACAAATTCCTGCAAAGTGAGGTTTCAAATGTTTGGGACTAAAAGGAATTGATGTGCTGTCATTATCAGCACAGCATGGAATGAGATTTCACATCTTTCCAGCACACAAGGGGCCTCTCAGAGAATATTGATCCATGTGAGTAACATCTGGAAAACATATAACCTGAAGGCATCTTGATCCAAATGTCTCTCACATACTGCATCAGCCACATATGTGCAGCTCATAATTAAGTTGTCATGCAAGCAGTGAGGTGTGGCCTTGCAGATTTACTGCATACACTTACGTATCGTAATGTTGTAGCACTGTGTATGACAGGCAGCAGTATAATTCATGTTAGTTGCATGTGTCTTGAGATGCCAGTGTGTTCAGTCAGTCCACCACTGTGGTCCACACTGAAATATCTCAACAACTACTAAATGCATTGCCATAAAATTTAGTACCAATGTTAATGGTCCCCAGAGGATGAAGCCTGCTGACTTGTGAGTTGTGGTGCTCTACTGAACTTTCCTCCAGCGCCACCAACAGGTTTACATTTGACATTGCATTTAAGTTATATGTGGACAGCTATTGAAATGAGTTGTGGTACAGATATATATCTGCCCAGACAACACAGACAATTTTAAATTTTAAATTTGACCTGATGGTACTTTGTTTTGTGAACAAATATCTGCAAAACTTGATGATACTCCCATTAGCCTCACCTGCACTTTGTTGGGTGGGCCAATTTGAGACTTAGTATGCTAACATGCCAAACTAAGATGACAAACAAGGTAAATATTACCCCTGCTAAACATCTGGATGTTCACTGTAAGCATGTTACTGTGGCATGCAGACGTTAACATTTACTCACAGAGCCAATGGCCTGGCTGTAGACCTTTAGTTTTTTCACAGGACCGACTTATCAGTCTTCAAAATTCTAAACCCAAAGTTTTAAAAATGATATTGGAATTGCAGAACCAACCATCACTGTTTATGTATTCCTTAGTATCAACTGTGTGTTAATACACAAAGTCGGACAAACTGACCATCAGCCGGTCAGATAGTACTACATACATATAGATTACATTACATCTATTTTTAATGGATACAATTTGGCAGACAATTTCATTCACAGGACACATACAAACCACATATTACTCCTTACACCCAAATGTTCTAAATTACCTGTCTGTCACTTGTGTTAAATTATTCACAGCGTAAGGCCAGTGGGGAGATGTTAATGGAAGACCTGATACACAAACAAAACTAATAGCAGCAGCTAATTCTTTGAATTCTATAGCACATATCATCCACTGAAAGACCACTCACCTTTAGGCATTTTTTTTTAAATCAGAATCATTAATCTAAACATTAGTGGCGTTCAGCTGCTACCTGTGATCGTGACCAAGTGCTCTCCTGTACAGAACGTGTCCTTTGTGTCCAGATGTAATGTAATTCAATAAATGATGAAGGATGCGAGAGTGTTTGAAGGGGCATTTAATCAAGACATTCATGCACATTTGGTCTATTCTTTTTGATCATAATAACAAATATTGATTTATTGATCAATTTATTCTGCGACTAATAGCTCCAAGGATCAACTATGCGTTGTTTAGCTCAGTAACAGAAACATGGCGGTTTAGTGGTGGTCTCAAAAGCTGGATTTCAGTAAAGCTCAACCATTCCCTGCATATATACTTAAAAAGCCTTAAAGATTGAAATTAGCCCCCACTGTAACAAATTGCTGTAATTTACAGCGGATTTACAGTACCTAACTGTATTTCATAATAACTGTATCATACCGAAAAATATTGATCCTGTGCATATAAAATCACAGTTATTGCGGTTAGTTAATAACAACAGTGGATAACTGTAATTTTGTAATATAGAACAGTATTTTCTGTCAAGCAGGGGAAATAGGTCTACAGATCATCCCTTTATACTGTAAGTCCAGTGATCCATCAACATCCCATTAAATGGGAATAGTGATTTCCTTCTTTATTATCATTCATTCACATTAAAGTATTTTTTGTTTCAGAAACCACAACCATCACTTTGAATGTCCAAGTTATTGACAGTGAATCATCAGATTCAGGTGCTTCTGCTTATCCTAACTCGCTCGCATCCACCTCATCTGGATCCAGACCTACTCCTGCCCCAGCTCATCACCACACTCACTACCAGAAAGGGTCAGCGCTGTATCTCCGCAAGATTTAACATGGCCTGATGTATTTGAGGTGCCATAGCAGAAAATGCCCCAAGAAATACTTTCAGCCATTACAAATAGTCGGAGACCTTCTTCCAAATGGTGGCACCAGATGATCCGAGTGCTAGCAGATGAAATTAGAAAATATGAAACCAACCCAACTCACATCCAGTGTCGCACAATTTGTCAGCGTATTTTAGGCAGTACCCAAATAGTTTTGCTGACATGACCAAGAAAGAAGTCCTCATTGCTGGAGGCTTTAACTCCCTCCTACAGCAGGTAAAAAGTTGGATTGAGAATATAAACAGAGGGGGGCTGTATCGGCAGCGCTCACTGGGATCCCGTGGAGGAACTGGACCTCAGAGTGGACCGACTGATACCTATGGCTGCACACGATTCCAACCAGAGCATCCATCAGAGGAGACAGCTGACACGTTGGAAGAGAAATGGTGCAAAATGTAAAACATTTACAGGCAGGAGGGCTTGAATGGGGGACAGAGAGCAGAGACTCATGGAGACTACATGCAGCCTTCAGCATACCCATATAAAAAAAGAGCCAGCATCCTCCATTGAGGATCTAAGAATGAAATGGCCATGCTTCTTTACACAAAGGGGCATCTATGCTCATTTGAGTTGTTGACAGATACCAAAGTACTACAAGCTTTGGAGCTTTCTATTGAGGAAGTTGGACGAGCAATCATGGGGTACTTCAGGACCAAATCAAACCACCGTGATGTCCAAGCCATTGTTTCCCAGGGTTTGGATGGTGATTTGACTTTGCATGTGGTTCAGCTTCTTATGGCTCATTTTGGTGAGAACCCAGGTGGATTGATGATTCCTTCTGATGTGAGTATTGATAAGTGATTGTTGTGATTGATTCTTTTAACTGCAAATGTACTTTAACATTGGTTTACAAAGTGAGGCCCAGGGAGCAGTCCCTGAAGGGCCTCCAGGAGATCCTCAGCAAAAGGAGGAATAGCTTAATTTCACTACAATTTAACTCACTAGAAACTGAAAAATAAAAGAAATAATGTGGGCAATTTATTATAACATATTTTGATTTTACCACTTTGTATCTATTTGTCGGTGTTCAATGAAGACATCTAAACAATTAAAAACTTAATGCATCAGGACTTGTTGCACTGTTCAGTGTTCTACATTTTCAACCTCTAATATCAAGACAAGGCCTCCAAAACCCTGGAATTCAACCAAAGGTAGCTATTACTACTGAGTTACTACTACTACTACTACTACTACTACTACTACTAAATGACTCTACTCACTAATATACCAAGCTCAGTGGTATTGTACAGTATGTGATGGTGGTAATAGGTAAGATAATTGAGAGGCATATTGGATTATTGGAGGAAGAGGAGTATGTTCAAAACAAGAATCAATTGTGTTGAACATCACTGTCATCATAGAAAACATCAAGGTCATCAAATTGATGTTTTCAACACAATTGGATTCTTGTTTTGTATGGTGTAAGATCGCTGTCAAAAAGACGTGTCCATAATTTAAGTTTCGTATTTGTAAAGTTAACAATTTGTGTGTCATAAAAGTTGTTTTACACAAAATTCTGCTGTCATATACGTGAGTCTGTGAAATTGGGTTCGGGTTACAAGTGTTTTTATATGAGTATGAGTCTAAAAGCTGTGAGTGCAAAGTCTTGAGAATACGACTCATTTTTCTACGACTACGAAGTCTTCACTGTGGATACGAATTCAAGTTTACGGGTACAACTCGAAAAGTGCTGAAATGACGTCACTGAGGTCACAGTCAAGTCACAGGGGAAAGTAATCGATCGGCGATTCCTCCAACTGCGCATGCCCAGACGCAAACATGCAGGGTAACGCCACCATCCCTGGAGAGACTTCACTGGCAAAGCTCTAAAGTCTCAGGAGCTCCTTTTCCTCCTGTCATCCAGTAGACCTTTAAATTATCTTAATCACCACCACCTCTGTAACATACAATACTGCTGAGCTTATTATATCATGTGTCACTTTCAACTTGATGAGTGTCCTGTATCTGAACTTAAAAAGTTTTTTCACTAAATTTAAGCCAGCACCCCCTAGTTGTTTGACTTTCCTGAAACTATTACTGGTTTACCTGAAAATATTGCAGTTTGTAATTGATTTTTTTTTTTTTTTCCCCCTGAGGACTGAATAATCATAGATAAATTCCCTGTCATCAGACCAATGAGACAATTATCCTTTTTTTTTTTTTTTGCATTTTTTTGGACACTTTTTTCTTTTTCTTTTTTAAGACGATTCATCTATATAAATCCAGACAGAGGAAGCAAGGCCACCCATGGAAAGGTCATCTCCAAGAGGACCGAGAAGATGGTTCAGAAAAGGGCCATAAGTGTCAACCCACATGTTGCCACACTATTGAAGAACTTGCTGGACTTTGAGTGGGACTTCATCTAGGTAGGTTACAGCTGTCTTATCATCACTATTATCTCTTTATGATGTGCTTGCTTGACCTCCAGTAAAACAGTACACTAAACCCTGTTCTTTGCTTATAAACCTTATTAGCTGCACCCAACAGCTCTATAAGTCACTTCATTGATCGGTACACAAAATATTCCCACCCTGTGGTGGTTAGAGTTTTTGCCTCAGGATGTTGAAATTTGCCACGGAGGTCAAGTGTTTGTGGTCACAGCTATTGCAAATTCCTGCTTGTATTAGTATGCTTGCCAGAGCAACATCCTAAAACACTATAGCAACACTAGCAATCATAGCAACTACATGGAGCGCCATAACAAACACTCAAGCAACTACCTAAAACACCCTAGCAGTGGTGGAAGTTTTCATTCAAGTACTTAAGGCCACTTGTAGTAATTGTGTAATGGCAAACCCAAAAAGCAAAACTTAAATTACAAAGTACATTTCATTGTAGGTGGAAGCACAATGTGCTGCACAAAGTGTGAGCTACCACAGGTTTCAGCCACAAAATCTGTGCACAAAATAAAACAGATGTAAGTAAGCACAAATAAAATGTGTGCATAAATAAAATATATGGGTTAAAATCATTAAAATGAATAAAAATAAGAACAAATAAATAGATTAAAAAATAGTAGTACAAGCGGTTGAAGTCTGTGAAATAGTAAAAGTCTTGATGGCATCAGCTGCTCTTCACAACAAAAGTGCAGCCAGCCTGTCAAGACCACACAAATAAGATGCTTCTACAGACATAGTATCACTTAATGGGGAAGTAACAGAGGCATCATATCCTGATGAAGGAGATTACAAGCTTGAAGACTCTGCTGCCAGATTTTACTGTTATTTTACAGTGAAATTCTTTACAGTGCTGTTATGGAAAACATAGTGGGTGTTTGACAAAACCGTGGTAGAGAAACTACATATAGGCAAGGCAAGGCAAATTTATTTGTACAGCGTAATTCATACACCAGGCAATTTAAAGTGCTTTACAGAAGCATAAAAATACATTAAAATCATAAATAGAAAATACATTTCAAAGAAAGAAGAAAAGAAATTAGAAGAGAATAGAAAAATAAAATACATTTAAAGGAAAATTAAAAACAGAAGCCAGTATAAGAAAGTAATTTAGCATTTAGAATGATTAAAATCATTAAGCAGCTATATTTACTTTAAGTAAAAGCTGTAGCAAATAATAATGTTTTCCACCCTGATTTAAATGAACTGATACTTGGTGCAGACCTCAGGTGTGCAGGGAGAATGTTCCACAGGTGAGGACCATAATAACTGAAAGCTGCTTCACTTTGTTTGGTTCTCATTCTAGGAACACACAGTAGACCTGTCCCTGATGACCTGAGAGGTCTGGATACTTCATATGGAGTTAATAAATCTAGAATATATTTTGGTCCTAGACCATTTAATGCGTTGTAGACCAACAGTAAGATTTTAAAGTCTATTCTTTGATTCACAGGAAGCCAATGTAGTGATCTGAGGACTGGTGTGATATGGTCCATTTTTCTGGTGTTTGCAAGGACTTGTGCAGCAGCATTTTGGATCAGCTGTAGTTGCCTAATTGGTTTTTTGTTAAGGCCAGTAAAGAGTCCATTGCAATAGTCCAACCTACGGAAAATGAATGCATGAACAAGTTTTTCCATGTCTTCTTTGGACAGACATCCCTTAATTCTGGTTATATTTTTGAGGTGGTAGTAGGCTGCTTTGGTAATCAGCTTTAAATGGTTGTTAAAATTCAGGTCAGAATCAATAATTACACCAAGATTTCTGGCTTTGTCTGTTGTTGTCAGTAACATGGAGTTAAGGTGAGCACTGATCCTTGACCTTTCATTTTTGGGGCCAAATACAATCACTTCTGTCTTATCTGCATTAAGCTGAAGAAAATTCTGGCACATCCACTTATTGATTTGATGAATACACTCACTCAGTGAAAGTAAGGGACTGTAGTCATGTGATGACACAGAAATATAAAGTTGTGTATCATCTGCGTAAGTATGATAAGAAATATTATGATGCTCCATAATCTGAGCTAGGGGCAACATGTAGATATTGAAAAGAAGTGGTCTGAGAATGGACCCTTGTGGCACCCCACACATTATTTTTTTTTGTTCTGACACATGCTCACCAATTGACACAAAGTAGTCTCTATCTTGTAAATAGGATTTGAACCAGTGTAGTACAGTGCCAGTAAGTCCCACCCACTTTTCCAGTCTGTCAAGAAGTATGTCATGATCAACCGTATCAAAGGCAGCACTGAGATCTAATAATACTAAGACTGAGGTTTTGGAAGCATCATTATTCAGATGTATGTCATTTAAAACTTGATAAGTACAGTCTCAGTGCTGTGGTGTGGACGAAATCCAGACTGAAATGCATTAAAAAAGATTGTTCTGCATCATGAAAACATAAATTTGTTGAAAAACAACCCTTTCAATAATTTTTCCTTGAAAGGGAAGATTTGATATTGGCCTGCAGTTACTTATTACTGAAGCATCCAGATTAGTCTTTTTTAGTAGAGGTTTTATTACTGCAGTTTTCAAGGACTGGGGAAACTGACCAGACTGTAGAGAATTATTTATTATCTGCAACACATCTGGAGCTATGCAATTAAAAACATTTTTTACAAAGTTTGTTGGCAGAGTATCAAAGCAGCATGTTGTGGATTTTAACTGTCATACAGTTTCTGTCAGCCTTGTATGATCTAGAAGGTTAAAATGTGCAAGATTAATTGGAGAACAAGAAGGCACAGATGGACTTATCATTTTGCCTGATCAGGCAAAATGATAAGAGCTGGAGCTGCACACTGTTTGTCTTATCCTTGAAATTTTATCAGTAAAAAAGGCTGCAAAATCATTGCATGACTTGTTGGAGAGCAGTTCAGGAGGGACTGATGCTTTGGGGTTTGTCAGTCTATCCACAACAGAAAACAAAGAGCGGGTATTATTACAGTTTCTGTTGATAATCTCTGAGGAGAATGCTTGCCTTGCCTTCTTTAGTTCATGGTTATAGGTGTGGAGACTGTTGTAAATCCCATAATGAACCTGGAGTTTGGTTTTTCACCACCTGCGCTCTGCCTGTTTGCAGACTCTTTTCTGGACTTTGACCATTGTGGTGTTTCTCCAAGGTGCCTTTTTCCTTCCTGACAAAACTTTTGGTCTTAATTGGGGACTAATCACTTTTTAATATATTCTGTGGTTTGCTTTATTTTGACCTTCTGTGTCTCATTAACAGGCTGAGGAATAAAATATTCATTCCTGATCGCTTATTGCCTAACTCTCTTGTCACCTTCCTCACCTTCTTTTCTGCCTTTTCAACTCTCACTTCCTCTTTTCTTCCAAAGCATATTGGTTTTGACAGTTGTCCATTCACCGCAGGTTTTCCAGTCACTGAAATGATGACATGTTACAGAACGACAACACAGCACTGGGTGTGAAGCGATAAACTGAAAAGTGTTGATGTAATCCCGCTCCTTTCTTTCTTTGCCTCTTAATCTTGCTCAGGAGGTTGGTAACATTATATTCTTTGTGACATTTTCTTGCAACACTCCCAGTTTATTTCAGTTTTCAGAAGGGTCAGCTAGCATGTAATGAAAAAGTAACAACTTCTGATGGGCACTGACAAATGGAGAGTGGCTATGGTCTGTGTGTCTTCCGCTGGGTTGATGGATGGATGATGGGGAGAAGAGGAAGAGAACCTGGACCGCAGAACGCTACACCAGCAGGTGTCACGAAAGCATTTTGTCTCTCGGCACTGCTGAGTTGAACCTCTTCACCACCCTCAGTGCTCAGGTTACGCCCTGCCTTTTTACAAAATATACTGTACATCAGAACAAGATCCTTACATTTCCTTTTACTAATGGAAGTAAAATAGCTGAAGGAAAATGTTGACTGCACTCAGCAGAACAGAATTTTCAAAGCCATCTACCTCATGTATTGCATAAGGCCTGGTCACTCCTTTCTGAAAGAAAATAATAACTCAAAGCTCTATGTTGTTTTTACCACAGTACAGCTTATATAATACATGCTCATTCATGTGATGTATCTCTACATTGCAAATGCAATAAGCACCACATCATTCTGTATTAAAATAAAACAAATGTGAGCCAACAAACAAGAGTCTGCAGCTGCTGAATAGAGATTTCGATACTCTATATACTCTATCGATAAACTATTATTTTTATATTACATTAATTATCCTCTGCAGAGATGACAATGTGTCCATGTTATATTGCTTCACTGCGTTAGAGAAGGAGCTTCTGACCACAGAAATCTGATTTGAATTTCAGTAACACTCAATAAAATCTGAGTGGTGAAGTTGAATGAGTTATGAGCTGTCATTCCATCAACAACTATTGAGTTATTCTTGAGTGCGGCACTTAACCCTCAACAGCTCAGAGCCAACAATAGGAGACTGAGTGTATTGCATGCTGTTGTACCCAAGTACATGTGTGTGCAGCTAGGAATGAGAAAAACAGCAAAGCTGAATATAGCCTTCACTTTTAGTTGACCTTTTCTGGACATACATAAGTTACTTAAACATGAGACAGATTTCCGTTCTATTGGGTGAGAAGTAAGTAACTACGATATGTAAAAAGTTTGTGCCTTGCTAACATGCTGATAAGACAGCATTCTTTGAAGAGTGATAAAAAATGCCACTAGCTTTGACCTCACCCACTAGACTTTCCACAGACCACATTTTATTTCCTTCCTCACAAAAACAAAATTTTAAGGATTCAAGTCTTCTGTTAAAAAGTCTTTCTCACGGCTGACACCAGTGTGACAGAACATGTGGTCTGTGGATGTGGTGATATTAGCACATACGGTTGTTACTGTTGGTCTAGACACCCACTGTGTGTTTTCCTGTCGTGACACCATGGTCTGCTGGTTGCTTCTGAAGTGGGCTCCTCTACTGCCACATCTAAAGGATCAAATCATGAGAACGGTTTCCAACAGTCCTGCAAACCTAGACACAAGTATTAATTTTCTATTCCCACTGCCTGCTTAAAAACTTGTGCTTCCTTTTGGCTTCACTTAAAATAAATTATGAATTATCTAATTTGTTTTTTTATCACAGAGTACAATATAAAACACATTTTATGCTTCAAAGTATTCCACTGACTTCCTTTCTTGCTGAGAGGTGGGGGAAAGACTGAAACCACTATGACGTCTGTCGATTAAATCTACAGCAAGCAGGTAATTAGAAAGACTGGAACGGGGAAGATAGCATGGCTTTGTGCAAAAGTAAAAAAAAAAATCCATCTACCAGCAACCAATTTTATCTCATTTGTTTAATCTGTACAAAACTGTAAAGCTGACTGAAATTAGCTGTTTGGGGAGGGTTACATGCAGGGCTATTTATTTGGTCTGAAAAGATGCCAGGTAACCATTAGAGACTCCAGGAAGTTATTGTGCCTGGTCAAGACATAGTTCCACACATAGACCCATGTTAAACGGCAAACTGTCATATTTACACGTTTTTTTATCAAGACCAATTTTTCTAGTCTTTGTGCTAAGCTAAGCAAACCAGCTGCTGGTGATATCTTCATGTTTAATGGACAAACATCAGGGTGGAATTAATCTTCTCATCTAATTCACAAATTTCCCAAAATGTTAAACTGTTCCTTAAGGCATTTTTCAACTATTTAATATTCATTTTGCCCCTTAAAACCTCTTAATGAATGTGTAAATTCATATGATATGTGTGCTTTATAAACTGCATGTGTAAGTATGTGTATGTATGTGTGTATGAATGTGCTAGCAAGGATATAATACATATAATATTATATCCTCATGAGCAAATCTCATCATTATCCACTCTTTCTCCACACACCTCTGAATTTCTCCACTGCACAAGCCTTTGAAAAAATCCCCAGTGCTTTGTTGTTTTCTGAGAGGAATAGAGGTCAACAGGGAAAATCAAATTAGGCTTTCATTTGATCCTGGTGGAGCAGGAGAGCCTGCTCATTAAGTAGCCGAGCCCCCCGCTGCTGAGTCATTAAGGCCATATTTGCCATGCAACAGCACTATATGCACAGAACCTGAGAAGATCTACCATGTTGTTTCCACTTAATTTGAAGGAGAGCGAGAAGTGGTTAAAGGATACAGACAGCAAAGATGGAAGAAAACTTATTTCTTTCCTCTCTTCTCCAGTCAAAAAGTTGTACAGTAGTACAGTAATATTGCAATAATGTATCATTTCTACATTTCAGACATATCTCAAAACTGCAGACTGAAATTTAGGTGTGAAAATGACTGACCGTGCGTTAATGGTGGTTGATGTATATGTACAAAAGACTCTGATGTCACACAGTACAGCTCAGCAGTCTTGGCCTGCAGACAGAGTTAATGTCTTTATTTCAACCCTGGCTTCACACATCCAGGCCCCCATCTACTGCTTTGGAGGTAATGCATTTTGATGCCCGTCTAAAAGCCTGAGTGAAACGTGCTGTTGGGAGGCCAGCGATCGTACGGGGCTATCACAAATGATTACAGTCAGCTAGAGGGTGACGGGGATCACCAGGTGCTGGGGCCTGCTGAGGCATTGCTTATTGAATCCTGTCTTTAGCTCTAAAGAGACCTGGTCCATATCTAAATGGCTTTGAGGAAATCACACACCCTGTCAGAAACTATTATATTTCTGTCTCAGAAACAGACTAGGTTTGCCACTAGTCTATGAGAGGCAATATATGTTTCGCTGCTGAAGACTGGCTTAGTGAGACATTTCCATGAATGTGTTTGGACAATGACACATAAAATCTGGACATTACAACCAAAAACACAGTCTAATTAATTATTAATTAAGGGAGAACTCTGATTCTCCGAAACAGTCATGACATGCATTCATGAGTTCAGTGTCCAAAGACTATACGTCTATTCACAGGTCAAGCATAGAAATACTCTCACAACAACAAAGGCAAATTAGAGAACATGTTCTCAGAGCTGATGTAAGGTACCATTATAAGCCATCTCACTGCACTTCACCAGATAGAACCCATTGAATAACCTTGGAATCGGCATAAGTACTTTTCCAGTTCATATATATATAGTGAATAATTGCATCTACGTCTGACTCTGAATAACAAAATTGTAAACTGTGAATTTAGTTAAGATGACTCAACATAGTGGAACATAGTGTAAATACTAGATATAAAACTGAATACGAATCTTTGAGGATATGCAAATACCGACCGTGTGAGGTCATGCTTATGACAGCAGACATTTAGTTTATATCTCTTAGAGGACTGTAGGACACAGTGTCCATATAAAGTTGAAGGCCAAGACATCCAAGTGTGTGGTCTGGTTTAAATGTCACATTAACATCTATGCTGTCTGTGCCATAAGAGCTGTGACATTCTCCATTGCTGGTCTGGGCAACAGATTCTCATCAGCACACCATTCAAAATCTCAGTCCCATTGTATGATGAGTCTTTCAATAGATCATATCATTTCACAATTTATGAAGTTTTTTCATAAAACTAATTGTACTATATGCACATGAGTTCATATCATGAGTTCAGGGACCTGATGTTCCACTTGTTTGTGATACTTACTATTTTGTAACCAGTGTTTTCAAAGAGGCTCTGACCTTTTCTCGATCGCAGCCCTCTACTAGCTGCTGACCTTTAGCTAGGAAACTGCACGCATTAGCTGAAGATACTCTTGTGTTCTCTCTTCTCGAATGTCATGGCCGGAAGCACTTCAGGTCCTGTATCTCTCATCTGAACGCATCCCACTATATTACCAGTCAAAACCATATCACAGCACTAACTAATATAATTTAAAGGCCTGAAATGAGCTTGTAATAGGAAAAAAAAGAATATTTGGAAAGTGGTGTGCACATTTTTAACCCAATGTCAATTTTGACCCTGTGACATTAATGTGTACTTTACCTTCAACATCTATCTATCTATCTATGCATTGATAGATCCTGGTCTGCCGTGGAGGAAGGACTGACCATGGATGGGTCAAACAGCGGGATGGAATTTCACATATGCATGGCATGTACAGTTTCCTCCTCAACTGCATGTTGTGTGTAAAAAATGTGATGAATAAAGGAAATTCTTCTTCTTCTTCTATGCATATGATGACACTGATAATCCTTTCACCCCATACCCTTCCCTATTAAGCAAGATCAGTGATTAGACAGCATGATTATTGCACAGGTGTGCCTTAGGCTGGCCACAATAAAAGGTCACTCTAAAATGTTCAGTTTTATCACACAGCACAATGCCACAGATGCAAGTTTTGAGGGAGCGTGCAATTGGCATGCTGACTGCAGGAATGTCTACCAGTGCTGTTTGACCGTGAATTGAATATTCATTTCTCTACCATGAGCCGTCTCCAAAGGCATTTCAGACAATTTGAGACCACAGGTGACAACACCAGCCCAGGACCTCCACATCCAGCATGTTCACCTCCAAGATCGTCTGAGACCAGCCACCCAGACAGCTGCTGCAACAATCGTTTTGCATAACCAAAGAATTTCTGCACAAACAGTCAGAAACCGTCTCAGGGAAGCTCACCTGCAAGCTCGTTGTCTTCATCGGGAGCTCGACCTGACTGCACTTCATCGTCGTAACCGACTTGAGTGGGCGAATGCTCACATTCGATGGCGTCTGGCACATTGGAGAGGCGTCATGTGTGGCGTCATATGGGTGAGTGGTTTGCGGAGGTCAACGTTGTAGATCAAGTGGCCCATGGTGGCGGCAGGGTTTTTCTATGGGCAGGCATATGTTACGGACAACCAACACAGGTGCATTTTATTGATGGCATTTTGAATGCACAGAGATATCGTGACGAGATTCTGAGGCACATCATTGTGCCATTCATCCATAGCTGAAAACATTCCAGTTCTTGTATGGCCAGCATACTCACCGGACATGTCACCCATTGAGCATGTTTGGGATGCTCTGGATTGGCGTGTACGGCAGCGTGTTCCAGTTCCTGCCAACATCCAGCAACTTCGCACAGCCATTGAGGAGTGGACCAACATTCCACAGGCCACAATCAGCACCCTGATCAACTCTATCCGAAGGACATGTGTTGCACTGCGTGAGGCAAATGGTGGTCACACCAGATACTGACTGGTTTTCTGACCCCCCAGACCCCCCCAATAAAGCAAAACTGCACATTTCAGAGTGGCCTTTTATTGTGGCCAGCCTAAGGCACACCTGTGCAATAATCATGCCGTCTAATCAGTATCTTGACATGCCACACCTGTGAGGTGGGATGGATGATCTCAGCAAAGGATAAGTACTCACCCTACAGAGATTTGTGAACAATATTTGAGAAATTGATCTTTTGTGTATTTCCTTGTGCCTTCCCTCTCCATTTGTGAAGTCTGATCTCTCTTTACAGTGCAATCTGAAAATATAGCAAACCAAAGCATACAAACTTTAGGCAAGATGTGCTCTTTGCAACCATTATCCCAAGTAGAGCCCACCATATCCCATCATATACACTGCATGTTTTGTTTTTTCAGAGGGATGTACTTAAGTGACGATGATACAGCCAAAGTCTCCATTATCAAGAACAAACATGCATGCACCAACCCAAAGTGGAGTGATGTACAAGCACTAGAGATGGGAATTGATAAGAATATAATGATTCCGATTCCATTATTAATTTTGCTTATAGATCTGATTCCTTATCGATTCTTATTGGGTGAGGAAATAAAAGAGTACAAATGGGTTTGTTTGCGTTAACTGTCTTTTATTTTTTCAACTGTCTTTTATATTTTCACAGAAAATATAACATATACAGTATGCACAAAGGATGTGTGACATAACGTCAGAACAAATCTAAAAAGTAGGTGAGCTACTTCTCAGAGTAGGGAATGAATGAAGCAGAACTACACTGGTTAAAATAACAACATGCAACTCTGACAGAACTTAAATTTCTGATTTTCATTTGAACAGATATGCCAGATAAAATGCAACGAATTAACCTACCGAAATTCAGGGGCATCTACAGTGGCAAAAGGGTGCAAACCTTTCACCACAAATCTAGTGAATGCTCTGTGACATTCCTTTATCCTTGTCTCGGTCATTTTACTCCTCCCTGCCTCAGTGAAAGGAGTGGTTAGAGGTGCGCGAGACCTGCCGGTGCCCACTGCAGCCTCTGAGCCAGCCTGACTCTGGCAGTCATCGTCATCCAAATTTGATGGAAGGACATGGAGATGATTCATATGGCGAAAGCAGTTTACACAGTGAAATGGCACTAACAACACAACAGACACGGTTTGTAAGAGTTCAACATTACCTTCGGCACTAGATGACGCCCTGGTGTTTGCTCTGCCGCTGGATTCACAAGTGTCGCTAAGTAGCATATCAAACACGTGACATTCCTGCAAATGAATTACATGCTGTGTGGACAAATGTCTTAGCATGTTGGAGTTATTTCCCCCCCTTTGAAGAAATGGAAACTTTGCACGTGTTGCAAGTGGCCCTGGTGTCATCTTTTCGCGTGAAATATAGCCAGGGGTGCACATAACTTTTTTGGTCTGGTACTCAGAGGAGCACCTGGAGATGTTACTTGGTGCTCATTGAGCACGCGAGTCGCGAACCCGCCCCGCAGGATGGATAAAAAAAAGGGATACACAGTCAAATAAATTTTCACAAAAACAACATTTATTCATAATTAAGGTGCATTAACAAATGATGGTGTATGTTAGTCTGTAGAATCAGTAGTGTAAATGAGTGGATGGATGTGTATAGTGTGGTGTAAGGTTGTTGGATGTAAAACAAAAGAAAAAAAAAGAAAATCATTTCAGCTGGCACCTTTTTAAGCACTGAATGTCTTTTCTGTAAACTCTGAAATCAACACTGTAAAAACTTAAATCAACTGGCTGCTCTACAGCACCACCAAAGTATTTTCTCTAAACACTGATTAACTGCTCTTTGAGCTCAGTTTGCTTGAAACTAAAACCTATGCTGAAACATCCTCATCATCACTGCTTTCATCACTGTCCTCAATTTCAACCACCATATCCAAGGCAGTCTTAGTAGAGGGGGATGTAGGCCTACTCCTCCCTCCCTGGTTGAGCCTGCGATCAGCTGTTTGCATCCACAAGTCCACAGCAGGCTTTGGGTCAAAAGTCTCTGTTGTCACCTTGGACATATGGATGTGCATCAGGGATGAGAGATGAGAGTCTGACAGGCAGGATCTGTACTTGTTTTTTATTATATTGAGGTGAGAAAATCCTCTCTCACATGCAGCACTGCTCAAGGGCAGTGTAAGGGACAACAGAATTACTCTCCAAATGTTGGAGTAAGTCTCTGGGTTGCTTGTCTTCACTATTTTGACCAAGTCATACACAGAGGAGGATGCTAAACGTTTTGCTGAATGCTTTAGCCTCATCCACTCCCTCATAGTGGAGTCTCTGTCAACAGACATGCTACCCTCATAATTCTGGAGGATGCCACTAAGTGTGGTGTTGCCAAAACTGTGGAGGTCTTTTATTTCCTGAGGCCAAGTAGAAGGATCAAATATTAAAAATTGATCACAGGATTTGAGGGATTCATATCTAGATTCAAACTCCCCAATTAGACCTCTCAGAACATTATTTTTGTCCCTGTCAGCATCCACATTTGCAACAGTCTCTTTCCTGTACTGCTGGTCATCACTGTCAATTAAAAGTGTCAGCTGTCCAATTGCTACCATGAGCTCATCTTTGCATTCACCAATAGTCAGTTTATCTTGCTGAAACTTGAGAGAGAGGGACTGCAAGACTTTGTTAGTGTCAAGCATATTGGCAAGGAAACAGTGAAAACGCTCTGTGCATACGTGTTTCAGGTCACTGTCATCACTTGTAGCCAGCTGAATTTTGATGGCAGGTAACAGTCTCCATATTTTCAACAGAGTGTCCTGTCTCCATGCAGACCATCTAATGTTGTGAAACTTTCCCAATTTCACAAAGGCAATGCCATTCTCATCACACAGTTTCTTTAGTTGTGCTGATTTTTTTGCACCCCCCTTCTGTAAATAAAAGCGAAGCACCTTGACAACAGAACGATTAAAAGACTCACAGTATGGCACCAGCCGATCAGCTGATTTAGCGCAGTTCTCCAGTGTGTGGGCGGTGCACAGTACGTGCACCATGGCATCCCCGATGACCACCCTCTCCCGTAGTTTAGGAATGACACCGTTGTATGTTCCCACGTTGACAGCAGCTCCGTCTGTGCACACCGAGACCAACTTCGTCTTCCACTCGTCCGTTAATCCACACGCATGGAAAAGTTGCACAAATCCATCCACAATGTCCTCTGCTGATCGCTGCGCCCCCAGATTAATTAATCCAAGGAAATCTGAGCTGTACTCTCCGTTGCTTGACACCGACACAATGTACACGACTTCCTGCTCTGATTTGTTTATGTCTTCTGAACCGTCAAAGAGCAGACCCCAAAATTCAGCTGCTTTTAATTTTTCATAGAGTTGTGAACTGATTGTCGTAGCAATCGTCTCCATTATTCGGGTCCCCCCCTCACGTGAGTGATATGTAGTCCCGACATTAACGCCAAACCTTTGTAACAGTGGAGCGTCCTCTTCAAAAGAGCGCATAGGACGTGCATGTTTGGCTTTGTGAAAAGCTAACAAAAAAATATTAGACAGTGCTTGACGCTGTTCTTCATTTATTTTGTCCTGCCACCTGTCAAGGGGGCGACTCCGATCCTGGCTGCTCCTGTTGTCAATAGTTTGCACAACGTTAACGTGCTCTTTGCTTTTCTCATGCTTGTCAAATGGTGGATGATTGAAATTCTTTGTCCCTATATAAAAGGCGCTGCTTTTATCAGCCATATTGGGATGTTCGCGGCATATTTTGCACCACATCATGGTGCGTTCATCATTGGTTTGGAGCCAACCGACCTGCTGCAGCCACTTTTCCGAGAACACTCTCTTGTTGTGCGGCTCGGGTGGCGGTTCAGTCTGACGTCTTTTTGGAGGTGGTGGTGGAACACCAAAATAGTTACTTAGCGGGGCTTGCTTCTTGGACATTTTGAAGAGTTGTAGACAGCAGCGAACATGTCGGGATTTTCCGGAAAGAAATACCTCTTGCAGCCGCTCCAGCTGTTGGTGCGCATGTGCGTTTCAATGCGTTTGATGTGCCGCGCATCATGCATTTTGGCGGCGCATGCTCACCTGCGCACCAGTTATGTGCACCCCTGAATATAGCCATACTTTGGAGCTTTTCTGCCTACAGTAGTACAGTATACATGAGAATGGGACCTTTTGAGCTTTTTTTTTTATCTATATACTGTACAAATACCAATAATAGGGAAATGAACCTTAGTGATCTTGCTTGGTTTTGAGGCAGTTGTGAGATCTTATACCAACAGTACTGTATGACACACTGAAAATGTCATGGATGAAAATGAGAACATGTAGTAACTGTCACTGACAACATTTTTCATCATCAAAATCAATTACTTGTGGGAGACATCATAGCTCTCAAGTCACTGTGCAGACAGGGTAATTTGGTACATAACAAGTAGTGTTTTTTCATGTTCCCACCAGATACAATACAGTGGGACTTTGTAAAAGGTACCAATCAGGAACCTTCTTTGAAGAGTCTGACTGCCTCTAGATAAAATAGACTGAAATAGTATAACTCATACTCCAGTACCGTGCATTGCTAGTTATTCTATGACATCAGACAGAATAATTGGGCTGAATATAAACTTATATTCCTGGCTTTCTTAATGAACCAAATATTCAAGAAATTGTAATACAGCAAACCAGTGATGGAAAACAGATGCGAAACAGTGTAGTATATAGGACTGACAGATATTATATTTCATATACTGTAACCATCAGATCATTTCCTATTCATGTTCCTATTCATAACACCTGGTTACCCGGGACACCAGACACTAATTCAAGTTTGTATCAGCTACTGTGCAAGTTTATGCTTTTTACACAACATTTGGATGATGTGGTCATGGATGATTTACTCATTAATGTTTCCAGTTGGCAGGGTTGAGTTCACAAATCCCATTCCTCCAACACTGCCCCAAAAGACAGCTTTGAAATACAATTTTTTCAAAGATGATTAGATGTGAATGTACAATTTACAGTCAAATATTTAATTGCACAAGAGATGTAGAAAGAATGGTAATCCATGTTAATCCAAACATTTTACTTAAAGTCCAAACTGTCATCTTTCTGATGGTGCTAGAGGAAAAGTCATCACTGAAGTTTCTGAATGTAACGATATTTCGAATCTGGCGATATTGCAATAGAAATATGGCTGGATGCTGTCATGGGACTGTAACGCTATTTACCGCAACGTTACATGGTTATTTACGACCTCTCCTTGTTGCAAATCGTATTGTTTTTGTTTGAACAGCAAAACACGCAGATGTAATAGTCAAGAGGACAGACTCCCGTCATCCTTTGCATGCAAGCCAAGCACTGTTAAAAATCAACCCAATTTGAAAATTACGATGAACGTGCCAATAACGAAAAAGAGACTGAGGATGCTCCATCTATATGGCAACATTTTGGTTTTCCCATTTCAAGAACTGACATCGGCAAAAAGGAAACTTACAAATGGCTACACTACGGGAAACACTGAGAAGCCATTTTGGCACATTGAAGAAGAAATTCAAATCACAACAACAGAGCTTCAGCCAGGCCAAAGGAGCCTGAAAGAAGCATTTGGAGGCCTGCTTCTTCTTAACAGTCCCAGAGCTGAAGACATAACAAAATGCATTGCTAAATATATAGCCAAAGACTTAAGGCCATTTTTTGTGGTCAACAAGGATGGATTTTGCCATACTTTAGTCGCACAGTGATACCAGCTCTGTATCACAAGGCAAAAACTGAATTGACACACACCCTCAAAGCAGCAGGGTGCATCTCAATAACCACAGATGTGTGGACTTCACATGCTACTCGGAGCTATGTTAAAGTCACACCTCATGTAATGAGCAGAGAATGGGAAAAGTTTTGTCCGATCACACACTGGTATCAACTAAGCTGAGGTTTTGAAATCTGCTGCTTAGGAGAGGAAGCTCGACACGAAGAACAAGATCAATCATCACGGTATTGCCGTCGTTACAGACAATGCACGGAATATGGATGGAGTGGTGAGGGAGGCCAGATTGTCTACTGAAGTTAAGAGGCTTCATATTCTGGGGATGATGACTGTCTGTCAAAAAAAAATCCATGGAAATCCCTTTAGTAGTTGTTGAAATATTTCTATTAGGATCACAGAAAATATAATGATCCAAGCTCAGCCTAAACAGTCACATGCTGCCTTCAACTCAGAGCAATAAAATCAGCAGAAGCTCATCTTGAGCAGCTCTTGTTGAGCTAATGCAGTTTTTGCTGGTCTTACTTCCACATCCACGCTGCTTAAACAACTACAACTATTAATTAGATGGCACAGATGTTTTTTTTCTTGTTTTTTTGCCTTGGCATGGGTGTTGGTGTAGTAGCTTGCCTGCTAGAGTGTTTGAACACCATGAACCCTCCTGTTTCAAACACAGTCCCGTCATGAACCATCTCCAGGCAAAAGAAAGAGGCCTGCTGACCTCGACAGCTCTGAAGCTTGTATCGTTGACATAGTGGACGATCTCCTCACTCGGATGCCAGCAAGTCATCGGTCAAGATGGAGAATTATGAAAATGCCTTCACAACTTTTAGAATCACATCCCTCAGTTAATTTATGGGATTTTAAGTTTCAAAGTGTTAGTTTGAAACTTTATTCTATTATCACATGCGTGTCAAAGAGAATATACAAAGATTCAGAATTTTATAAAAGCACTGCATTCATTTAATGGCTTATTTGAACAGATGATAACAGACCACGTACAGATTTACAGAGAGCACTGCACTTCATCAATCTCATGACAATCGAGTTCAATAAAACTTAAATAAAAAAGACTTCTTCATTCTCTATTTTCCTCTCATTTTTTTCTTCTCCTCACTTCTTAGCTCATATCCTTTCACATATTTTCCTTCTTCTTTGTATTTAAAATTTGAAATCCAATCTCCTGGTTCACTCTCTCATCAATAAGCCTAAAACTACCATTAGAACCTCATATTTCACACTCGAGCCATCCTAAATCAGCATGCTTGATGTAAACCTAATGTGTTGTTGCCTGCTGCTTCTGTTGCTGATGCCAACCTGTAACTACTCCATCCAGATTAATAGTTGAGATAAATAAGCTGGGGGCTCACATTGATGGTATTAAGCACTGAAGGACTCTGCTCCTCCTCCAATTTTCTTTATTGCTTCCATCTGTAAACTAGTCTGTGCTCACACTAGTCTGTGGCTTCTATAACAAAAGATTTAAAGGAAATATGCTATTGTACACTCTCAAGTGTTGTACAATTTGTACACAATGGACTGAAACATGCCAGTGTATCCTTTAAGAGATTAAAAAAAAGGAGGCATTTCCACCTATAATCCTTGTGTATCAACTATCTGATTTCTCCTATATAGTACATGTAGTATTAAGTACATCTTACAAAGACATTTTTCACAGAGCACCCACACTAGTAAATTTTCAATATACATTGCCATAAACATAAAAGCTATGGAGCTATGAGCGCTTTCCGCTCTGAGATGAGCTTACACACATCCATCCACCACCCCTACCCACACACATACCAACAGACACAGGCTTTCACACCAACCTCCAGGCAATAAACAGATGTATTTCCCTCTAACATTTAAGTTCTATTATGCATGGGGATAGTTCTTCATCTCAGATATCATTACAACAGCGGGGCATTATCTTCCTCTATCTCTCCATCACACCATTGACTCCCCCAAATCCCAATACCTTCACATGAAGCCATTTTCCCCAGTCCTTCTTACCTGATATTATCTCTTCTTGTGTGTGTGTGTGTGTGTGTGTGTGTGTGTGTGTGTGTGTGTGTGTGTGTGTGTGTGTGTGTGTGTGTGTGTGTGTGTGTGTGTGTGTGTGTGATACTGAAATGCAATCGGGGTATGAGAAGATGCTCTCTACAGTGCATTGACAGCCTGGCAGCTTTTCACTTTACCTTTCATTCAAAAACAGATTTAGACTGATGATAATTCAGACAGGATGGAAAATCAGATTAGGGAGTTTGATAAGAGGCAGAAGAACATTTATAAATGATTATTAACTGAGATATTCAGTTTCTATCAAGCAAAACCCTGAAATTTACAAGTGAAGACCTGCAGAGTGGATGTATAAAAAGTTCCCCTGACATATAAAATGAAATTATTATCTACACAAAGGGACACTTTGAGAGTGAGAGGATGACAGCTACAATAAACCTCAACTAAGATTATCACCACCAAGAAAGACAGTACAGCTTATCATTTTCTCCCTAATATGAGGCATTAAAAGACAGACTCTCGTAAGTCCCATCACACAAACAGCCCTCTGCGCATGCAATTTGTCCAGGCAAGATACACAGTTTGTTACTAATTAGGAAAAGTCTGGAAGGAAGAAAATGAAGCAGAAATCATTATCTGTTTTTCAGCTATTTCCACATCCAGACGTCAGTCAGACTCAGAAAGCCAGGGAAACATTTTATGGTCATATGTCCAGGTCAGCAGCCACGGCTGGAGGCATTCTTTTTTCCAGTTCCAGTTGTTCCACGCATTGATATGAACATGATATATCGGGAACAATTTTAGCACAAACACTCATGCACTCAAGGGTGAACTGACGGTCAAAGGTCAATGTCACTGTGACCACACAAAACACAGCTTTGACCATAACTCAAGAATTAATATGCTAATTATGACAAAACTTCACATAAATGTCTAATAGGATAAAATGATGAAGTGATGACATTTTCTATCCAAATGACCAAAGGTCAATGTCACTGTGACATCATAATGTTCTGCAAACCACTTTTCTGATCATTATTCAAAGCAATAAGTCAGGGACAAAAGGGGAGCTTGTGACCACATTCAGATACAGAATTAGTGACACTAATCTATGGTGCCCACCTTGAAATAATGGTGAATGCATAGATTAGGGGTAGGAACCTTTTTCCTGTCAAGGGCCATTTCATTTTTTCTAACAGCCTCTGAGGGCCATTATTGAACACATATATTGCACTAACCGCTGCAATGACTGAAACTGTTTCTTTTTTTTGGTTGTGATGATGATGATGATGATGATGATGCTACTTGCAGCTGGTTTTCCAGGATTGGGTCAGTCAGTCTTAAGCAGAACTGAGTTTTTACTTGAGTTTTTGAAAATAACTGCTAGTGGGATGTTTCTGATTTCATGTTGTTGGTTGTCTGGCACATCAGCTGGCTCCACATTAAATGATGTAGCAAATATGTTCAGTTCCTTTTGTTTACTTTCCAACTGAATCCTCTCACCAAATGCCTTAAGGAGTTTTCACACTGAGCGGCATATTCAGATGTCATAGCGGGCTTTTGCTTTTGCAGAGTTACCACCTCTTTCCAGACCAGCTGCACCTGCCACAGCTTTAATTTTGCTTCAAATGATTTCACATTTCAATGCAGAGAGCTGAGAAGTGGGCTGGAGCTTGAAGTTCAGCTCTGAGAGCTACTTGGTAATGTCCAACATGAAGGCTAAATCACACAAACACTCGATATCACTGAGGTTTTCCCTTCATCTCCATGAATTATTGCAGACAAAGCGACCCCAAACCTTCAGCGCAATTTCACTTTGTCTGGTGCTTCACAAATTCTCCCTCTGAATGAGGTTTCAGCATCTTAGCTATTAGCTTGCTCACCACAAAAGTTGCCATCACTGTCTCTATCAGGATGTGGTCTTGTGAAAGCTGCTTGCTGGGCATCTAAATTCTGCTGAGGAACCTTATCCAAGTGCTTTTGTCCTTGTAGCTGATGCAGTTTAGCATTTTTTTTAGCTGTAACAACTCTTGAGATTGGCCTTTTTCATCACTGCGACTGTGTCCCCAAAAACTAACTTAGACACACAGGCTTGCCTTTTACTTCAAACAAAAAAATAACCATCAATTTCTCTTGGAAAGTGCAAAACTAAGCATCCACTTTTGTCTTGTTGACAGCCACCATGTTGCATGATATCAACTACGATGTCCATGTTTTGTTCAGGGACCACTTGGAAGAACATGTCTGTCTACTGTTTAATGTTATTTTCATTTAGCACTGAAAAAAAGGAATTGCTTTTGTAATTGTGAATTGCCTCACAGGCCAGATCACACGATTGGAAGTTGGCCAGTTCCCCAACCCCGGTATAGATCCTCTGTGGTGCCAGGTTGAAGATGTAAAGCTTCTTTGCAGCAACATCCATATTTGAGGTTTTGCTGATATTGAGCTTCAACTTATTGTCATTACACCATATGACAAAGCTTTCTATTAGTCCTCTGTATTCCTTTAAAAATACTCTCTAAGTGAAAACACTGGAATTATACGTGACGACATAGTGATAACTTACGTTAGGCTAAAAAATACACTAAGGCCTGTTGCTTTTTATTAATTCCTTTAAAGTCTTCACTACATATAATATTTGAGTCTGGACAGACATAACTGCAACTTGACAGGCATACAACCACAAGGTAGTAATTCTAGTTTTTACTAAATTTATTCTGAATCTGTATGGCAGTAAGATTGATAGAGCGATGAAGAAACTAGGAAAGACAAAGAAAAAGAGGCTGACTTCGGACTAAATTCCTATTCCAGGCATCATTAGTTTGAAATGACTATCCTGGGTAGAGATGTGGTTCAGACTGTAGAGAGAATCACACTGTGTGGGATCTGGGGACAACAAGGAAACGAGTGATGAAAAACCTGTGAGATGGCAACAGATGTTAAGAGCAACCTCAATACAGATTTATTTATTAATACAGTGCAGAGAGTCAGGTTGGGGAGACACATACACTGATCCTGATTTAATGAGATTTGTGTTTCCTTTGTACAGCTACAGTACCATCCCTGAATTGTTCTGACTGTTGGCACAATATATATATATTTTTTTCATTTAACTTTGAGAAAAAGAAATAAGACCACTATTAGAGGGAAATCTGCTCTACTCGTATCTGATTTGTGTTTTTTTTGTTTGTTTGTTTGTTTTCTTTTTTTTTTTGTTCTGTTGCACCATTCATCTGCAAGGTAAGAGAACAGTGGAGGGTGCTAGAAAGTGGTGCATGCAGAACTTTTTCACAATACTTGCAGAGATGCTAAGTACCCATTGCAATTTTAATGACACCATTTATTTGCATCACACATACTGCTTCTAAACAAAAACTTACATAAAAATAGAATGAGTCTGCATGATGGGAGACATTTTTGTTTTGGTTCTAACTGCTCATGCACTGCTGTTGAGAAGATCATTTCATCCAATGTGACAACAAAGATGTTTTTCCACTTGTTGTGTGACTTGTGATATCAAGTCATGTAAAATATTTATTGAATGTCTTATGTGCAGATATTTTGAAAAGGTTACTTCCTTGCAAAGAAGAAAAATCAGAGACGGATATCACACAATCTCAGCAGATAGGACCAAAACAATCCACATGTCTAGGGGTGAGAGAGAGGACATGTTTATTCTTGATTTGGATGATTTGGCCCTTTAAACTAAGTAAAAAAAAATATGTTTAAGATTACACTGAAAGTATTTTGTTTGTTCCCTCAACTGTCATGGCTATTAGAGCAAAAGAGTGAAATACATACTTTACATACAGTCGGGTGGTTTCTGTCAAATTGTTCACTGGCTCTGTAGCATACGATAAGATTAACAAAGTTTGCAATAATTAAAATATTTTGCCACTGTCAATCTCACACGAATGTGAAGGACGAATCAGGATGCCTGTTGCTTCCCGGTTCTCAGTAGCTCTTTGTTTGAGTCAGGCTTTGGCCAAGAGTTGAGGCCCACTCAGCTCCACAGAGCTCTCCTAAACCTGAATACTAATGAAGAGCTTGTGATCTTAACCTGACTGTGGCTTCAGCTAGGATCAGACAGTCAAGCAGTGTGCTGGTCTGTGATAGAGACATGCAGGGGGCTGTCTGAGAGTGGGCTATGGAGGATCAACGGGAGAAATAATGAAGGGCAGAGTTAAGTGATGTGATGTGAGCAAGTGGAAAATGTCAGAATGTGATACTATCTTGTCTGTTGCTTCTGTTCAATGGTCAGTTTACTTATCGGCACCCCTTTATTCTACTGTTTAATTTCATTATTTTTAACTCAATGTGCACTCCAGTGAAGAAGCACTTGATCCTCTATATTTTCTGATGGCCATTAAACCTACGGTTAATTAAACTTCATTTCTATTTCAATTACAATAGAAGTAAGTGGGAGAGAGGGGAGTTTGGAAAGGGCTAGATATTGAACTGAAAGTGTGTAAGGTTGACTCATCCCCCTGAGACTGGAGGCGTAGGGCTCTGTGGGGAGCATTAGAGATGTTTTGTAGTTGGAAACAGAAAAATGGAGGACTATCAGATATCAGAGGAACCTGAAGTACACTATGAGAAAAAAAAGATCTCCCACTCCTGGTTGAATCTGTGTGTGTTTGTGCATTTGTGTTGCTTAGAAACATGCCGGCATCTCTTTTAGCATGGTCCTTTGACGTGGATGTCGATTGTTGGCCACACTAACTCCCACTCACTCTCACTGCACTCTAGAGTATGCTTTATACTCGGCATATGATTGAGCATATCAAATCTCACTTACAGATTAGTCCTGGTACTCTGCAGCTTGAACAAAAGACAACAGGAACAATCAAAGTACAATTAATAGAGAAACATCTTAAAATATGGCAGCAAATTCAGCAGCTTTCATTTGAATGAAAGTATCATGCCACTTTTCTTAGCTGTGGCTGATTTTATGAGTAAAGCACTCACTGCATTTAACACGGGGTAAAGGCAATTTCATCGGTTATATGCACATATGATTCCCAGTTTTCAATTACAGTTTCAGGTGGCTTATTATCAGCTTTCAATTTGAACAAATTAAATGCCTCGATAAATTGTGAAATCTTCCAATCAATACATTTTTGCTAAAGCCTTCTCTTTCAGTAACATATTAAATACACAGAGAAGCTGAGAAGTCAAAGTCCTTGACACGAGCCAACAGCTGAATGTCAAAATGCTGATTTTTTGTTCTTGTCCTTGTCACACATCAGTATTTTTCTGTTTATTGAAGTTTGTATAGTCATAGTTACTATAAAAGCAACATTGATAAGGAAAGGCAAAGACAGCTACAGGAGAAAGCTGAAGGAAAACCTTTAGTGGAACAACACTGGAGACATCTGGAGAGCCTGAAAACAATGTCTGGCCATACCAAAGACAGCGGGAGGGGCACAGAAACTGGACACCAGGAATTGGCCAATGAATTTAATCTGTTTTTCAACAGATCTGATTCTACCCCCATATCCTCCCCCACCCACCAGAGCCCAGACCTGATGGTGTTACTACTACACACCCCCTCCTCCTCCCCAGAGCATCCATGACTCCAGCAGCACTCTCCTCACACCACCTAAAATTACAAACTACATATCCCTCCCCTTACTCAACAAGAGCCACCCACCAGTCTCCTCTAGCCTCTCCATAATAGCAGATCAGGTGAGGAAGGAGCTAAGGAGGATGAAGGCGAGGAAGGCTACTGGCTCTGATGGCATCAGCTCCAGACTGCTCAGGGACTGTGCAGATTTGCTCTGTAGGGTTGTTCTGCACATCTTCAACCTGAACCTCAGTCTGGAAGAGTTCCAGCACTGGAGAACTTTCTGTGTAGTTCCAGTTTCAAAGACTGTGCACCCAAGAGAGCCCAACCACTTCAGGTCAATAGCCTTAACTCTCACCTGATGACCATGGAGAGGATCATTCTAAGCAGTGACCTGGACCCCTTACAGTTCACATATCGGCCAGGCATTGGTGTGGAATGCAGCAATCTACCTGCTTCGCAGATCTTTTTCTCACCTGGAGAATACTGGGAGCACTGTGAGGGTTGTGGTGTTTGACTTCTCCAGTGCTTTCAACACAATCCAGCCATCAGTGCACAGGGGGGTGCTAGAAGGAGCTGGAGTAGACTGCCTGGCTGTGTGGGCCATCAACTACCTCATGAGAGGTCTCGCAACTGTGTGTCTGATGTGGTAGTTTGCAGCACAGGGGCTCCATGAGGTGCAGTGATCTCTCCTTTCCCCTTCACCCTGTACATATCGGAATTCAGATACAACACAGGCAGCTGTCATTTCCAAAAGTTCTCTGATGATACAGCCATCACTGGATGTGTATCACATGGGAACAAACTGGAATACAGGAAGGTCATCACCAACTTTGTCAAATGGTATGAACTGAACCCTATGTTGAAAGAGCACAGATGTTTGCCATTAAAGCATTAAGGCAAATTAGAGAAAATGTGGTTGCTTTTTAAAGCTTTGTGGGTTAACAGTGTAGAATAAGCTCAGCCTGTGGGCGGTAAACATTTATCCCTTACTCCTTATCTATAGGAATATATGTTAATACTTGTGAGTAGATGGCAGTTGTCTTATGCTAATCCTGTGAACCAAAGGTGACAGTGAACTCCAATGTTATTTTTGCTGTTATACCTTAGCCATATTGACACATACAGTGGTAACAGAGCCATTGGTCAGCTTACATTAGTTGTGGTTGTCCTACAAAGTCTCAGCAATACGATCTTCAGTTCGTGAGCAGTTATGGGTCTGCAGATGACAGCAAGTCAATTGGGCTTCCATGCATTCTTTTCTTACAAAATTTCTAGTGAGGATTGTTTTGAACCAACCATATGATCATCTGAATAACAGCAATAGATTCTGGCCAACAACTCACTCATAGCACTGCCACAGCCATAGTGGGGATTTGATTGAGAATTACAATTGATTCCAACAAAGTCACTATCCACATTACTTTAAATCAAAGTAAAGTGCTTCATTGGATTTGTTCATACTTGTCAAGCAAGAAAGTTTTTTGCTAATTCAGGTCAATTTATATCCAAAACAGTTGATATCGATATTGAAGTTCTTCAAGAAAGCTTTCTGTCCCCTATTCTGTTTTCTTCATACATACTCCCTCTCTGCAGCTTTAGCAGTGATTACAAGCCACTTACCACTGTTATGCAGATGACATACAATTATATATCAATGCTTTGTCAGACCTTAACAACAACAAAATGCATGTTGTGAATCCTTGAGGTCCAGTAAATGTGCTGAATGCATTTATCCCCTCATAAAACCTTTGCAAAGCAAAAATCAGGTATTATACATTCATTTTTGTTAGCAGCGGTCTTCTTCTACGTCTTTTTGGCACACCACTTTGTTTATGTGTTACCACCACCAACTGGAGATCAGCGGAACTGCATGACCTCACTGACAAAATGTGCGTCAGAAAAAACAAAACATTGTTTAATAGCGCAGCTAGTCAAAAATCAAGAAACCTGGTGAGAAAATTCTTTCCTAATGGCCCTAAAAAAAGGTGACATATTTTTTCCACTCGATCTTAAATTAGCTAACTTGCTAGGTAGTTAATTAATTTGAAGTAATTGTAAGTTTTTTGGTCTTTGCTTTATCGTTTTATGAAGTTGCCATCACATGATCCAATGGTGGAAATGATACATACAGCATACACACATATTCAAATCATATTACTTAATGTGATAACTGAGCCATCTCTATTTAATCCTGTCTCCTAGAAATTACATTCATATACAACTAATTTGCAACAGCAAATACGTTTCATTCAACACATAATGCTACCCAGATTATGATTTCTTGTTGTTCTTGTTAATGTCACAGAAATGTTGACACTGAAAGGATCAGTACAATGTTTTGTTGGGGTTTTTTTTGTGGTTCTATGAGATTTTGCAATACAATATTACTGATCCCCTAAAGTGCCACGAAGAAAAAAAGAAACTATATCGTTGCACAAGATACTAAAACGTGCACATGAAATACTAAATCGAGTGCACGAGATACTAAAACATGCACACATTTTAGCATCTCACACTCAATATGCACTGAGCTACTATCATGCAGGTTGTTGCAGGTTGCATACCTAGTTGTCCCTTTCCAGAATGATTTACACTTGCAATATAATCCAATTAATTTACCAATACTTGAAGTAGGTGTACTTGCGGGTGTAGTACTTCGACTCTTCAGCAGCACCCAGCTGTCTATTGTGTTGCCACCTGTCTGTTTAAATAAACGAGTTAAATAAATCGACTGCACGTTTTAGCATCTTGTGCACACGTTTTAGAGTCTTGTGCGCTCGATTTAGTATCTGGTGTGCACGATATAGTTTTTTTTTTTCTTTGTGGCACTTTAGAGGCTCTGTACAATATCCACTTTGTTTCCGAAACCTCTAAAAAAAACAATAAAATACCAAAAATAGATAAACATTGGGTCGGAACATAATCCAGGCAGCAATTAAAAACAACTGCATATCACATTAATGTAATATCTGGGGGACAGACAGATCTGCTCCATGACAACCAAGCAAACTTCATCCACTGATGAAAACAGAGAGAAACGCCTGGACCCAAGGCAGCTGATCCAGTGTTGCAGCAAAGAGCTTCATCGGCACAAAAGAGCCACCCAGGGAGAAGACAGAAGCAAGCCGACTACATGTGACAAATGAGCTCTCCATTGCACAAGGCACTATTAAAATGATCAGCTTTCACACCCCCCCCCCCCACTGAGTGCACAGAATATATCAGACACACACACACACACACACACACACACACACACACACACACACACACACACACACACACACACACACACACACACACACACACACACACACACACACACACACACACACATACATTTTCTGCCTGAGAATTCGTCTTCAACTACATTAATTGCAAGTTTCCTTAGCATACTTCTAAGTTTAATTTGAGGCCCAGTTTTGGCTACAACACTCCCATGGAGATGGGAGAACCAGTCAGAAGGATCTCATTTTGAGGGTCGAGAAAACAGCACACACAGAAAAGAAAGCACAACACACACCTTATCCACTCGACAATGTTTTAAATTATGCATTTACACAAAAAAGTTTTGCTGTCTACATAAGACACAAGATAAATTAAATCCCAATGGAAATGTGGTTTTAATTAGACCAATGTGCTGCATCACTCTCTCTCTCTCTCATTGTCTCTCAAATAATATAGCTCATCAGCACTGACAAAATCACTCCCCATCAAACACAGGCAGAGCAGAGCATGTCCTTTGATAATAGTGATGTAATTTTCTGCTGAAGAGTCGTTATCCTCTTCAGTCTTTGGGGAAAAGGAGATTGAAGATTGATAACACTACATGTCAAGGCCAGTTAACTCCACATTCAACATACTAGCTAGGCTGGCCAGTATGTTGAATGTGGAGGTACTGCACACAATCAACCATGTCTTTTGTAATTCCAGTAGATAAATGGATCTAGAAATCTGACATACCAAGTAGAGGGTAAAGGCCATAGCTGTACAATACTGTTAATATTCTTCTGAAGCAATTTATACAGATCGCCACCTGTACAACAACAGAATAAGAAGCTCCTGAAATATCAACTGACAGCTGTATGTGCTCATTATAATATAAGTGCTAGCAGTGAGTATCATGGAAAATCATGATAATTTCACTCCATAAACATAAACCTGATGTGATCCAGTTTCGTCACATCATCAGAGAAAACAGATAACATCATCATCATCCATCCATCTATTTTCTATACCGCCTATCCCTTTCGGGGTTGCGGGGGGGCTGGAGCCTATCCCAGCTGTAAACGCCCTGAACCAGTTGCCAGTCGATCGCAGGGCAACACACAAGACAAACAACCATTCACACTCACACCTAGGGGCAATTTTAGAGTCACCAATTAACGTAATGAGCATGTTTTTGGTCTGTGGGAGGAAGCCGGAGTACCCACGCATGCACGGGCAGAACATGCAAACTTCGCACAGAAAGGACCTGCCCGGGGATCGAACCGGCAACCTTTTTGCTGTGAGGCACGCACACTACCTGCTGTGCCACCGTGCTGCCCGTAAAATTGTCAAAATATCTTAAATGACCAGTCAAATTTTTAGAATAAAGTGTTTGAACAAAACAGCTGTAGAGGTCATGCAGGGTTTTGATAGAGGACAGCATGCCTCCATTGTCCAGTCAGATAATCACAGTGGAAAGCTCTTTGCAGACAGTCATTTACTGTTTATAATACCATATGATTTTATAATCACTAGTAAACAAAGCAAATACTCAGCCAGTCAATGAGCTGGCTTCCACATGGTGCATGAGTCCATCATATTAGTGTTTTATTAAACAACACCTGCTGTTCTGACTCTTAGACACTCAGTTCACAATTACTGTCTACCAATTTCAACCAATTTAGATGTTAAAAACCTTAGGCGATCTATGCTGTATTAGTCCTACCTCTCATTTGTATGCAGCTTGAGTCCTTCAACGTGGAGAAAGAAATAAAAGACTGTCATTGCCAAAGGCTTCTGAACCTGTCCTGAACTTGCTCCATTTATTAACTCTTAAGTCTGGCCGCGTTATACTTATGAATGGAGATAAGAAGCCAGCCATATTATTCTCGGACATACATACGATTTTGCACACATACAGACGTGCACATCAATGCAGTATTGCTGCAGAACATGAAGGAAAAGTGTGGGGTGAACTAAAGTGAATAATTAGTAAATCTCATTGTTTTAAGTGAGTCAATAAAGTGAAAAGCTATTCCAGTGTCATCAAAACACTACAGCACTAATTTTCCACATAGATTCAGTGTTTTCTATTGTATGTGTTAGTTGGTAGTTTATGAAGTGTATGCAGTTTTGTCAGTCTCAGTTTTGTATTAAATCACTATGACTGGGAACCCTAAGTGTCCTGCCTTTTAGGTAGTGCAATATTTTAAAAAAAATCTTGAGATATTCACAGAAAAATAAATAGATAAACAAGCTTATGACACTTACTAAGGGTTTGTGTAGGAGATCACTCTTTTAATTACATCTGCTTTATACCGCTATTCAAGTTACCATGAATAATTGCACCCACACAATTCTCTACTTGCACAATGTACTGTGACGTATGTCATATTGTTGATAGTATTTTGCATTCGTATTAGCATTGTCTTTGACCTGGATGCAAGTTATAGGGAATTCAATGCCTGGAGGCCAATTCAATGGTACTGTAGAGCTGACAAGAAGTAAACTGACTGGCAGTTCATATAACAGATAAACGTCACACTAAATTTACATATTTTGTTTTCATAACTTTGGTCATGACTGCTATCAGTTTTGATATCATTTTACTCACGACCTCTTTCAGTTTTGTGTCTCAGCATTGGCATTGTCTTTGACCTGGATGTAAGTTTCAAGCAATCTGTCATTAGCATATTAGCATTTACAAGCATTAGCATTTTAGCATTAGGAAACATTAGCAAGTATTTTCATGATGTGTATCGCTTCCATGGCTTTCCAAAACCTTTGGACCAAAACGCTGTATAGGTAGTGAATGGGCACACACTCTCCTCATTTGCGATAGGTTCTTGTGAATAATTTAAGGTGAAACTAATTACCTTAAACTAATTCAGTGGATTTACCATGCAACCTATTCAAGAGGACTAATGAGTTTCAAAGCATGGATTACAAAACAATTTATCAAGACCAAGAAACCTACTTTGACATCAGTGCTCTCTCCTTTAGCCACCAGACTGATGCATTAAGTTTTAGAATCGTTCCTCCTTTGATTACACTGAAATCATAGCCAGTACTCGTGGTGAACTGATAAACATTTAACTCTTATGTGAAGTTGAGCTATTTCAGCCAAGACTGAAATTTTCCTTTTGGAGGGTTCGCCTTTTTCAAAAATATGATTTGACTATGAATTCTGTCAAACTGTGAACCGATATAATTTCCCCTTTATCTTCAAGTTATCAGTACTATGGTCCATCCATCAATAACCTTTCATGCTTTCCTTTCATTGAAAAACATGAAAATACACATTTAGTGTTGCCAGCATATCCTATGTTTCCATAAATAAGGCTGATTGATCTTGTAACAGTACAAATAAATATCACTACACACTGTTTAAAATGGAAAATAACAGAGTTAGAGGAGCAATTGTATCAGACTTAGAATGAATTAATTAGAGCATCTCTATCATGGTGGTTTGCTGATGATCACTGACAATATTTCATTCCTTTATAAACTGCTAGCTCTTATCAGTATCTTGCGAATTATCAGTGAAAACAGGTGGAGCAAAAAGAGGGCTCTCAGTATGTCCAAATTTCTTTTTCATTTCCCTGTAGGAAGTTTGTGTCCTTTGGATCACCTTGGTTAGATAATTTGCTTTTTTCTTCAAAGGCACTTGCCTAACACTTGAGGTGGGTGGTAATGAGAGAAATTACAGGGCTTCATTTAAGGTACTTTTCCCTCTTTAATCTTGTATGAGGAGGCAACTGTGACATTGTGAGGCAATCGATAACCTCTTTGTTGTGGAGGTGAGTTCAATAATGAGATGCAAGAGCATATTTAGTGGTAGACGGACAAGGACTCAGACACATATTTAGACATTTTCTAATCATTCTACAAAGGCTGATAGACCTGTTTTCTGACCGTAAGCTGTCACACTGAATTTACAGTGTACATATGTTCCATATATGTATGTGTACTTTATATTTTATGTACAATTTTCTTGACTTTTTATAGAAAAATAAGAGGTGTAAATAAAACCGTGAATGTAGCAGCTAAAACAAATGGTATTTAATCATAATGGTGCATGTTCTTCAGAATGAAAAAGTCTTTGGGTAATGGGCACAAAAAAAACAAAAACAAATATCAAGTCTATCTGGAATGGCAAGTTATTACAACTGGATTATCTAACATGCGACGTAAAGCAGGTTTTTGCATCACTTGTTATCACTAAGCACCCGAGCTCTGTCCTGCTTGAGTTGACTTGCATTTGCGTGGAATGATTCTTCAAAGTACTCATGGATGATAAATTATTAATTGCTTTTAGTTTACCATGGCCTGTGACACAGCAGAGCATTTTATTTGCTGAACATTTTGTACTTAGTGTTAACACTGCAAACATTCAATGTAAGACATTTCTTGTGTATTTTTAACTAGGATGTATCTTAGCTAACAAATCTCTAGTTTCTGCTTCAGAGGCTGAGGCAACATGAATGAGCACACACAAATCACAGAGTGAGAAGTAACATAGCATGATGGCTTCAATCAAAACATGGTAACAGTAGGACACCTGTGACTTTGATTGCCAAGACAAAGAGAAAAGGCAGCTGCAATGAGAATCGGCCCTGTAGTTCACCTGGCTGATCTCTACCTTCTGTTCTCACACAAATATGTCTCATAATAAAGCTTCATGCCAGGGCTGCACCAGGTGAGCATGTGTGTATGGTTCAAATGCAAATGAGTGTGTGTGACAGAGGAAGAATGCAAATGCTGGAGAAAAATCTAGTCTCACCAGATGATGTCATTTTGGAACATCACGTCTTGTCATTTCTCGAGCATTTCTTCTCTCTAACTGAACCTATAGGGTGCTTAACGCAGTTTCCACAGCAACATGGCTAGAGTAGACCACTGAATGACACATAGGTCTGCTCAGTCATTATGTCTGTAGAATAATGAGAATAAATAGACGTCCTTTTGTAATTATTAAATGACTCAGGATAATTCAGTCCTTCTGTGGTTATCTGATAGATCTGGATGTTTTAAGCACAGCGTTTCCTTCAAAAACCACAAGTAATGAGCAGAATTAAAACAGCGGTCATTAAAAGTATTAAACA
Organism: Chaetodon trifascialis; assembly: GCF_039877785.1. Lineage (NCBI taxonomy): Eukaryota > Metazoa > Chordata > Actinopteri > Chaetodontiformes > Chaetodontidae > Chaetodon > Chaetodon trifascialis. Next base: position 17,530,077 of record NC_092056.1, read on the forward strand.
AAACAGGACATCCTTAAATTGTTTTCACTCACTAGTAAAGTTTTATATCAAATTATTTCTGTGTGCATTTTGGTGGCAGCAGTAGCAGCAGCAGAGTTACTTAGAGTTTCTTTGGAGTACTAAGTGGTCATTACAGAGTCTCATTTTGATGCAAGGTTTGGTGTTCCTGCTGGGTTTGCTGTTGGCAAAGCTCATTCAAACATCAGGAGGGCTGCAGCTGGAGGGAGTGCTGTGTAATAGCCTGTTTGGTTTACATGAATCCATGGGAACAACTTGGCAAAAGAGCTTAACTAGAATCATATACATTACTATTAATAGAGTACCTCGACACCAAAAGTTTGTGTTCATTTGTATCTTTAAATGTTTTCCTCCATAAAGCGTCTAAGGCTACATCTAAAAATATACACTAACTTTGGCTCTGTGTGCCAGTAAACTGGTAATTTAATGACTCATTTATTGTGGCAGACCATTTGTTTTCTCATTTACAAATACTGTACAGCCTCTACACAATGAATGTGGTAACATGCAGTCAGGAGAATTATTTTAAATAAACAGCCATACATCACTAACTGCACAGCAGGCCTACAATCAATAATTTGGCTTTGTTGTTGCAAAGTACATTGCTTACATTTTTAATAACTTTGAAATAACCTTATTGACACATGCAATAGTTTATTTTTCACATTAATGTTCAAGTAATTAAATGAAGGTCCTCAAGCTGAGCATTAAAGGCTGGTTTCTAAAACGCATCAGCTTTATGTCAAATCTGGCAATGTACTGGACAGAAATCATGTGCTGCAGAATTGCAGTTTTTCCTCAAGAAAACTAAAGAGAACTTGTCTGTTGCTGCCTCCTGTTCATAATCAGCACTGCTAAGAACATGTTTATACAATATTGTACTGAAATCTATCTTCCAATAATCTCTTTCAGTCACAACATGACACAAGGCCACCAAACCCCATTATGTCCTGTCAATAGACAATAGACAGAGGTTTGTTGAGCTGGCACCTTCCTCAACAACCATGGCAGAGAAACAGTCTTTGTGCCTTATTAACAAGAGGAACAGAGTGTATTTAAATGTATCACCAGCAGTTACGTTGGTCTGTTGGCCCGTCAAACCAGAACTAGGAGCTGAAAACTTGACAAAACACAGATGTTTTTGCCCGGCCTTCTCTGTATGAGACTGCCAGAAAGCCTTTCAAACACGTTATCAATGCTTGAAACAGTCACAGTTTGATAGTTTATAGGCACCAAAACTATTTGGTCAGGGTTTAAGAAAAGATTATGGTTTGGGTTAAAATAATAAATCAGTGCTGAGTTTTGGTTTGGACAGGACACGAACAGAAGTATCCAGGGTGAGTTGCGTCTGTATGAGATGCCAAGGAGCTAGCGTGATGACACATTACAGGGAATTGACTGATTGATTGATTGATTGATTTTTGTTCCTTTTGAATTGAAGATACAACAGTGTAATAACAGGCCACTCCGGGAGCAGTCAGTGATGAGAATGAACAAATTTTGACTCAAACACAGATGTTATAGTACACCTCTTGGCATGCATTTCAAAGCTCATAAAAAGCATATTCACCTCAAAAGAGCTATAACTGTGAACTGCCATCTACAACATCCTTCTTCACCTCTGAGATACTAAATTAGATTCATGAGAAACTGAGTACAGAGGACAAAGCAATTAACGACTCCAGCTGTTCCATGCTAACCAGCGGATCTATGTACTGCATGTCTCAGGTAAATTTGTGGATCACAGCACTGTCATATTGAAAGAACATGATGGTTACTGCTAATCATGCAATGACCTTGAGTCCAGTCAAGAGTGAATTTTAATTTAAAAAGTTTTCTCTGTGGTGCCCCGGTAGTTATTTAGTACTACAGAATTTCAGGGGAATAATGGCAGAGAGTTCTAGTACAAATGCAACACCCACTGGGTTTTAAGGTTAGCATTCCCTCTGGTTTAACAGAGACAGGGCAGATGAAGATAAAAGGAGATATATTGAAATAAGGGTCTAAGGCCAGCTTCAATCCTGTCCAGTTTGGTTTAATAACATGTGTCCAACCATATCTCCACCAGACAAAAAAAAAACCTGTGCAGTCAGTGTAGTTGGTGGTCAGCGTCATAATAGACAGGACTGGCAGAAATCAGGTCAAATAACAACTTGACCAGGTCTTCTGTGCTTACTCACATGCAACAAGAGTCAAAATGTTGAGAGAAGATATTAATCTATTTTATTTCATTCATTTGGTTAATTTTAGTAATCTTTTCATAAGGACTTACAAAGAGTGCATGGCAAAAAGATCATAATGTACCAACATGTTTCCTGCGATCATAGACTGATGAGGAAACATGTAATTACGTTGTTATTACAAGCAGAAAATAAATCATTAAAACAGGTACAGTAGTGCAAGAAAATGTGAAAATGAGGCAACCAACCACAGACCATATATAAAAAATGCAGCCAGTTTTGCCAGGCCATGGGACGGGCTGGTGCCTGTTCTCTTGTGTGCATAATTGCAGTTATGTGTTTGAGTGATCACTGACAAATCTCTCTGGAAGGGTAGTGTGATTTATGGGATGCCTTGAATTAGTTTAAATGCCATATGGAAATATGTAAGAGAAAAAGCAGTTTCTCCTGTGTACTGACAGCGTAAATATGTCTCAGTCAAAGTAAGATGTTATAATAACAATGTTTTAGTGGCTTAACATTGCTGACCACCTACCCGTACATAAAAGGCCATTTTAAAAAGTGTCATTTATGCACAGAGGAAACTACACACTTCACACCCAACAATGATGGCGGTGGACTGGAAAACTGCTTGAAAGAGAGTCATAAAGCCTTCCATGTAGTTAACTGTGCTAAAATGTAGTAAACTGGCAAACTGTGACTGGATTGTTTTTCAATAAAGTGCAGTGTGCTGATTTACTGAATGCAACCAATTTCCCATTCAAGGTGAAAAATGTTCAACTTCCTGAAATTAATCTTCATGTCAATTCACAGCCCACTGAGATACCAATGACTGCTCCACCTCATGCTTTGCATTAAGTCTGAAGGCATCTTTAGAGTCATGCGTGTGCATGTGTGTGCGCACGTGCATGTGTGAATTCATTTGTGCATCAATAAAAACTGTGCCATGGTCACAATTTAAAGTACTCCACACGCAGCAGCTTAGGCTCAATCTGACATCTCACTATTTAGGACCATATGCTCGCACAGTGGCTGAGGGGGACTTTAAAACAGTTTGTTGTCCCTGGATGGAAAGTGACAGCACATAAAGAGCTGGCACCAGGATGCAGTGGATGATTAAAGGGCAATGACATTTAATAGGCAGTCCTCAGGAGCTCCACAAGGACACAGCAGTGTCCTCCCATTCCTCCGATACAACGGTGTACAACAAATCTCTCATATCTACATCCCTCCCTCTCTACACTATTCGGACAACGTCAGTTTGTTTGAGTGTAAGATATGGGCTTGTCAGCATTCACCAGCAAGGGTGGTGCTCTGATGGAACTGCAATTTCCAAGCTGTAGGCTCTCGTGAAATTAGAAATCATCCCTCCCCCTATGGAAAGAGGCCTATTGTACGAATCACTGGCTCACTGAACCTGGGCTAACTGAGATGCTCCTGCAGTGAGAGAACAGACACCTCACAACTATTCAGAAAGGAGGAACGCTGATACCTCAAATACCTTTCACTGACAGAAAAGGAGAAAAGACAGGAAAGAAACTGTGAGCCTCCCCCTCCCTCTTCCTCTTTAAGGACGGTGGACTTGTGGGCAACCTGTGCATATGATAGAGCCTATAGAGTGTTTGCTGCGAGAAGTGAGTCTCTCCTGGTGTGTGAGAGAAATACCAGCACATTGCTGCAGACACCGAAAGGTGCCTGTTAGTAAGAGTGGTAAAGTTACTTTGGCTAGCCATAAAGTGTCTAGTTAAGCTCACAATGCAGCATTATAGCTACTGGAAGACCGTGTATTGTGTTCACTGCCATTGAAGAGAAATAAAAAAGTCCCTCGTCATGCAGCGTTATTGTTACTGTGACATCTTCATCAAAAGTCACCCCAGACTGTAAAAAGCTACTTACCAGCTATGAGCCGGGCTAAAGTAAATTGAAGCAGCCTAAACCAGAGGAGGAAATATGATGATATGAAGGTCTGACAGTTCTTGGAAATTAGTTTTAGCCGGTCAATTCTAAATTCTACACCAGCCACCATTTTGCTGTCACAGTTTTTTCTGGAACTAACTTTTGTGAAAGGTTTGTCTTGTTTTGAGAAAACAAAAACAACTAATACACATTTTCCCCATAAAAAGTATTAACTAAAAATCAATTAACATATGGTTATCTGTTTTTAATTCTCCCTCCCACTGGGAGGAGTCACTCTCTTGTTAATGCTAAGTATTAACAAATGAATAATCAGAACCAGTCATGCATAACAATGAGTTCAATCTTTCCACAGTTTGGTGCAGCACATCAACCTATTTTTAATGTCCCTCCCCATCCAGGCTGTGATTGGTCGGTTCACAAAAAGTGACTTTTGCGAGCACATCCACTTTATGAGAAGTTGAACATTTGCTTTCAACAAAAGGCACCAGATATAGATAAATAGCCTGCCAGCCAAACCTTGCTGATCTTATCATTATTGTCTCACAGTTACAAAACCTTGACTATCAGTTTGAACTCGTATCGCTGGGCTCAATGGGCTGCTTCCTCTGCTCTCTCTCCTCTCTGCGACCAGTGCCTTCAGGCTCACTGCACTCAGGTGTTTCACTGGTAATGGGGGTAAAGGTGATTTGCTGTCAACCCAGCCCACAGAGCAACGGGCAAAAGCTGGATTTGTCCCGGTGCTGCTGATGGCCAGCCTGACTATGTGCCTGATGACTGAACTGACATTAGAGAAGGATTCAATTGATTGTTGAATGTCCCCTCTATTTCTACGGCAGCATGGTTGAAAGGTTGATCAAATTCACTCGCCACTTCATAAATTCACCCACGTTTGGCTGGTGGCCAGTGCTAATTTCCAAGCCCGGGTAGTGTGCACAAAGTGTGCACTACTGAAAAGAAATCTTAGAAAAATACTAAATTCAAGACGAACAGACTAATCCGTGCACTGAGCTTCAACCAATCTGACTCTGCAGGCAGAAGATCGGTTATCAAAACTTTAAAATGACTTTAGTGGTTGCTGGTAATTTAAAGTCACTTATCTTTTTTGCCCTCCAACAACATGAGTGAAAGGCCAAAGAAGGTCAGAGGTGTGGAGGGTCAGTCGGCTGGAAGCGTGGGGGGTATTTTTTAAGTTCAAACTGGTGGCAGCAGAGTGCTTTTCAATACATATTCAAGACTGATCATAAGGCAGTACAATCTGACACTGTTTTTTTGTTTCAGATCTATACAGTATCAGCTCTTAGTTCTTAGCTTTTTGAGCATTTGTGCTTCTGAAAATGGAAAGAAAATGTTTTACTTCAGTAAATGTATTCTGAGACAGGAATCCACAGTTTTGAATACATTTTTACCATTGTACATTCAGTCCAGCTCCTGCATTTGTAACGGATGAGAATATTAAATATACTGCACTGTGCACTTTAATTTGTACAACTCTAAACAAATACAAGATGTTCTAAAATACACAGCACAGTATGCAGAACAAGTCTCTGATACGTCCTTGACTATAAAGAGCATGCACAAACAGATTATACCTCTCTAGAGTAATTACTCTAATAATTACTAAAGTAGTAACAGTCCGTTAGACCTTTGGTTTTGGTAAACATGAAAAAGTACATAGAAAAAGTACACTAAAACCCTGAAAACAGCTGATAACTGTTTTGTGCCCTTGATAAGGCAGAACTAATCAGGCTCACATTCTGGCAACCCTGAAATGTCAGATGTTCTCAGTTACTATTTCTTTTGGGCTTTTATGTCTTTGTGAAAAAATACAAAGTGTTTTGAAGGAGCAACAGCACTGGTAAGGCGTGGTGTATCAATTGTACATAGCTTTTTTTTTTTTCAATAAATCTAATTACCAGAATGAGAAATCAACACTCCAGGGTTGCAAAAGGTTGAGAGCCAGTGCACTTATGATGGACAGGAAAGGCTCACTGTACTGCGCTCTTCAACTCTTCAACATTCATCCATTTGCCATGTGTTTGTGGTTCATTGGCTTTTCCTTATCAATATTTTTTTAACACTCAACATTAATACTGCTGTGTTTTTTTTCAATACACCTCACCTACACTATACGATAGACAAATATATTAGTCACTGCCCTGTTTGTTTCAGTCCAGAACACCTGCAGAGCAGCCCCCTTAACCACACTGAACTCCTACATCAGCTACATTAGTCTCATGTTTTACCTCCAAGTCTCACATTTGAATGCTTTTGTTTCTCATCTGCGATGTGAAAACATCATTTCCACACAATCCTAGCCCAGCACGGAGCATCTCTCCTGCTGCTGCTGCCGACAGCTGAGCGCTCAGGCTGACAGTGGACTCTGGAAACCTACATTGGACATCAGTGAAGGAGGTTGTTTCAGCATCTGGTTCAAAAATAGTCAGCGTCGCAATGCCCTCAGTTTCCTTTACCCTTCTCTACCTCCATCACAGTTAGTTTTGTGGTGAGGTCATTTTGACACAAGACTCTGTAACGTTTATAGCCTGCCATGCTGTGACTCCCACTAAAGAAAAAGTGCAGCGATTTTAGTGAAAAATAGTAAGTCGACTCAGGGTATTCTCAACTAATAACTCATCTTTTAGGGGGTAGTTCACTCACAACATTGCTAAACCATATCTTGTGCTATAAAAAATTAAAACCTCCAATCGCTCCTCTTCAAAATTACAAGTATAATTCACAGTCGTACTGCACCGTGTGAAAGTTCTCACTTTTCTCTTTAGGCTATTTTACTCTATCATGATTTAAAAATGTAATTTTAACATAGTGGAGACCGGGTTAGGAAAATGTCAAAAACCCTTTGTATTGCTTCTTGTGATGTCAGTTTAACCGTTTGATTATTCTCTCTGCGTTTCTCTGTTTCTCTTGTTTCTCCTCAATCAGTTCACCCTTTAAGTGTATGTTTTTGGCTTGTTTGACTCAGGAGGCTTTTTTGTTGTCTGTCCTCTGATATTGCTGATGAATCCGGGTTAACTAAATGACAGCCTCAATCAGCAGTTTCGGGCCCAAACAATCATCACAAACAGCGGATTGAAGGTTCTTTTAGACCGTGTGAAGACTGCTTGCATTTAATTCCCCTCATCACTAAAAGCACAGCTGCTGGCCTGTTTCTGACTGACTGCATTTGCCACAACATGTAACTTTAGTTTCTACAACCACAAAAACTAACGCCAATACATCTGAGGCAATCAAGTAAGTAATTTGAAGGCATAATTTAGTCACTCAAAAGAACAAATTATTAAAGTGTGGAACTGAATTCAGTAATTTAAGGGAAGGAATTATTGATACCTGAGACTGTGTGAGGAGGACACAGCACCACTGGAACTAATTTGATTAGAAAATAGCCATGCACAGAAAAGGCAGCTAAACACCATTATGACTCTGTATAAGGCTGCAGAGGAGGCTCCATTCATACATCCTTAATGGCCACATGCCTTGCAGCCAAAGACCAAGATTAACTGTCACCTTTTTCCTTTTTTTTTTAAATCAGGGAAAGGTCTACACAACTTATTTCAGGAAGTGTCATCTCACATGTAATGGTGGTCTACACAAGTAATAGGGAGACAACGTCCACAGGTGGAGAGGGTAGAAGGGTTGCTAAGCAGTGAAAGTTGGGAGTGACAGTGCCATGTCAGATGTAGACACGAGGTCAGAGTTCATTAACTATCTCCCCCTTCTAATGAAGCTTTTTCCAGCTGAGGGATTTTAGCAATCTCTGCAGTAATGGCAGTGCAGCATGAGGAGTCAGGAGCCGAGGAGCACAAAGGCAAAGTCACCCCACAGAAAGCAGACAGATTGGGTCAGTGTCAACGTCACCCTTTAAAAGCAGCAGGCAGGAACTATGCACACCTGATTGAATCTGACCAATTATTTCAAAATCATTCCTGCAGGGACATCTAGGAGCTAATTAAAAAATACTGGGGGTTCAGAGCGCTTCTGAAAATACCTCTGTTTCTCTGACTAACCGGAGTCACAGGATCAAGAAAACAGACCTACAGTTCTAGAAAATCTAAAATTAGAGCTCGTAATGATTCTCATGCCAGATGAAAAGTACCTCCAGTGGATGACAAATGATCAGAGAGTTGACTTACAACCCCTGAAAATTTTTTTTGATAACGTCTACGAGTTTAACTCACTTACATGCAGCTGTGCATAGTCTGATTAGCAAACACAGCTTCCCTTTCATTTGTTTAACCACAATCTAGTAAAGGTCAGTGGTGCAATATCTGGGCACATTCAAAAACCGTCTGAATCCAAGTCTTTCATCGTGTTAAAAAGTAGGCGTGTTTCTCCTTCCAACCAGAAATGTGGGCTTTTCTTTTCTGTACATAATACTAATAATAATATACTAAAAATAATAGTAGATTAGTACAGTATGGTAGTACTATTAGTAGTAGTATATTAAGATAAGATAAAGATAAGGGAAAATTTGCAGTGTGACAGCAGCAAAGTGTGCATGTAAACATCGTCACTGTTTGTTGTGGTCTGAGGCGTAACAGCCTTTCAACCAGATGACAGTGAAACTCGTCTTTTCAGATTGGTGTTAATTTACAATTCTAAACATTAAATTTTATAGGTATTTGTCGTGACGGCCATGTTGTCAACCTCTACAAATGTCTTTTCCATTTTCCATTTGTCTTATATGAACTATTTTTCAGTTTAGTTCATAAACAGCAATTTTAAACTTGAGTTTAAAACTTCATGAATTATTGAGCTGAATTGGTGAGGATGTTTCTACGACTGCTGCTCCTCCCATCGGCGCTGCCTTTAATGTGTGTTTGATGTGAAAACAGCAGTTCATGTGCTTGTTAATGTGCTAAACAGACATGTGGCAGACACACATAAAGCTGGTGCTGTGTGTAACGTGTACCATGTTCAGCCGATAGACGAAATAATTGCTCTGGTTCAAATATGGGCTGAACGCATTGCAATTCCTCTGTCACCTGCACCGCAGTATCTTGCACCCACAACCATTTGTATTTGTTTTTATGGGATGTCCTGATTTTGTCGGCATCATTTCCATGGCCTCCTTGATTACATTAGCATACAAAAGAAGCACCCCTACCACTGTGGCATCTGGACTTCAAACAGCAAAAACAGACCGAACTACAGTCTTTTTAATGATATTATTATCTGCATGAGATGCACACTTAGGCTCTCTATGAAAATAACATGAATTTAGATCTGGCTTCCAACAGTTTAAAAATAAAAAATAAAAAAAATGACTCACAAGGACAAGCTGGGACATTACGGCTGCCTCGTCAGGTATGAACTTTTGGTGACTTTGCTCAGCGTCAGGGATTAATGCCACCCTACCGAGCTGAATAAGTGCCCATTTACCCAGAGAGGAGAGAGGCAGGACTGAGAGCAGTAACCTAAATAGTGCTTGTTTTGCAATTCTGTGTGAACTCTAAATCCCTGCAACAGAATAAGGGAGGAAAGGAGAAAACAAAATAGAAAGCGACTGAATAATGTCTTCTATCTCCCTTTCCCTCTGTAGGAGTCATGCCTGCAAGAAGTACCATGTCTGGTTGTGTGTACTGTGATTTACGGAGCCATGGCAGAGATCCATTAGCAATGAAACAACATACCCTCTATCCAGGAAGTGATTTATGTATTCAATAAGCCGCTGTGGCTTTCATTCCCTCCTTCCCCTCATTTCACTTCCTTGTACTCGACAGCAGCAGTAAGAAAAGGCATTGCATGGGAAGTGGAATCTGCCAGGCGAAGTGTCTTCGGTAGGTGAGAATACAACTGTACTATGAACCTGCTGTAATGGCACTTTGCTGTAGCTGTTTGCATCTGTAACACACTGTATGTCTATAAAAACCTGCACATAAAAAAACAGTTGTTCAGCAATACTGAAGTGTTGCTAAAAGGTTCTAAACTGTAAACATTTAGGGTACTTTCACAGCTGTGGTTTAGTTCATCTGGTGACTACTGACAGTCACTGTCAGTTATTGACAATCGCTCAGCAGAAAGACATAGACAGACGTTCTCTGCCCACTGAGCAATAGACATCATTGCAACAATGAACCAGTGCTTTAGCTCTGATATAGACCAGGATTTATTGGCTGTGTATAGCCTAATTTTAGACCATATATTCAAAACATCGTTATATCTTTTAAAAATGCGTACAATCCTGTAAATATTTAACGCTGCACACTCCAGCATTTACTGTATAACTGTATATTTTTTGTCACATAAACTGACTGAATGCTGACCTTGAATGTATGTTTAACGTGTCTAATAGGGGATTGGGCAAAAGGTGCTGATACCAATGTATGCGTGCAATGCCTCTGCTGCATTTGAACATCTACTTCCAGTTAACTCAACACACAAGTGAGAAAAGAGACGGCAGCCCACTCCTCAGTGTTTGTTTGAATAACCAAAAACCATCACCGAGAAAGACAAGGCTTTGCACAAAGACGCCAAACAGTAAAGATATGAAGTTACATTATGAAGATAATTACCTTAGCAAGTGCAGCTAACCAACAGTTGTCCCTATCAATATTGTGTGATGCAGGCAAAATTTTAAATCAAATGAAAGTTTGCCAGTAACATTTATGCTCTGCTCGTAAATGCACGTCTGTATATTTTCTGTTGAAAGTGTCACATAAAGACCAGGCCACAAACGAACGTTCAAGATTACTGCAACCGCTGAGCAAAGCTGAGAAGCCGGACCAGCTGAGAGCAGAACGGTAGCATACGTGATCAAGTTCTGTTTAACTTGTTTAACACACCTCTGCGCTGTTGCTTCGGGCAAAGGATAGCTGACTGCTGAAGTCAAGATCATTAGGGGTCAGTATGTATAAGCGTAAATCAAACAAATTTTGTTCATGCATTGCAAAAACATCAGTTATCATATATCAGGAATATCTGAACTGGATTTGGGGGATTTGTGTTAGGTGTATTAGCACAGAAGAACATTCACTCACTCAACTCTTTATTTTCTTTATCCATCTTATCTTTATATCCCTGCTTATTTTCTTGCGTTTATCCTTTATCTGTTTACCTTATTACCAACTATCAGACATTTATAGTATTTATATGTGCATTTCAGATTACTTTACATGATCCTGAGCCAGTTGTACTAGTGCGGAGCTCCTGCTCTTGTGTGGCTGGAGCTGCCTTAGGCAATCATTTTGTTGCCCTGCTGCATCAAACAGTCCACTACTGAGACATCTGTAGTTGCCCTTGCTCTTTTATGTACTGAGATGGAACAAAGATGGCATAAACCTGAAACACTGGTATGTATATTACAGTAATATCTATTAGAGTGTTTGAGTGCAGTTAGGATTGTTTATTGATAACCTCTACTATTCAGGGAGTGAAGGCTGGACCTGTGGATGCCATTGGTGGTAATGAAACCAAAAGTAAGTAATGTTCTTCTTCAAAATGAATGAAGTAGATTGCAACCAGAAAACAACATGATTCTGAGCACCTGCAGCCTTAATCTACTTCATTCATTTTGCACCAAACAAAACAAAACAAACAAACAAAAAAAAAAAACAGGGAAAGCTTGGCACCAATGTCACTTGCTACTGTGTCGGTTTTGATTGTTTCATTGTGTACAACAGAGGTGTATATGTGTGTGTCACATATTAAATACATGTACACACGCCATGCAATTGGTGAAATTTGTCCCCCGCGTTTGACCCATCCTGGTCGTCCTTCCTCTGCGGCAGACCAGGAGCGGTGGGCTGCCATCCGACCGGCACCCGGGGACCCAGTTTCTTTGGTCACCATTGGTCAGGTGGTGATCTTCTTGCATGTTTTTAGTGGGGTTTTTTTAATGGAGGATACCCCAGGCGAACACGGGGAGAACATGTTAACTCTGTGAAATATGAAAGCAGTTGTCATGACAGGCCTAATAGTTTTGGCGCTACATGGACACAAATTCAGGCGACAGAAAGTGCAGCACTTTACTGGACATCATATGTGCATTTATCTGCTCAGGTGTCACAAACGCTTCACCAAGAAATAACTGATTATGAGCTTCACAATCCAGATTGTAATTTGGTATCACAGTATAAAAATGAAGCACAGGTAATGATGAAGTGTCGTTCATCTTAATATTACAGATGTTTAGTGACTATGTGGTCACTATATTTCGCTTATTGTCAAATGAGGAGCTGCCAAAATAGACAATCATCCATTGTAACTCATTTCATCTTCTGAATGCAGGAAAAATCCCTGCAGTCTCATGCAAAGGCCCATTCATGTTACCATGGTTACCAACTGATTTGCAAAAATACATACGTCACTTATCCAGTTATTGTTGTAAGATTATTCTCTCAACAGTTTACGTATGGGCTTAGTTTAGCTTTAGTTACTATCAGAAAACCCTGTGGTTGGTCTGCTGTGTTTTAAGACCACTTACCCAGACCCTCTTTTTCAGGCCGTCCCCAACCAGGTTCCAGGGTTCAACCGACAGGGTCCAACACCAACCTAAACGCACCAAATCAAACAGGTAAACACAGTTCATTTGAACTGAACCAAATAGGTTAGTTATAAAAGCCTTTACAGTTAATGGAGGTCATAGAGCAGAGAATCTCATAACAAGATGATAATGTTCATTGATTAAGGTTGAAAATCCTTTTTATTCTTTATAATCTGAGAAAGTACGCTGTTTTTATTTAGGCTACCGTTTAAAAACATGTAAGAACTGTTGAGGCTGCAACTGAAATAGGGATGATAAAACTAAAATTAGCCACATGACAGTGCCAGCAGGGAAAATTACACTGAAAGCAGGCAGATGAGGGAGAAGGGTAAAGGACAAGAGGAGGAGTCTTGAAGGAGAACTGGAAAAGAGATGAGGGAGTGCATAAGAAGTGGCAAGTGAGGACCAAACAGCCAAATCCTGCTGACTAGTCCACTTTCAAACAGCTGGGTATGGAAACTCACAGCAGTCCTTAACATACGGTATCACTGAGCAATTAATCTACAGAGGGAAAGCATGGGAAGGGCAACAGAGAGAGGGAAAAGGAGGTGGCAGAAGGGGTCAAGAAAGTAAGAAATCAGCAGAAATGGTTTGAGGAAGAAAGAAAGCTGCTTTCAGTAACACTCATTAATTTCCCCTAAGACAGGTGTTGGGGATATTAATCCAAATAAAAGAGCTAAGCTTTGCCAGCTTCTCTGCTCCTGATCCAGCCAAAGCTCTGCATATCCCATACAGCCAAAGATGTTTTCAATTAGAATTGGGACAGAGTTGTAATTTAAAGACCAAGTTACAAAGGAGGAACCCAGCCTGCTATTCACCACAAAATAGCTTCCAACCTTGTTCTAAATTTAGTCCCAAATTGTACCTCACTGGTCTATGATTTATAGATCTGTGCCTAATCTTGTTTCTAAATAGAAACACTAATTCTAGCCATTAATTTTTGAGGATTTCAAAAAACAAATTCTCTTCTCCATTATTATTTGCAGTCTGGCCAACTGGTTAAAATCCCAGAGTGGGGACAAGTTTTAAAGAGACGAAGTAAATGATGGAGAATAGTACAGATCAGGGATCTGAATTAAAGGACCATAACATTGCAGCTGCACCAGTAGGCACTTTATAACACATCTGAACCCATACGACACAGCTGTTTCACTCTGTCCTGAGCCAAATCAGACACTTGAGGCACTCATCCCAAAGCTAGCATGGGAGAATGGTTTTAAGTGGCTTTCCAGAGTTTGCATACACAAAGAATTACAAGTTTGGTGGCTTCACCTCAGCAGCTGTTTGAAAGAACAAGGGGAGACTGAAGCAATACTGGTTCAGTCCATTCTTTCTGTCTGCTGTGATGGAGTGCTTGATTGTGTGATTGCACACCTGTGCATATTTAACAGCTAATCAGCTTCCTTTCAGTTGAGCTGAAAATTTGACATTTTTTCTTGGAATGGACATGTTCCTTGGTGGTAACAGCCACTTCAGCCAGTTGCCAACAAAATTTATGTAAGTTAACAGCAAGCCTGCTCATTTACCAGCACACCTGCCTTCAGGCAAAAATGATTCATCCTCAAGAAAGTGAATAAATGATGCCTTACTGTTTGGACTACTAAGAACTCACTTAATGTAATGTATGTTAGTATGTTAGTGGAGGACACACACGCACACACAATGGATGGCCAAATACAAATGTGAACTGTGGCTTGACAAAGGGATATGGAAATGAATAACGGTTATTTATCATTGCTGTTGGCTTAAAGTCAGTCTTACATTCTCCAGCTGTAACATATTTCCTCTGAATCTCGCCACACCTCAATAGAGGTGGCTAGTGTTGAGTCCTTATAGCTCGGCTAGCTATGCACACCAAAACAGAAAATCTCAGAGGAAAACAGAGAATTTAATAAATGTGTGAGCAGATTTGTTTGCTTTCACCAGGTTTCCTTAAACACTCAAGGGGCCGCTCTTTTCTCTCTATCCATCCCTGATGCAAAAATTGCATTGGACTAACACACATATTCATTTAAACATCTGGCTACTGTGTGTTTGCTCTTACTTAAGTATACAATAGAAAATGTTCCAGTACTCTCATGGAGGGCGATGAGGTGTTTTTGATAGCTGACCTGAGTGCAATAGGATTAGGATCAGAAATAAATCAGGCTTTAAGCATCAGTTCACTTTACTTTATCCCTTACCCTTGTGGTATCGACTCATCCAGATAATTTTGGCTTTGGTTTTTAGATATCCACTGAAGATACCTCTGCAGCCAAACCCACAGCAATTAAAATCAGTTGTGGTGCTCATATGTCAAATGTGAATAACTATCATCATTAACTGTTTGCTATCTTTTTCTATTTCTGACAGTGATTCCTATGTTGAGCAATAAGGATCAATAATATTCAATCACTATTATTCAGACATCACCCTCTCCAGCCTCAGTAAACTGGGTTCATGAGAAATTCTCAGAGAAATGTTAAAGTGTTAACTTGTGCACTGTCCTGTCCTCAAGCAATAATGTAGTTCAATAGATGATTTCATATTGGATATTCAACAATAAAAAAGCTGCTGTGGCCAAATGAACAAGTACTTTAGGAAGCAACTGAAAAAATGACTGTTCTTAGTTTCATGCATGCAAAGCCTTCTATGTGCATAATCAGAGCATGGATATCTAGCTCTGACTGTGTACGGCAGATTGTGTCAGTATACTGAATGTGTTGAGCTTTTGTTGAGGAAAAATCCTCCAGCCGACTGTCTTCAGTAATAAGGTGGCACAGAGGTGGTGCTATATGTGCATGGTTAAGTATCTTGGACAGCCCCTAGCGTCTTCAAACAGGCACTGCAGCACGTGTGAGGGGGAAGACTGAATAGGGCATGCAGTTATCCTACTACTGCGCAGTAATGCCAGTACTGAGAACCTGCACAAAGTTTTATACTCACAGTCCAGGTCCGAGCAGCAGTCTGATTATTTTTTGAGGAGGTGGACTGGAATTTGCTGTGATGCACCAACCGAAGTAGGCAGAGAAATAATCAATAGAATTACATGAAATAGGCTGAACCACACAGAGCTGCTGTTATGAAAACCCTAAAGGTTTGTCTATTTAGAGCTCAACTGCACTGACACGGAAAAAGTTGCACAGCTTTATTTACTGTACATGCATGACTCATCTGAACTGGAGCATCTGTTGCAGAGGCACGACAGGCGATAAGATAATTTTAATGTTCTATTCCACTGTGTAGTTCAGAGGCACCTCAGTTAATGAGACTCAGTCTGTCTGGTTTTGAGTCTGACTTTCAATGCACCACCCACTGAGTTCACATATTAAAATTGCACCACTGGGGAAAGTTCAGTCAGCGGAAAACAATGTGTCATTTGCACCCATGTGAAATGATACGGATAGAAGGAGAAAATGTTATCGTTTGGGATAACCATAGTCATTAGATCATTTAACAGTGAAACAATTTTAATTTATCATTTGTCTCATCGAGACCTTCTGACTCACACTAATGCCAGAGAATCTGTGGTTACGCTTCATTTCACCAATCTTTTCCAGCTCCCCAGGCTTCCCAGCAACACCTCAGTCTGAACCCAGTTTGAGCATGACGTGAAAGTGCATGCATGCCCCTGATTATCGGAGTATGGAGAATCACTTTCAGTGTCCACTCAGTTACTTTCAAGGCGGTTTTCCTCCCTTGACCTGTCCTTGCACTGACCATTGTGGTAATTATCTAATCTGTGTGCTGATGTCTCCTCAAGAAGGCTGAACCATAATTACTTTAAGAAGCCTTTATTAGAGATAATGAACCTTCAGCGTTAGATCACATCTAATTACAGCTGCCAAATTAGGCTCTAATATCTACACTCAACCTGCGAGAGTTTAACAAGTGTTGTACAAGTCGACAAATTAAAATGGGGACATATCATAAGGAGAGCGATATAAATGAAGCACAACAGTATAAATGTGTATACAAGCGGAGAAGCGTAATCTTGAATGCTGTAACACTAACGTATAAATTCCCTTTTTTCTGAAACTCTCCCTAATCTTATTTGATGATTAATACTTTTAGTGTGCAACATGCCCACTATACACATTTGGACACATACACACTGCTAAACAACACAGAAGTGACTTGCAAATGGATGCTTATTATGATGTATAGAAACGGCAACAGTACTGAAAGATATACTGTACAGTCACATTACATGAAGCTTATAATAAGGAACCTTTTGTTTTGCTTGACAATGGCAAAGATTGTGCATTTAGAGAGCATGCGAGTTGCAATTTAGTTGCTTGATTGCAATCACAGTTCATAGTAGTTTTACTGCTAATTATTACTTCAGTCACCCTCACCTTCAATTTGCCATGTAGTAGTAGTAAATTATCAAGGTCATGAGTTACTTTCTTATAACAATTTATTTTTTGAACAGAAGATTAATTACACAGGCAAATGTGAAAACGGTAACAGATATACACAGCCTCAAAGGAGTCCAAATCATAGTTAGTGCATGTGCAAAAATCTTAAAATGTACTGTAACCAAAGGCTAGAAACATTAGCTCTGATGTATAGAATTGCCTGTACATTAGCCCCATGACTGCACAGGCTTAACTCCAATTGGATGACTTTACTGTCTACACACGGCAAACAGAGCATAGCAATATGTAAGTCTACCATTGCTGGAACACCTTTCAATATAATGCATTTTGATACGGCGCCACAGACCTAAGCCTCACAAATACACACAGCTGAATCAACAACACCCCGACAGAATGTCATCAAAACTTGAACAGTGCAGGCTTCAAGAAGGTAGTATTTATAGCAAGGTTTGTGCATTAAACTTTATCGCACAGTATTGACTAGTGTTCCTGTTATTTTGTCCACCCCATGTGACATTTAATGCAAGGCTGTACTCCCAGTGAATGCACAGCCTTCTGTTTCTGGAAGGAAATCAAATTAGTGATGCTCTGACTTGGCTAATTTGCCATTAGATAAAGATATGCTTCTTTCACTGAGAGAGAACATGTTTGCATGGCTTTAGGCTGAGCCCTGGTGGCAAAAGGCTGAACTACAGATGCACACACGCACACACAGACACACACGCATAACCACTACTTGCCTAACCCGAACCTTAATGTCAGTTTTCATCCTAAAATGTAATGATTTTACATTATGGGGACTTGCGTTTTGTCCCCACAAGTAAGGTGAGTCTCCACAATGTGACTGTGTCAACAGATTCATGTTTTTCTTCTAATTTGATCTTGTGAAAAAACATCCCCTGTTGGCTAAATTGTCTGTTGCTTGTGTTGTTCTGTTGTGTTGTTGTTAAACATTGAAATAAAAATACGTACACACACCTGAGCTTTTACCTTGTCATTTTCTCGTAATGGAATTTCTTCATGTGGGAGTAGGAATTCATTAAAATTTCCAGCAAACCTATTGAAGCATCTGGGTATTACAATGTTTAATTTTGGAGGTGGCTAATGGATATTTCTCACATTTGGTAAGTACAATTACTCCCACTGCATTTTATGCAGCCTCCCTGGAAAAACACTTCTCATAAAAGTGCATAGAGTAGAAAAAAATCAAGAAAAATACCTATGAACCAGTAAGCTCACAGGTGATTCTACCCTGAAATTTCACCAAACCTGGCAAGATGATTCACTTACCAATGAGACCTTACAAAAAGATCCAGTGACACAGCAGGTACATGCTAAAGGTTAGCAGCAGGAACTCAGCTGACATGTGGCTGGTTGGTCCTTGGACAAACATGGCACTGTTCAAATAGCAGCATCAACATCCTCATACACGATAGATGTCCTCTTTGGAAGAGTTTTTCCAAGCCCAGGTCCTGGCAAAATGTCAGTTATGGGTAAATAAAGAATAGAAACACTGTGAATATGCCTCTCAAATTGATTAGAACTGTTAACAGTAACCATGTATTGGATGCAATATTATTGCAATATTAAATGCAATATCATATCTGGCTTGACATTCATATGGTTCCCTGCAGCTCAGCTGTCAAACAAATAGTGTATTGGTGTCTAAAGTAGACAGGATGGGTGTATCCTCTCAAGTCAAAATTATACAACAGTTTTATTTTTTACACTAGTACCTGTCAGCCGCTACAGCACATCAGTCACATCAGGATGGTATCTTGAGTCATTATCGTACATGCCGTGTCAAGCTGTTCTGATGGGTATTGAGCTTCCTGATGGCAGCTTGCTTGTGTCGCAGGTGTCACTTTTATTTGGGGGCCTGAGATGCTGTTCACAGGAAAGAATTAATGCACACATTATGCTTGCTGTATATTGACGTGTTAGGCAGCAGCAGATACGTATTGTCAAAACAAAACTTGTCTTGCTTGATCAAGCACGACATCTCATGAGATGACACGTGTTGCAGGCCAAGTGGAGCAGTTTGGGTCTGAACACTATGATGGCTGTCTCGGCCTGTTTGGCACACCTGACATATGCTCTCTCTCTCTCTCGATTCTCAGAGTAGCAATGTGCTAAATTAACTGACAACAGTGTTCATAGATGCCATAATGTTCAAGTCATTTGATCAAAGTCTCTCTTGTATCTTACCTACACACAAAACAAGTCTATCTGGACAATAGTTACTGTGTGTCAAGTTAGTGCCATGAAACAAGTTTAGCACTCTGAAGTAGACAATTTAGAGCTAACTTAATTCAACATCACTAGGCTACTTTTTGTGATTTATCAAATTCAACAAGTTCATAACAGTAGAACTTTAGAACTTCTCACCTGTGAAATATATTCCTTGTTGCTTGGTTTTGGCATGTCTTTTGTTAAAAAGCGGCACAACAGCAACAACTCATATTTTCTACTGTTTGAAAGGTCAGACCTCTGAAGCATTATGACAAGAGCAGAGACACACGTGTCCACCAGCTTGTAATGTCCAAGATGGCGCAGGATTTCTTCCTCACTCACCTACTCAAACACTGCTCAACTGCACTGTGCTCGCTGCTGCCACAGGTGGCTGGATATGAGATTACAACAGTCAGTGCCCAAAGAAGGAATAGGTAGGGAATTTTCTGTCATAACTTATTTGAAGGTATAATTAGTGTAATGGACTGTGAATCGTCGTGACTTTGTTGTAATGTGCCTACAAAAACTGCTTCAGCTCTCTTGATATTGCTCGTCAAGAAAATTTACACACAAAAGGAAAGAGGTACTGAAGACACGGATTGATGATTGATTCATCTGATAAAATCTTTTATTTGATTTTAATCATGTAGACTAACATTTCTTTCATTCGCCATCTGTCTCAAGGTCTCTATCAAATCAATCTCTGAGGAACATCAAATATAACAAGATCAAGCAGATGAAAAGGAAATGAGAAAAACAGTCAGGAGGACAAAAAGACATTGATTTTTTTTAACAGGTTTAGCTCACTTCATATTTCATTTTATAGAATAAAAACTTGCCATGTTTCTAAATAATAAAAAAAAAAAAAACAGCTAAATCCCTTTTATTCAATATCGCTAAGTTTTCCAGCATGAGAATGTGGAAAAGTGTTCATTTCTGGTATACACAAAAATGGTTTCACTGTATTTAGTACAGTTCTTAAGACATTAAGTGCTCCTCTGAATTATGGGTAAAAGGAAACTCAGGAAAACAACCAACAACAGAGTTCTTGTTGAGTTTAAGACATACAGTATTTCCTTATACCTACTTACACACCAACAGGCATGAGTATAAAAGAAGAGAGGGAAGGTTTGCTCAGAAGTCAGAATGCAAAAAGGTTAAAATCATCCCGGACTGCTGTCACATAAATACTGTTCTACAAAAGTAAATATTGATTTAAAGGCATTTTCACTCATAGCAGTCTCTCATACGTCACAACTGGCCATTTTCTTATGACAGCATTGATTTTAATAATCAGCAAAGCATTCCATGTGATTTGCAATAACACAGTAAAAGTAGGTAATCTATGCCATCTGAATGTTTATGCAGCACACCTGCAACAGGCTTACCTGCACTCATCTGCAGTCAGTCTCACTTCCCATTCCCAAGCAGTTCATCATAACCTATTAACGGCTTTTATGCCACAGTGAAATGAGAGTATGAGTCTTTTTCCAAGACAGATGAATTCATTTCATGTGTGCAATGATTTAATGACTGTTGTTTCATAGGACTTTTATTGAATAATTCATAGTTTTGTTTTGTGCACGGCCTGCACTGTCTGATTTCAATAACAGACAAAATAAACTAGTCTGAAAAGCTGATTAAGATGGTCCGTTCAGTGATTCGGATAAAATAAGTACAGCTTCAAGATAAAGCACGTCAAAAAGTTTTATTTGGATCCTTGAATGCCCCAATCTTACATTAAATACAGAGCTGACCTCTGTACTTTCTGTCACTGCTGGAATAATTCTGGCATGCACGTGTGTAGTTCATCCCAGTAATGATCAGAAGACTTGGTAATTTGTTTAAAATGTACCATAAGCACATTTTTATCAATCAAATGTATTCTGCCCAGAATTTTATTTTGTCAAGCTTGTTATGTTGCTCTATCAAACACTCTCTAGCTGATTTAAAATGTAATAAGACTGATGACGTGAAGCAGCGATTTTTAAATTATATGATTATGAAATTAGCTTTTTAAGGTAAATGTCTACCTCTGCACCATAACAAGCTGGATGATTCCAGGTCACTGATGTTCCACACTGATATGTTCACAATGAGCACAGTGCTTCTGAAACAGCTTTTGGGAAACAACTGTGCTCTGTGCTGGACTGTGCACTCAGTCTGAGTGGACACTCAGACATTCACAACGTTTCACAAAGACATCGGGGTTTGTGCATTTATAACTACTTAGAGCTGATGTACAGTAGAACCTCTCATCAGGTCAACAGTTTACATGAACTTTGTATTTTATTCATGAATTGTACCTATCGAGACCATTAAAATGTCTTAAGGCCAGTAAACAAACAAAGGATTCGCCTTCTTCCCTATCTAACTTTACAAGAAATGGTGTCACGTCTTCCAGCAGCAAAGAGAATTATTTTGTGACAGGTTTTGTTGTTGTACGTGCACTGAATTGTCAGCGCATCTTAAAACCACTGGGCACGGTATGAAACTGCCACTCTTTTGTCCATCCGCCTCCAAAAATGAATTCACTAAGCTTTTTGTATTTGTTTTCTTCAAGAAAAGACAAACTTATAGTTAAGTCAAAGTTCATACTTTTAAGTATTTAACAACTGTTACAACACAGTACTCTAATAACCACCCATTACTGTTAAGAAAAGTCTACTAATGTCAACCAAGTCAGTGTACTGTAAGTTGAGCACCCAAATAAATATTGGATAAAGGATAAATGCTTCTATTCAGATTTGTAAAGGCAAACATTTCCATCCATAGGTTGCATCATCATAGAGACTGCTTAAGCTTTAATGCTCAGTTGGTTTCAACTTAAAAGGCAGATACACACAGCATTTAGTCCATTTTTTAATTAACGGGAACTACAATTTAAATTCCTAAAAATGATTAACAAACCAAGGGCAGTCAGTGTGTGTTGTTATTGTTATGGTCTTCATATGTGACACTGTAATGTGTACCTTGATATGGTATGGATGTTTGAATGACCCGACATTGATGTAGAAGCTAATGGCCTATCGACGGAGATAAGATACATGATGTCCTAATACTGTACATGCTCGTATACAATGTGGTTTATACTTAACCATCTGACAGGAAGTATTTGGTCCTCTCAGTTCAAACAACGATGCCACCATTTCTCTCCTCTCAATCGATGCTGATTCACAAAAATGTCTAATCCTGGAAAAAAATTACATTTTCCATATTTAGCATATCCTATTGACATATCTACATAGAAGTGATGCATGTTACTTACTTGGGACATCATCAATAGAGAATGGCATTTTTTTCTAAAAAAAAAACAAAAAAAAACAAAAACTGAACAAACAAGAAAGAACATAACGTTGTCTGTTCCTGCAAAACACCAATGGCATGTGAAAAGAAATCAGTGGGTAAAGAAGATCAGTCCATTTTACAGTACAAACATCAAAAATCAGTCCGAAGGGGAACCATTGTGTGCCTCTGTTGAAGACCAATGCACAGTTACCCATCTCCTGCACAGAAGAGGGCAGAATTAAAACTAGAACTCAAACACGTCGTTCTGCTTCTTCGCCAGCTTGGCCACCTCCTGCCGGATAGCCTGCACGAGTGCAGAGGTGGAGAGGCTGCTCAGGGGCATGCTGTCCATGTCCTTCACCACCTGGGGCAGGCTTTGCTGGGAACCTGTGCTAGGGGCAGTGGGTGGCTGCTCCAGTGCCTGGTTATACTGCAGAGGCAGCCTGGTGGGGCTCCCCTGTGGGTAGCGAGGATGAGGAAAAGCCTCAACATACCCAGGCAGGGGCAACTGGAAAACAGGGTAGACATGAAATCAGTAATACAGTAACTTCATATTATCACTACCCACGAAAATAATGGCTGCCAATCAGACAATTAGAAGGATACAGTGAATGCGATAGTTTGTTATTTTGCTGAGTGAACATTTTCTCTTGCACCACTATTTTAGAAAGAATTAAATGAGTGATAGGGGAAAATATACACAACTATATCTGGGAAAATCATTAGAAATAAACCAAAATAATAGGGAAAGTAATGTGTGGAGTGTGGAGATCTACTGCACAACTATATGATACTGAAATGGATTTTGGTTCAAACAGTGTTTGAACTCCAAAATGGACTACTTTTGAGTATTGAATAGAAAATCTTCATAAGTGTCAGATTTACACCACAAGAAATGAAAAAAAGAAAAAGAAAAAATAAATAAAATAGGTGTTCATTTAGGAAATGTTCTCAACTACCCCGGTATTTTGTTGTGTCCACTCAACGGCAGCCAAAAATTCAGATCAGCAAATGGTTTCTAAATGACACTGGTTCTGCAAAAAGACACTGCGTGAAGGCATCTGGTTGAAACAGGCAGACAGACAGGGAAGAAAAACAGAGCATTCCATACAAACAAGGAGAGTCCTGTGCAGGGGAGGGGAGGGAAGGAGGGTCACAGGGGTTACAACAGATCTGACAGGACGAATGGAACCCGCCTTATTTCAATGAAAATCAGAGGAGAGTGTAGGAGGATGTTTTCAGTCCTTTTCAAGGGTGGATAGGGACATGAGCATAAAAAGACTTTTTGAATCATCGTTGGTGCCATCGTGCGATGGCCTGCAAAAAACAATGCTTTTATATAGACCTCACCCACACAGATATGTTTCCCTACTAATCTCCCCAGTTTGTGTTTCTGAGGGTTTCTAGCTTTTCAGCCGGAGCAGTTGCAGTGCTGTAGCTCACTCTCTGCCACTGGAGGGAGGGTGAAGTTATGAGACATCCTGACAATCAGGGGGTGAGGGTGGGGTATTTAAACTCACTACAACAGTCACAGCATTTGTTTTGACAGTTTGACTAGTCTGTATTCAAGTTTTATGGATAAGTATTATGCACACATAAAGCCAGAACACTGGGCTTGTGTAATGTCAGTAAGAGTCTAAACTCACTGATTGAGTCTCAACTTACAACTACTCCTTGCTACTCTTCTGTTGGACATTAATTCTGTAAGAAAGTCAAAGGTCTGATTATAAGGACAAAGCGCTGCTGGGGCACTGGGACAAATGCTTGAAACCTGAGACTGTCCTATTTTAATCATCACTTCTGGTCATGTTACTCTACCACTACAAATTGCTCAGTTATTTTGGGTTTATTTTTTAGTCGGATTGGGTGCTTACTAAGCAAACAAAATGGTATTCCTTACAGAGTCTGCCCACTGTGGGGGCACATCCTCAGGTTCAGGTGGATAGGACATCCAGGAGGGACTGTGGTAGGAGGTGGGTGGTGTGGAGACAAAGTATTCTGAGTAGCCGGGCCTGGTGGCTGGGATGGCGTACACGGCTGTTATTGGGTTTCCTACACAGGAGAAGAGACTGACATTCACTGAACAAAGCACATCATGGGTTACTTTGGCAAAGTCAACTCCTCATATGCTTACCTGAGTAGTTGGACACAGGCTGCTCTGCAGTAATAGATGGAAGTGCTGCTCGAGTAGTTGGCGCATATGGGTTGTTGTCATGTTGACTCTGCATTTCAGTGACAGATGTCTCTGAGCTCCTTCCCTTAGGCCCCAAGTCAGAAGTGGAACTAAGTTGATGGAGATTGGAGAGAAAAAGTCACTGAAGTACTTGACTAGTACCACTAGATGGCAGTCACACTCCATGTGGAAAAGAGAGTACCTCATTAATATTCTTGCCTACTCCCAATGCACTAGTTCAATATTCAAATTTATACAAGGCCTAAAATCACCCTGGCCACAGCACATTACCTAGTGAATATCTAGTCCCTGAATATGAATTTGAATGTGAATAAATGTGGAATATCTGATGGACTTTGGGATGCTGCTCACATTGTGTGGATGTCTGTGTCTGCCTGCATCTTCATGTGTGTGTGAGAGACTTATTCAGCCTTACCGTCTCAAGGAAGTCCCAGGAGGAGGTCCAGTGCGAGGTGGTAAAGGGGGAGGAGAACCCATGGCCATCTCAGGGAGCTGGGTGAAGTGAAAGGCCTTAAACAGACAGTGAAAGGCCTTTAAGGTTACATAAACTCAATCTCAGTTCTTAATGGAGGGCAAATAGTGTCACCCCACTTACCGGTTTGGGCAGGCTGCACTGATACACATCTGCACCATAAGATGGTACCCACTGCAAGCCCCCCCGTCCACAGCTCATAGTACCCGGGGCGCTGGTCACCACATCTGCGTAGGGGAGGGGAGGCGGCGCCTGGCTGTAGTGGTCAGGAGGAGGGTGGTGATGGGAGTGCCTTCCGGATGTGGACTGGCCCCCTGAAGCCAGGCTGAATGCCTCCTCCAGCAGCAGGTGCATCTGCTGTCGCACTTCATCAATGGATGGCTGTGAGCTCAGAGTGGATGTCTCTGAGTGGCCTTTCAAGCCCCGGCCATACACGTATCCCCGCGGCCCCATTAAACGGTCAACATTTGTCTCCTCAATCAACTCGGGCTCAGTCTGAAACATATCAAAACACGATCACGGGAGAGACTGAGGCTCTGCTGTGAACTCAACACACTTAAGACTTGCTAACACAGAGAAACAGCGCAAGCTAAGCTGGCAAAATATGCAAGGCAGCAGACTGATAAGCAAACGGTTATAAACAACATGGAAGCTGTCATACATACAAGAATAAAAGGAAATGTGAAACTAAGTAAAGCGCCCTGTAGTTTTATGGTGATGGCTTGTGTGGGTGAAGCTGCAGCAGCCGCCACCTGGAGAGGCATGTTCTGATTCACACCTGGATCAAGTATTCAGAAATGAAACCTCTCCTCATTGAATTAGCGGGATATTAACAGGTACAACCTGAGAAAGCTGGAAAATTACAACTTCTATAAAGTCTCCTGTCATTTTCTCAGTGGGTTGTCGACAAGCTGCTGACTGAGCTAGAAGAGGCTGTCAAATGTTACTCAGTTTCTGAGGCTCGTGAGCTGGAGGTGTAGGATCCAGCGGTGATACTACATGGTCGCAGTGGGTTCAGCAGCAGAACCAGGCACTTTGTTTCAATGAGTGCTCACCTGCACTTTTCTGTACTCCAACAATAGCTGGATACTACTATTTTGTATCTATTTTGCTTTTTCCTTCCCACATTGTATACAAAATAACCATCATCCTGGCTCTTCTTAATTATTCACCTGGTACCTCACTCCCTCTTTTCCCTGTTATTTCTCACATTTTTTGAAAGTCCCTCCATCTTTTTGTACCCTCTACTTATTCTCCCTCTCCCAGCCTCTGTTATCTATCCAGTCCTTACACTCAGTGATAAATGAATACGAGTCAAGGCTGCCCTACTTCCTGTGTGAATAGAGAGTAGCCACAGGAGACCTAGCGTAGTGCACCTCATAAATCAGCCCCCCCTGCAACACGGAACGGTAGAGACTTGCATCTGCAGTGATGGTGCCTGCAGCTACACTAGTCCCATTGTAATCAACAGGGCCAGGAAAAGGGACTGTGTAGCTTGTACTGGCTATTGCGCCATATTTCTAACAGAGCTGAACAGTTTGCGACTCAGAGTTTAGCCACAGATGTACAAACCGAAGAACTACTGTTTCTCTGGAAAATCTCAATTTGTAGAGCTTCTCAGGAGTCTTGTGTGATACAATTCTCAAGTTTGCCATGTTCAGACCTGTGGCATTTTGCTCATGGCAGCACTGTGTCATCCCAAGGGACTGATATATCGAAATCAGAAGCACAAGGCTATTTTCTCAGCAGACATTTAACTTGCAATAGTAAGAAAAGCATATATTTAATATATAACATTGTATAATAACATTTATTTTCCATCTGTGTGTCCCAGTGAGCCGTGCCAGTGAACCAGCACAGTACCACAGCCAGTTCCACCTGTGTTTACTCGTGCTGTGTCTGGTCAAAATGGCAGGCAGGTCAGTGGCAGTTCAGTGAAATACTTCTATCATTGCTCATATTTTTTACAAAAGGCCAGCTCAGAATGAAAACACTTTTCAGGAATGGTCTGCTCCATTACTCGTGGGAGCTCACATGCTAGTATTCATGAGAGAAAGAGCCGTACACTGAGCGATAATGGAACAATAAAAGAGTGGAGGCATACACCAGCCATCCTGAGATGCATTACATATCAAAAGGACAGGACCTTATAAATCTCCACTCTTAATTATGAATCAGCCACCTCTTCTTTCAGATTGCTGGTACACTTGAAACAACAACTAAGAAGAATATGTCTGATTTCTAGCTCAGTGGTTGTGTCTTAAATGGGGCAATACAGCAAAGATGAACTCAGATTGATAAGAATCTTTTCTATTTTTGCATTTTATCTTGCTGCACTGAAAACATTGACAATGGCTTTTTTACACATATTTTCAATTTATCATGTAAATTTGGTAAAAAGCACAAAACCACACAAACGAACAAACATTTGTACATCTGTAGCACATCATTAATGCATATACAAAGTAAAAACTGTATCTTGTTTTGAGACAGGGGTCAGTGGGTAATTACATGTGACTCATGACACGTGACTCACATCATAGCCGCTGTTGCGTATGCCTTTCCTGGGTCTCTCCCTCATAACAAGCAGGTCCATCTCCGTTCCTCCAGGACTGGGACTGCTCAGACTCTGTCTGCTGCGATAGGCCGTCTGCCCTACCTGCGAATGCCTGTCAATTTGAGTAAAGAGTGGATTTAGTACAAATCAGATCTGGGGTATGGCTGTTGTCAATTGAAATCCTTTCAATTCAGCTTTCTCACTTTCAACCATGGTTTCAGAGTGCCTTTGGGGAAAGGTGGGTGGGATGTGGAGGTGGTGGGGAACACAGTGGGGGATGTGATTCCCTTTCAAAGAGGTACATAAAGTTGCAGTACAGACCAAATAGATGCAGTATGTTAGGATATCTCAAAAGGATGTCAAGTAAAAGAGCTGAATCAGGACTGAGGGTATTCTTGAGGTGTTGCACAGAAAAATGCAATACCAAAAGCAACTAGCAAAACAAAACAATGACAAAGAGGAGACCGGCAATGACAAAGATGCATATAAGCATGTTGTTGCTGTAGCTGATCAGCCACACAGTAGTTTTAACAGTAAATAGCTGCTAAAATCCTTATCTTGCTCAATGTGGTGGAATATAAAAACAGCAGGTCTATTCAACCCTTTGCTAAGTCAACACACAAGCCAAAATTCAAATGTTGCTTTCCACTATGGAGGCTAGAATGATGTAATCTTACAGTAATCTCATGTAAAAAGGATGTTTCCCCCCTTGCTGTGAGTCTGTCAGAACCAAAGACCCTGTCCATCTTTATGTGCATCTGTAAAGCAGCAGGACAGAACCAGTGTAGTGGACTGTCCGACACCCTGCCAATCCTCTTATCTCCATGAGGGAAGCTCAGGACTTGGATCAAACTAATCAGACAGGCCTGATGGATCTCTCAGTGCCTACTAAGACAGGATAATGACGACATCAGAGGAGACAGTTTTAGTTATTTATAAGCTAATTGGGCAAGGCAGATATCAGCAGGAATGGATAACTGGCCCAATCAACTAATAGGAAATGCCATGTCACCTGCACCACGCTCCAACTGTGTCCTCAAACCCTTAAGTAAGCATGGATTTTCTTTTCTGTTTACACTCAGCCAAACCCAGGTTCCACTTGCTTTCCCACTCTCCCCTCACCTCCTGTGAGACTTGACATAAGTGGAACCTCGCTCATCATCAGGCTCCAGTGGTCTGCCATGCTCACCGGCTGCCCTCTCATGGCCGTGCCGCTGCCTCTGCGCCAGGGCCCGACCGCTGCTGCTGCCGTCGGTGGAGGGGAAGTCATAATAGCCCTTCCTCTTAGCCTTCAGCCTCAGCTTGTTCCTGTAGTGCTCAATGTCTGACTTCTGCTTCAGAGCCAAGTTCACCTGCAGAGAGGAAAGGGTGCAGGATGCAAAGAGACGCAGGGAGACGAGCATGCAAACACACACGAGGTTTTCCTTGCGGTGTGTGGTACGACTGCTTTGTCTTAAAAGGCATGTGTGGATGAAAGATCAGTGGGTTCATGACAATAATAAACTCTGAAAATGAAACTGTTGTGCAATAATAACAGCTAGACAGATTCAGAACATATTTATTATTTTTCATGTTGCCTCAGAATCACTGATGTAATGGAAGAATAATGAAAATGAAGAATGTAAAAAATGTGGCGCATCATATTACTGGACCAATTGTTTGCAGTTCTTTGATCTTGTGATAAAAGTCAGGCCATCGTTCAGGTTTTCTAGGGAATAACATTTGGATGAGTTTACAACATATCCAAGTACAGTGCTGCAAGAAAATGCCCCTTTTGAGCTTTAACACCTACATTTTTTAACACCTGATCATATTTGGATGTCATCATCAGAGGTCAGACCTTCATCAAATGACATCAAACAAGGCTGTAAATCATGTAACTAATTTTAAAGGACTCCTCCAAATTCTCCTCCATGAAAAAAAATCTATTATATTGGACATAACTGATGTCAGAATGGAGCACCTTTCAAAGCCTCTTTGGTTTCAAATCTCAATATCTCTGCATTAAGTAATATTCAAGTTTAGATAAGCAGTTAGGGAATTAGCAGTTCTTATCTATTAAACATTCAAAATGTCAGCTAATCTGCTTCATCACGACTGCATGGTTGTGGTTTAATCAGGTCTGATTGACAGGTCTGACAATACAAGCAAACAACTCCACACGTCATTACATTTTGATTCAAATGTCACCCTCTTCCCATTCCTGTAATATTTGCCTAAAATGACTTTCCAAGGCATACCCAAAGCTGTTATTGAACCACTTGGTGTACGTGCATGGTTTCGGTCTCTTTTGAAATGTGACACTGGGACATTTTATTCCCAGCAGTCAGAATCACTGCAAATGCTACTGGCATTGAGTGATACAAGTAACACACTGAAGTAGGTTTCTTTTTTGCAAATAGATGCTTGCAGATGAGTATCTGTGACTTATTATCTGCCTAACACAATGGAACCACAGCACGAAGCCTTATCCGAGTCCCAGTTCAAGAAAAACTGATACTTGAATTTTACATACTTTTTTTCTTATAGTATGACTCTGCATTCTCCAAAATTGGAAATTTGTTCACACACACACACACATATATATGTATATATATATATATATATATATATATACACACACACACACACACACACACACACAATCTTTATATTGAGGCCATTTACTATATCTATCATGTCGAACCCTGTGTAGGATTTGCACTGAATTAATTGATTTGGCTGTAAATTACCCATTGAAGCTGCATATCAACATTTTAAAAATTTCATTGGCACTACAAAGTGCCAGTCATCTGCACCATCAGTCGAAGCTGGCTCAATCTTACACAAAAGAAGAGAATGAAGCACTTGTTGGCTGTGAACATAGCATGGAAGATCATATTTGGTCAAGTGAGCTGTCAATCAAAAGGTCAGAGTGCAGCAACCACATATCACTGATACTTACTGGAGTTATAACAGAGAATACATGGAAGATTAGCACGTCGCTGGTTAATTTGAGATGGCGAAACAACATTCTGTGGATTTTCACAGTGCTTTGGATTGAAAGTTCTACTGGATTTGATTGTCTGGACCTTTGTCAATGCAACCAGAGTGTTTTTGTCAGAGTGTTATTGATTAGTGGATTACGATGAGACTGCATCTGTGAGTGGCCTCAATTTCATAATCGGTTGTTTGTTTTCTTGTTGGCATTGATTGTACCTGCTGTTGTGATTATATCCTGAAATGTTTGCACCAATTGAATCACAAGAATCTTATCTTTCCAATGATGTATGACTTGAATACATAGTTAAACTCAGCATTTGTATCCATAGTTGGACAGACCATTTAACACTCTGAAGGCCTGAGGGCAAAGATGGCTTTTCTTTGTCTTTTTGCCTTTATACGCAACAAAGGGCTCTGGGCTGGAATCGAACCTGGGCAGCAAAGGTAAGGACAAGGCCTTAGTGTATTGGGCACGCATTCTGTCAAGTGAGCTATTGGGCACCCGGCAAGGATGATCTTAACAACAAGTTTTTGCTAGCTGAGGACTGTATACTGTGGCCCAGTGAGAAAAAAACAAAAACTGTTGAGGAATGCGTTATATGAACTGCTCCAACTTTGGCCTTTTCAGGGTCTTTGATACCTTTGTGCATCTGTGTTCACGTCTGCATTTGTGCATCTTTTAAGTCTGAATGGATGTGTGCACGTGCGTCACCTCTCCATTGACGACAGCTGAGTCCTGGCTGCGGTCAGAGGATGCAGGGTGTGAGTAGTTGGGCTGAGCCGCCATGGGCTTTATAGATATGAGCTGCAGGGAGCCAGAGGAGGTGTCATATGGATCTGAAGAACAGAGAGGGAGTTCACTCACAAAGAGACTACAAATACCTCTAATCATTACATTGTCAGTCAAAGGGCAGCAGACTGTCACACTCCCTCTTTGTCTCTCTCTCCCTCTCTCTCTCAGGCTGACACTGTGGGATTATGTCAAACATCACTCGTCTGTGTCAGCAAATGAAGTGGTGGATGGAGACAATAGATCACAAAGATAGCGCTGGCTTCAAAGGTTGTGCCAATGCATCTCTGTGATAGATGAAAGAAACTGACTTTGCACTTTCATTTCTTATCTGACATCAGACAAACCGGATTCAATTCTACTTTCCCTGAACTCAGCTGATGAATTATTCAAATCCAGCCATTAAGAAAATCATAATCTAGCCAGCTCAATCCAATTTACAAGCAGAGTATGTGAATTTGATTAATTTGACTCACGCCCACCACATGTGGAGCACTTAGCTTCAGTGGATGAGAATAGCACATCGAATAGTTCAACGTCTTTAACTTGCTCTCCATCTTCGAAGAAACTAAGATGCGTGTGACTTCATATGGTCTTTCTGCATTTTTGCATTAGTGAATGTGCGCCTGTGTGTGTGTCTGCCAGTCTGTCACACAGCATCCACTAGTCTGACATACTGTATCATGTCAGCAGAGTGTCTGCCTCATGCATATTCATCCGGTCCATCTCTGCTTATTGCTGAGTGGCTACCTTGCTGCCTTTAAAAAAAAAAAAGCTGCAGTGGCAGTGGGTAACCTGTGTCCATGAGAAACAGGACACTGGGAAAGTGCTCCACGCAGAAAAGACTGGGAAAAGATTTTTGGCATTTGTGACATGCCTGACCTTGTCTGCGGCAGAGCTGTAGAATACATTATTTGTATTTGCATCAGCGTGACTCTCACCGTCCCTCTTGCGCGTCTCCTCCTTTGTCAGTTTCTGCTGTGCTGTGACTTTCAGCGCTGTCAAGCCCCTGCCGGAATTCAGCTTCTCTGATTCGTTGCTGATGACGGAACCGTCCTCACTCGGTAACTTGCTGCAAGTAACCATAGCAACAGGAAAGGCGGTGAGCTCTCCGGAAGCTGGGCTCACAGCCAGGTTATGTCATCCCTCCCTTTAACAGCCTCACCTTCCTCTCTCCATCTCTCTAGCCCGAGTCCAGTCAACATAATGTATTACTATCGCTCTTTTGTGTTCATCATTAAAACCTTCACTACACACTGCCTGTTCTGTATGTTTTGTACATTTATCTGCACATTTCCATTAATAAAGTCTCTACCACTCAGAGATTGTGGATGCTTAAGTATGTACTGTGAATGTTTCCAAATGAGTGCACAAGCCATCCAGAGTGAAGCAAGACTGCTTCTGCAATTAATTGGACAAACAATTGCTTTATCCAATTCTTGTTTCGCTAGCTTCAAAAGCTGTAGTGTAGTTGGAATTAGAGCTGATCAAGCAGCAGCTCAGAGGTCCACGAGGCTGACAGTGACATCAAAGCACCGTGGTCTATCCCCTAATTGTCTGGTAAAAATGATAACAGCTAACGAGAGACAGAGGAACAGTGGCTGCCCTCCCCGCTCTCGTCAAGGCAGTGCTGCAGAGAGCCGGCGCCACGCAGCACTACAAAGATGTGGAATGTGTGATAATTAATTGAGGTGTACATTTACATATGTTTACATTGGCTATTTGAGAGGGTTGTACGTTTGATCCTGTGTTGGTGTTGAGAGGCTAACATTTGTGTGACCTTAGAACAACTGACTTCAGAGAGGGCATGCATGTTTTTACATGCACACCAGCATCCTGGCTCTGAATTCATAATTATACTGCAATACTATCTAAGTCTTTTGAAATCAAATAATGACTTTTAAAAACTTAACCTCAATGTCATCTCACAAGTTTCTCTTCGTCTGGCATCATTTCAAACAGGCGGCACAACAGGTGAATGACAGGTTTCACCTTCACTCTGATGTCAGCTGTGAAAAGTGAACCTACACGTGATTGAATGAACACAGCATTCACTCACATGTCAGTGGTTTTGATATGATGCAGAGAGTTAAAATTACACAGGCTGCTTTTCCTAGCTAGCAACTGATTTAGCGGCTGGAAAAGCACATGATACAGAGTAGCAAATAGCTGAAACACAGTACTGTGGTGTTTTTTCCTCCATTCCAAGCTAAATATATATCTACAAATGTAGTTTATTATCACTCTGGAGAAACATCTCAAAATGAAAAGTGAGATGTAGGATAACTTTATGTGGCTAATAAAAG
Organism: Chaetodon trifascialis; assembly: GCF_039877785.1. Taxonomy (NCBI): domain Eukaryota; kingdom Metazoa; phylum Chordata; class Actinopteri; order Chaetodontiformes; family Chaetodontidae; genus Chaetodon; species Chaetodon trifascialis. Next base: position 17,563,874 of record NC_092056.1, read on the forward strand.
TCATTCACGCTATAGCTGGTTGAAAACCGAATAAACGCTGATAAACCTTGTTTGATGATATTTTGCTGCCTCAGATGTCTCCAAAATCATTACAGCAGGACCTCCAGACTACAGATTCCCTATTCTGTTACATACATTTCCTTTGACATTTCATTATCCTGCATGGCCTTGAAAAATTACACCCTTTTGTGTTCCTTGCTTAAATAATTTAACATAATTTAACATGGCAATGCATTTCTGAAACAGTGCCACAAACTGTCAGATGGAAAATGGCCAATTTCACCTGCCCATACAGAGGACTCTGTTAGTGACTGCCGATCACTCAGCATCAGGGTAGAATGAGGACAGACAATGGGGCTGGAGGGATCTTTGTGTTTTATTGTCCTGCCTCTCTCCATGTGACCCTGGAGCTCTCTGACAGAGCAGTGGTGCAATTGTTGAGATAGTACGCACACACTGTAAGCAAAGGTACTACTGTGGTTGGCTTCAGTCTTTGTAGGAGAAATAAACCTTAAACTATTCCTCAATAAATTGAGATAATCATCATCTGATTATCATCTGTGTGTGGATGCAACATATTTCCCTCTAACATGTGAGCATGTTAACTGTGACAAAGGGAGCTCAAGCGGATCAAAGAGAGAACAATGATACCAGGTTAGAAAATCAATATTGTGCTTATTCACATTCAAATGTCTGCAGCGTCCTCGTTAGCCACCTGAGCAGCTCTTTATTGGTGTGAATGTCAGCAAGACAGGCTTGCAAGCTTCCCCTTCATCTTGTATCACTGCTCATAGAATATACAGTTTTAAGTTCTACAGTTGACACACAATGGAGAAGCCATTATTGGTCAATGCATGAAACTGATCCATTTTCATTTGAGTAGCCTTTGACATCCTTCGCCACCAATTTACTGATCAGGTTGAGGTCACAGTCTAACAGTGTCTGTATTCTATGTGGAGATACTGTGGGAGTCACTGTGTACAGAGGGACAGGTTTGCAAGTCTCATAGCAAACTGGATGGCCTTAATAATGTCTTTACCTCTGCCATTATTATAGGTGTCATATGAGCTGCTGCTGGCTGAGGAAGAGAGACTGTCTCTCTAACAATGTCATTCAAATGAATAAGACACCAGTTTCCAAATACTCCGTAACCATCCTGTGAGAAAACGGCTTTTTCTTTTCTTGAGATAACAAGATAAATCAACCTGTTATCACGAGTAAACAAGGTTTGTTACCTCAAGAAAACAAAATAATTAACTAGGGATCTCAAGATAAAAGCTTGACTTGCAATTATCCAAAGAAAAGTAGGTAAAAAAACAGTCATAAACAGCCAATTTTTGAAATTTACATTTGGGAGTTGTTTGCCATGGATTTGTAGACAAACACATCTGTCTCTGCTAAAGACGGTGACAAATCTTTTTTATTGAAACTGCCTTGTAAATAGACTTTAATTCAATATTATCACTAATAATAATCATGCATATGGATTAGTGTTATCTCCAAATGAAAATACAACACATCCTCTGTTAGACTGAATATCACTAAGGAGTAGTGAAACTTAATTCAAAGGCCAACATCACCGACACAGTTAATCGTCTCAAGATGTGGTTAAGTTAAGATATTTGACTTTTTTGATGACAGATTACGGCAGAGGAGATCAATATGTGTAGACATGTATGATACCTTTTGTGTTTGTCAGCGGTGAGGCTTTTCTTATTGGCCGTTCCGTCTTGTTGCAGGGCCTTTTCTAGTGAGAGTGGTGTGTCCCGAATTTGGAGGGACATCACTAAGGTATCCTGACTGACAGGCAGGGTCTCCTCATCCCCTCCCTGTTGGCCCAGGTGCTGCTTGGCATAGTCAAAACCCTGGACTGGCTGATGGAGAGAGACAAAAGAGACAGCTTTAGTAAGACTGATTTCCTTTCACATACCTGTAGTCATAAAGAGTAATAACTGACATGAGGAACAGTGAGATATTCATTAGTCAATCAGAAGTGCCATGCAGACAGACATCTACAAAAAAACCCCCGAAAGTGTATCTTGAAGAGATGTCCAGAGGATTTAAGGAACAGAACTGGGATTACTGCGCCGCTGTGCCTTGAAATAGATAAGCACAGATTTAACTGAGGCCCTTTTTCATCCTCTTCCAAATTCGTGTCAAATAAATGACTCACAGTGGGCGGTGACGAGATGAGATCTGCAGACTTTCACAGAAATACAGTCGTGAAGTTAAACATTAGAGCACATTAGAGGATGAGAGGGAGGTGGATTTGTGGTGTTTTACCAAACAGTGGATGTCCACAAGCTTATAGAGAAGGTTGAGGCTAAAAGGGTAATACACACATGCGCGTGCGCACACACACACACTGAAATATTTAGGACTACTCTCACCACAGAGTCATACATTGTCAGGCACACATCACTGCCCAAGCCATTGTGCAAAATCAATGCATGATACTCTCTCGACTGCAGAACATACTGTACAGCCTCTCATTTGCTATAGCTATACGTGCGCGCACACACACACACACACGCACACACACACGCGCGCACAGACACATAGAGAAAGAGTATAGATTTTCTTTGGATCTGGTGTTCTCACTAACTAAAAGTGCCACCGTAGGAAACTCTAACAAGGGTTTATGATAAAAGTGTTTGGCTTGCAGACAGTGAAAGTAGAAACAGAAGACGTGCAGGAGTCTCATTTAAATTTTTAGGAGTCACTCAATCTTTGAGCATGTTAAGAATTTTTCCTTGGTTACTATTAGAAAGAGCTGGCTACAATATGTGTAATAATATCTGCTCTGAAGGGAGCAATGAAGTGACTTTCACTGTTTAATATGGAAGATTTTGTTACTTTCTCTCTTATGAAATTCCATAAATAAAGAAGTGGGATGTGCTGAGTGTTGCTGTGCATTTCCATTCGTCTACAGTGACATTTTACAGTGATGAGAACCACTGAGGAGAACAGACAGCAGACATGGAGGTAGAGAGATAACTTTGATTAGGACATTGTGACACCATTGATGCAACAATAATGGAAACAGTTTTCAATCTTCTCTATGCAAAAAAAACAAACAAGTGTCAGTACACACACACACACACACACACACACACACACACACACACACACACACACACACACACACTTTTTGGTAGAAAAACACATCTCCATAATAATCATTCTCTGTAAAGCTTAGTCTTTCAAATTTGCCATCTGGAGGCTGCTATAACAGGCAATAGCAGCCTTTCAACCAAGAAAATCTCACTGTGAAAGGTCTGTTTCTTCAAGTGCTGTTGTAGCCTTCATTCTCATCAGCACAGCAAGATTTATTGAAATATACCATAGGTGACGTCTGCCCAGAACCCCATTCAAATCCCACTTTTGGCACTGTTGAGGCCTGAAGATGAAAACCCAGATGAGTAATGAGAGGAAATAAGAGAAGCACATACCTGGTGATAATAGCCCACGTCTCTCCGATACGCCATCTGAGAACAAGAGAAGATGTTTTGAACAGTGTATGCTGCTCACGGTTCAAGACTGACTAGGATTCTAGTGATGCATGAAAGAGGTTGTACAGAAGGCGTAATGCAGATAATACAGAATACAACACTAAAAACCCAGAAAACTCTGTTACACAATCTGCATACACAGTCATCCTCATCACTCACTGACACATATTGTACCACATGGTCTGCAAACCAAAGCTAAAAAGTGACAAACACCTGCTCTCGGGCTGCAGCCGCTGATTATTTTCGCTAAAGCATCATCTGCTGATTAGTTTCTCAATAAATCATTTTGTTTCGTTATAATTGACAACATGTCTTATTTTGTCAGACTAACTGCCAAAAATCCAAACATGGTTCAATTTATGACATATAATCGAGAAGGGCAGCAATTCATTGCATTTGAGAAGCTTGAAACAATGAACCAATTATCAAAATTGAGCTGGTTCAAGTCTTCTGTTTACTTTAACACATACAGACAGATACATACTGCAGAGAGGAAGACAGATACCTTAGCTCGAGGATTGAGGTTGCCGATGGCATCAGCTTTAAAGTCATTTTTATTCTTCCTGCACAACACAGCTGTGATGATGATAATAATGAGCGTTACTACGCCAATGGGGGCCAGCACTGCAGCAATTATCCAAAGGTTATTAGGAGGGTTCTTGACCACAGCTAAAAAAAAAGAAAAAGAATAGCAATTTTTCACCATAATCACTTCATTACATGCATCCAGTAAACTATAAACAGTAAATGATAACAGGCCATTGATGGTTCATTGGAAGCATACACAGCTTACTTTTCCTGTTAAAACATGCAGAAGCATCCTTCACACCTGCGCTAAATGACACTGCTCAGCCTTAGAGACAGTGTGCCTGATTCAGCTGTTGTAGGCAACAATCTATAAAAGAATGCAGCATGCCCCCCCCCCCCCTCCTGACCAGCTCTGCCTCCCCTTCTCTCCCCTTCTCCCTTTCTCTTGAGCAGCACTGCAGCCCAAACAAACACTGTCCTGCCCGGAGCATTTCAGAAAAATTAGAGAGTAAAATGCTTTCTCAACCTTTTCTTCTACTGCCCTCAACCCAGCACTAGCTCTTCTTTCTAAACTCAGCATGAGTCATGTGTTTTGGTTTGCATGTCTAGTCTGTCAGTGTTTCTGTCTATTTGCCTACTTGTCAAATGCTCGAGGGATGCTGTGCTTACGTTCTGCTTGCAGCTGGACAAAGTAGCCCAGGGTGAGCGCCATGGTCTGAGAATCCACTGTGTTCAGGACCTTGGCAGCTGATGTGCCCGATAGAGGGACGCCCTTGTGCTGGACGTAGTAGGTCATCTCTGCCGGATTCTTCAGCCCTGCCACCCTACGAATGTTCACCATCTGATTGGAAAAAGAAAAGGGATTACACATGTTACTTGAACTACAGCATGCTCAGTATTGACGGCGTACAACCGCGCATTTAGGCGATGAGTCTCATGAGAGGAAAACCATATGGACAGAAGAGAACACTTGTTTAGTAAAACATTGAACCTCTGGCTTGTTTTGATGAGCAATTAGCAGATGATAAGGTGAGAAAATCCCTAATTAACAAGGGCTGACCACAAGTAATCATGCAAGCGTGTGCAGAAGTGTATATCAAAGCGTGTATCTCATGAAATATTCATAGTGTAAGATATACGCCAACAAAACTGTTGGATTAATGCTTTCATTGGCCATCTGAGTAACAAGAACTTCAGAATAAGAATCTAAAGTGATTTCTGATCTAAAATGCTCTCTGACTCTGTTTGTTCTTGCAGAGGAAGTCAGACGCAGCTCTCCCTGTGGGCTGCCATGCCAGTCTCTTACCTGGACAGTGTAGCTGCCTACAGCAGTGGCTCGTCTGAAACGAGTGCCCTGCTGCCCTGCCAACACAAACAGCTCTGCCAGCCGCTGCTCCATTAGACTGGCAAAGCTTTGGTACTGTCCCTCCAGGCTGGCGTTATCCACGTCCTGGATCACTGCAAATGTAGACGAAAAGTAGGAGGATGGCCAGATGGTTGTTAAGAGAGAAAATAAATTGCTGGCAAGGAAAGAGAGTAGCATAAAGAAAGAAGGGATAGAGGCCAAATTAGAAATGTGCATGAGTGTGTGTGTGTGTGTGTGTGTGTGTGTGTGTGTGTGTGTGTGTGTGTGTGTGTGTGTGTGTGTGTGTGTGTGTGTGTGTGTGTGTGTGTGAGAGAGAGAGAGAGGATTCCCAGGCTGTGAGGGCTATAAGCCATAAAAACTTGTTAAACTAAAAAAAATCAGGGCTGTGCTTCCTGGAAGCTTGATTTAGAGACCCCTAGTGGTCAAACATCAGCTAATGCAGCTTTAATCCGTTCCATTTTATCAACAGTTGAAAAGCAATAATCCTGGTTGTACATCTTGTTCAGTGTGAGTAAATCCCATTTTCAAGGGAATGACCTTGAACTGACTCGGCCTCTCATGGCAGTAAGTGGAGGGTTAAGAGCTACACAGCCTGTTCTGAAAGACCCATCCATTATACAGTATAGCAGTGATGGTGCCCTTGAACACTGCAAGATATTCATGCTGCTCAGTGGATGTAGTCATTCACTTGATTATAAACATAAGAAGATGTGTAATGTCTTTCACTTTCCATGATTTCAGTGTCATGAAGTAGTAAATGAAGCAAATTGTCAAGTGTTTTCCATCAGAGATACAGATGAGCAGTGAGAAAACCATGAAAACAATGGATGCATTATACAACATAACACACAAGGTTCACCTGAAGACGATGGAAAGGATGTTTTTTTCTTAAATAAGGAAATAACATGATATGAAACTATGATATCCATACCTGTGATAACCCAGAAGTCTCTGGTAGCGATGGAGGTGTTCAGATTGTGGTACTCTATTGCTGCAAAGGCACAAAAACAGAATCATTTCCACCTCTCAGCATCAGCATTAAAAGGTGCATGGTTAAACAAAATACCCCTGCAAACTGAGTGCTAAGCTAACTCTAAAGACTCATATATTTTCACCACATTTCATTCACATAAGCCCTTAAAAATTTCAAGCTGTGTGCCACCACAGCCTTTCGATTGGTCAGCACAATCAATGTTCAGTCTAGAGAAAAAAAAAAATCATTCATTGTTGCTACTGCAACTGTTTTCATTGTAACAAGTGGTGGTCTTGCTAGTTGGACGTTTGTTTTTTGAGGCACCAGAGCTTATAAACCTGTGCCAAATGTACAAAAAAACCTGTGAAACTTCTTGTGAAGCAGGCGAACAGTTTACAGTTTGGTGCATTTTGTGTGGTTGAAATCTCAGTTTCAAGCCTCGTTATCGCTGCATGTCAGACAAATACAGAAGCAAGGAGAGCTTTCAGCTGCCAGAGCTCTGGTAGTCTCTGTGTTCTGTTACATCTATTTCCTGCCTGATTAAGCTCTTGTGCTGGAGGCTGGTGCAGTGTTTGGGGGAATGCTGTATCACTGGCCTGTGAAAGCAGACTCGCTACAGAAATGTACATTCAGGCATGACAGGAGAGAGGGGTGTGGGGGGAGGGGGAGGGAGGGGTGAGAAGAACAGTAAGGGCTGTAGCATTGTTAATGGATAAGGCTGCAGGCCTGTCAGCAGAATCACTCCAATATTGTCTATAAGTCGTGGAATATTAATCGGCAAGGGGGTGTCACACGAGCCTCTGCTGTTGTGTGATGAGAGCTTGGGGCATTCGAACTGAAGAGCATTTATAAGTCATTCCAAGCAGTGACAGAAAGCTGTTATTAAAATATTATTTCATATTTTACATCAGTGCTCGGGTTACAATTTCAAGAATTGTTATGGTCCAAAAAGAGACATTTTGCGAACAGCTCCACTCATATTCCACCTGAGAGAGACTGCTGAAGAGCAGAGGGGGAGTAAAGCTGTCCAGCCTACACAGGCACCACAGGAATGACAGAGCACTCGGTGCTACAAACGGCCACTTCGGAGTGGTGTGAGATCCCAGGCCTTTTCTGTCAGAGCAGAGCCCGAGGTGGTCTGAGATCCCCCACTGTTAATTATTTACTACGGTAATTGCCTTTGAAGTGAGGAGGCAGCCGCTGCCAGCATATGCTCACACCTCCTGTGAACAGTGTAATATCACTAATGGCGAGGCAACAAAACAAACACAGCAAAATCACTGTCACACACTCTCTCATTCTTCCTCTTATGCCCCTGTCGTACTGGGTGTTTCACCGTGTCAGTTTCTGCTCCCTTGGAGCCTCTTCTTGCTATTTAGCTGTCTTCCTGTCTTTCTCTGCTCCCCGACTGAATCATCCTGTCCGTGGGTAGCTTCATTTTCTAACTTAATTCAACCCCAGCGCAGAATGAGTTTTAACTTAATGCTCACAAGCAGAAATCTTATGCATCTTGATTTAGATAGCGTGTAAACCAAAACTGCTATCTACCCTCAGTGACACTGATGCTGCATAGACTGCAACTAGATTTAAAGGATGCAACCTTGACACTTTTCTGTGTTCATTTACTCATAATCAGACCAGAGGCTTCTGTATACAGTTCAGAAATGCAACCTTCGTTTTCCCAATTTGGATGAAACAAACTAATTTTGTGTTTCATCTGCATCATCTATGGCCCTCTGTATCCCATAATCCACTACAGGCTGGTCGATGGTGTAATTTCACATTGAGGCTGTTCGCATTAACTCATAAAATATCACATAACCATGGTCATGTGTAAATACACATCCGGACAAATGACAAGGGTAAATAATTGAGGCCAGGAATTAAGTGCAATGTTTGGTCTTGTTTGCAGCCTTGAAACCCGGTCTCAGAGTGGTCTAGATGGGTCACAGGATGGTTTAGATATCTAAATGAGTGGGGAAGTACAGTTTCAGCCTCGCTTTCAAGTTCCGCATAGGACACACCAGCCCCTGTTTGTCTTTCCATACAGACAGAAGTTATTTAACATACTCCATACTTCAACAGCTAAATGTGCTAAATATAGTCCGACCAGGTACATTCTGGGAGGTTAGAGAAGATTCGCAGCTCATTTTGGTTCAGCAAAGGAGAAGAGAAAAGAAAAAAGTGCTTTCACGATTGCGCTCAGCTCGATGGCTTAGGGCAATACATAAGCCCTTTAGCTTAAATCCTGGCTCAAGAATCAGCTCTGCTGTGATCCTGAGCATGATCTTGAATAGCCAAAGCTTGGTCTTGTCAAACTGACCAAGAAGTCTGGAGAAATTCAAGCAATGCAGCTATCTTAGAAACCATTCAAATTAAGCCAGGGAGACTTATTTCTACTCTAACAGTAAACCTAACCAGAGGAGCAGGCATGGGCCTCCTCAGATCTACAGACAATCCAATGGCTGCTTTTGGATTTCCAACATCTCCTTGATCCAAAGATTCTCCAGACCCCCTTAAGCTTGATAAAACACAGGTTTGGTTACAGACAACTGCATTATGCAAGACAGTTTACATGCAGTCAATATTCGGGTTATGGTCAATATTCTGGTTTCTGAAACATTCGGAATAACCTGTTTACATGCATGAGCAAACACGGGTAATCAATTGGGATATCCCGATCAAAACAGCGACGCACAGACAACGTGCCAACGCATGGAGAACGTCATGACACAATGCGCGTCATTTCAAAAACAACAACAGCAGCACAGTGGATAATGAACAGCCCAGGGCCGGTAGCAGTCGCCTTCGTTTGCGCTTTGGTGCTGGTACTGACCCACCACCAGTACTTGACACTACTCTGTCTCACTTTCTTCATTAATGGAAGGCGAGAACGTGAAGAAATAGGAAATGGAGCTGGAGCTTGCCATCCATATCCATGCTACCTGCACTCAAAAGACCAAGATTCCTTGCGAATAGAACATGCACAGAACACAAATTAATGTTCCATTCGATGGGGATATTCCGCCAGGCGTATACATGACCAAATATTCGGGTTAGAAAAGGAGTAACCCAGGGGTCATATTCCGGTTTTTAAAAACCGGAATATGAGCATATTACAGTTTTTCAAAAGGGTTATTGGTGTTTACATGGCCGTGCGCAACCGGGTTATTGCTGATATTCCGGTTATGAAAAGGTTACTTGACTGCATGTAAACGTAGTGACTGAGGCCCCTTTCACACATATAACCTGTAACACCGAATCTACACAGGTGTAGTGTGACCAGCATGTTAGCAGAAGAGCAGATCAGTTGTCTGTCAGTGTCTACGCAGGATGCGTTCAGGAACAACATTGAGCATAGGTCATCTGTATTTTGGTAGAGTTGTGAGCCAAACACACAATCACTGCAGTCAGGCACAGAATGAAGCTTAAAAATACATGTTTCACTTGTGTTATACACACTGTGCACAAACCTATAATGATTCAAATCTGTTGAAATGCCTCCTCTGTAGACACACTGTAAGACTTCTGAACAAGATTGTCTACCCTGCTCGTGCTATTGGCTACTATATTTACAAGTTTCAGGTAAAATGCATCACAAGCTGACTTTAGGGTACATGCTGCGAAGTGTCACTTGTCATTGCTTTAGAACAATGGCAAAAGGCTCTGATTGGTGGCATACATTGACCCTGACACTGAACATTTCCAGGGAATATCTGGATAAAACTGTGCGCATGAAAGGATCTTAAATCCCTGCATCAGCTGCAGCGGCCCAGTTCTTTCGCTGAACCTATATTGTGAATTTACAGTAGACGAGGTCAAGCTGTTGTGCTTGTTTCTCTTCTTCAGGGATCAATAAAGTACCATAAAAGTGATGTCTCATTATATCTGCGTCTGCCATATCTCCCTCCACTGAGCAGTTTACATTTCATTCCCCAGTTGCACTGGGAATGGAAACAAGGCTGCACACTGGGACCCCACTAGGATTGCTGTTTAGGCTCCTACTGATTCCCTGCCACTCTTCATTTGTTTTTCTCTGAGCACAACTCTAACACAGATGGAGAGCTAGACTGAGTACGCTCTCAAAGGAAGCTAAGATGAAAGGCATGGGCTTAGTTGTGTCTTTGCATCAACTATATTTAAGTGACTCAGTCATTAAAAAACAACTGTCATTGTAGAACATCAAAACAGTCACAAACATCCAATTACTGAGAAACTGGACATCAGTTTAACAACTGCATTCCTGCATTCATTCATTGCCCAGACAGACTTTCTAAGCTTCATGTGAATGCCAAAATAAATCCACTGCAGTTTCTAGGTTGGAATGGGTCTTGATTTCTACTACTACTAATCAATATATCAGTTCCTTTAGTCCAAAGGTCTAGTTTCAAAGATGAGAGACAAGCGTGCTTTGTGAGATGCAGCCTGACAGACCAGGAAGTCTTGTAGGCTTTCACCACAAGGCAAAAACTAGGTGAATCTAATTTGTATTTGGAGAAGAAGCCATTCCCAAGAGAACATGGGTTACTTCTGGTGTCTCCCCCTGTAAGGAGTATTGAATTACTCCTAGCTAACAGACCTATTTCTGAATGCAAATTGTAACTTACGCTCAGCAATGATAAGTGGTGGATAGAAGAGGAAGTAGCCCACCAGCTCAGCTGACAGCTGACCAAGGAGGTTTGAGGCAGTGGTGCCATTAAGGAAGACAGTCCCATTCCTCACAGTGTAGACCAATGACACAGCAGGAGAGGCTGCTGCCTGGGAGACACTCAGCATCTGGAAAAAAAACAAAAAAAACATGGAGTGCACGCTAAGAGTAAGAGGAGGACACAGAAAAATATTTCTGTATGTATAATCATGTGAAATGCTTGGGATTACATTACTGTAGTGTGCAAATCTACAAGACTAGCACAAATCTGGTTGAATAAAATGGCACAGTAGAGATGACAAACATCAAATAAGCAATTATTGTCTTGGATCAACAAATATGAAAATCATCCAGAAGCATTATAGCTCGGAAGCTGGCAAGGCATGAAAGAGTGCAAAAATATTATAGCATTTCATCCATGCATAACCATTAAATTAGCTTTAATATACTGTGCACTTTCATGTGGCGGCTCATTAAAGTTAATACAAACATTGCCTCCCTAAACATTATTAATTTGCATCTCAGAAGCAGCTCTTGCTTAAAAGGCAAAGCCTGATACACTAAGGACAACTTTGCACAAATTTCATCTGTTTGTAGCTTAAAAATCACCTAAACCACATGGTAATATTCATGTGCAACGGGACAAAACTGTTGAAGTTACACGTATTCCAACATGCTGCAAACAATATTTAATAACCTCGAGTCTAAACCATATATCTTAACTTCTGTTTGGTTTGCTGGGTGGTTCTGTATACGTGACAGTCTTACCGCATTGTGTTAAAAAAAAAAAACAAACAAAAAAAAAACAGTACCTGTACAGAGAGTCTGCTGTTGGTGTTGAGCACTTTAGCCTGCGCTTCAGAAAACACCTTCTCAAGCCTCTGTTCCATCATCTGAGAGAAGCGACAGGACCGAGGATCATCACCTGCTCCCACAAACTGCAGCACTGGAACATAAACACAAAATGAGCTCACAAAGCTGTGCACTGGCAGAGCTATTGTTCTTCATGATGCTACAGCATTGTGCCTTTGGTCTCTTTGGCAGTGCATATATTGCAAACACTGAGATGATATATAATATTTGAGCTGTTATGTATCTAAATTCCCAAACTGTAATGTGGTATCACAATATTTAGTGTAGTTTTAGTTTAGTTAGAAATCGCTCCAGCACACAATCACAGCAGGAACATATATGTATATAAAAATATAAAACACCATCTGACCTGTTTTCAACTGGAATCCAGTGGCTGGGCTGAGTCTCCATAATGCAACTGGGAGGGGCAGGGCTGTTACCATGGGGAGGTACTGTCGCAGGTCTGCAATCAGCTTATCGCGGCCATAGGAGTCCAAGCTTTCCATCACTACGGAGGGAGAGTAGACACTGTCCCCTCCAGTCACGTGATAAGCCACTGTCATGTTGGGAGAACCAAATACTGTCTCCACCTGAGAGGGGAAGATAGAGAAGGCAATTAGTCGTGCCTGAAGAACCATATTGGTAGTTTTTATCATGTTTTAGCCCATTAATTGCACAATGATTATACCAATATGAGTGGCCAATATTAAAGTGTAACCCATCAATGTCTGCTTTGGCTTAACCAGTGAACTACAGCCTACCTGAAAATCAAGGTACTGCAGGTTCCAAAGTTCAAATTATTCATCCGGAAACCCTCCCATTCTAAGCAACCTACGCTGATTACCAAGACACAGGAAATCACTCACAAATAAAACTGTAGATAAATCAACATACAACTACGGTAAACTAATAATGAGAATACAAAAGCAGAATAAGATTAAAATAAAGCCTCAGTTTATGTCCTCCTTACACAGTTCTGAGTCAACTGCCCTATCTGTGGTGGTGGATAAAAAGCTCCTTCATCACTTTGTTGTAAGAACTGTCTACATTCAATGTTAACATAAGCCTGCTATTTGCAGCACTGCAACTTGATTTGCATCATTACCTATAACACAACCACTAGTATTCATGTGAGGGCTGCCTCGGTGTAAACAGCAAGATAAAGTCTCAGATAGCTGTCAGATTTCGTCTTGAGGATTCTGCCTGCCACTTTCTAAATGCTATCACGAGGTTTGAGAGTGATTTTCTTCCTTTCAGATAGAGACCGTTTTTACCCATTTTAGTACAGTATGAAAATCACTTGCAGACACTTGAATATTGCTTGAAAGGCACGATTTTGTGCTAAATGTGGTAAAAAGCAGGCACTGATTTGAAAGGTCTTTACCAATACGCCATTCAAGATTTTGACATGCTACAGTGGGAAAAGCGCAGGCATAAATAACAAAACGAATGATGTCTGAACTGCATCTAGCTGCTTCAGTTTCAGGGTCCTGGTACTGTGAACGCTGCCTCACTCTTGCACCATCATGGCTGACTGGGACTTGAAGGGCTTTTCCATCGGCATATTTGGCTTGCGTTTTCATCACCAATTTAAACGTGCCTCGCTGTGTCAAGCCTCGCCTGAGATGGACAATCTCCGGAGTCCAAAGCACGGCAACCTGCCTCCAAGCGGGTTGCGACAACCCCACTTCTCCCCCTCAAACAAGTGTGAGCTGACTCAACTCACGTCTGTTCAGGAGAACAAAGAGAGAGACGTTTTTAAAAGTCTCTGTGTGTTCACCTCTCAGAACTTTGTAGCTTCTAACTGACTCTCTGTGGTTTGAAGTTTAGTTTCTCCCCTGTGTCCCCATTTGCACTTTCAGATATCTGCTTTATTTTACTGCTTCATCATGTTCGCTTTCAGCTGTATAGGAGTCATTTTACGTGATTGCTGATGAAAATCCTGATTTTGCTGCTTCATATTAAACGTTTTCAAATAACAAAATAATGGAGGGCTTTATTGTGTTCATCACCTAATTAGTGGAGCTTTGTTAGCAGCAATTCTTCAATAAAAGGAAGTCTACTAATACTGCAGGGAAGAACAGTACAAGCAGAAACAGCCAGATGTTGGATGAAGGGCTGCAAACAGGCTCTTACTGCCCCTCTGCAAACAGCACACCTCTAACACTCGCAGCAAAAATAACTTTTTTTTAAGGACTTTTATTTTGAAGAATTTACGAATGTAGGAAATTAAATGTGTTTATCCACAGCTGCTCCTTTGACCACCAGTCACAGCCATGAATCAGCCCGTTGCTTTTAAACTTTGTCAGCTGTGAAAAAAGGCCAGTCTTTATAGTTTGAGTTGGGTTTAAATTGTATTTTCATACCATAGCCTACTGAAAGGAAAAGAAACCATCCACTGCATAAAAGCCAGAGTAGGAAATCAATCGAAAATTGTACCCATGCTTTGAAAAATGGTCAAATGATGTAAAATATTCACAGTTAATCAGCAAAAAGACATTCAGGGTATGTTTTTGGCGGCAGGATCAGAAGGTAGTGTCAATCAGTCATATTAGCAAGTGAGCTGAATGACAAGATCTTGAGCTGTATTGGATTGATGGAGCTCTTAAGAGTGTATTCCAACCACTCACTAATGAAAGCATGTGTACCAGGAGAGAGAGTGATTATGAAGTACAGACATGTGGAGAGAACCTGCAGGGACTGACGGGCTGCTGGGAAGAGAGTAAAGATGAGCGAGATGTGGGGGAGACTGTTAAACAGGGAGTCTGGGACAAAGAGGCTTATGTTCCTTCACTTCTAACCCAAGAGACCAGGTTTCACTGCGTCCTCGTTCACACAGAAACACAGGTGAAATCTGTGTGTGTGTTGTAAGTCATGGCATGTAAAAATAGGCATGTGTTTGTCAGAAGGAGTTTGACTTGTCGGTGAACTGTGCGTGGATGAAAACCGGACAGGAAATGATGACAGATGTGACGAAACCAGGTGTGTAGGAGAGATGAAACCACCCAGGTCCGTTATCAAAACCCATCTGAAAGCCTGTGCTGACAAAATCCCCTGGCTGAAACACTGAGAGCCAAAAGTCTCTGTAGCTGAGAGCCACCTCTCTGCCTCCTCACAATTCAGCCCTGTTATGAGCTCCATGAAAAGAGCCCTTTATTATCACTTCATCCTCTCAGACTTCACCCATGTGGAGGTGTCATTAAGAGATTGCATTTCCAGAAAGCCAGAGATTGGTAACACACCCATTAACTCAAAGGGTGTGAAAGACAAGTCAGTCAACAGATTAACCTAACAGATCTCAGCCATTTTCCAAAAGTTTCAAGTCACTGGAGAAGCCTAACCACAAGACACAAACATAGTCAACTTTTATCTTTTTTAAAGGTGCCAAATGTTTTTTCGTCTCGTGGTTCAGTTCGTTTAATCTATTTCTCATCATCTTTTCAGCATTAGTACGGCACATTGCTCTCCTCCCAACCATTTATAACCTATAATTAAACACAGAGGCGATTTCCCTTGCCAACAGCTTGCTTCCCATTGGATGAGAGAGCAGTGCTGCTAAAAGGAACCCAAGCAATGTTAAAATGGGTGACAGGAGTGCACCGAAGCAAGACACCTCCTGAGACTCCACAGAGAGAGAGAGAGAGAGTGAACATGTGAGAGGACTGACCTTCACATGAGCAGGACGAACACACAGGCCTCTCTCTCAATTATCTGATACTTCCACATTGAGAAATACAACACGCCGAGACATTTCACAGGATTGCAAGCATACAAGTAAACACGCACACACGCGCGGAAACATGCAGACAGATGTACTTAACACTTGCCCAAAATTGCAACACTCTAAAAGCACTTTAACCCACTGGGGACGAGGAGGAGACGACTGAATTTAATTCTAGCCAATATGCTTTTTTCACATGTTCAGTGTATACAAAGAACACTGCTTTACCAACTAGCAAACATCACTCCCAGAGGAACTCTTTATCCCTTTGTTTTACACAAAAGCTCACATTTTGACTCAAACACACATTTCTACTTCTCGCCTCTCATAGCCAAGAGGTGCTCCTGATGCAAAGTCATACCACGCTGAGGTATTAGAGGCTTACTGGAGAGAGAGAATGGTTTTGGCACAATGGCTACCATGATTGGTTCCACACATGGCTAATCCACAGACATAGAGATTGTGGGCGCACTGGATCTGTTTGGGTCATTATTGCAGGGGAAAATGATGGGATTGGTTTCCTCCTGAGCCTTTTGTTAAACCAAATCTGGCGTCTCCACTGCTCTGCTAAGTCTACCTTTTGGTGAAGTGTGGATGGATTCTGTAGACTCTCTGGTTGTCGGTAAAAACCTGTCTCTGCTTTAAATATAAGAAAATTGGAACAAAACTTCTCATCTACAGCACTGCCACAGTCCTAATCTCCATCTTGTTTTAGTGTTGGTACAGTTACTCAAATATGTGACATCACCCGCTGCCTTCTGGGACACATTCAGTCAACCTAATTTCTATATTAGTCCTCATCTCTTCTCACATAGCCTACATGAGGGTCCTTGGTATAAGTGCCTAATTCACTGCATATTTCTGGTGAGGGCACAAACCATTCACTGTTCATCAGTGTTAGAAGATGGTTTGATTATTTAGTCAGAGTCCAAGACCGAGCGACAGTTTGGGTCTGCAGAACAGGCACTTATCAGTCAACGTGTCGTAATCACAAACTGCTTCACAGGAATGAATGTCTATGATACACTTCACATAATATGCAAAATAGGAGCTTCAAATAAACGTGTTCATTGAAGTCAGACAGGCTGGGATAACAGTAAAGTTGAATACCTTTTACTTCACTCAATATTCAACTTTTCCGACAGTGTAATGAATCAAAGTCTCAGCATCAGAGCACTGGCAGAACTTTGAACACTTCCCAAACAAGGCTAACAAAAACTCTTTCTTTCTTTCTGAATTAATTTAAAATGTATTTTTTCATTCATCTGGATCCTAAGCCTTCTTTAAGTCACAACGGTTCAACCTGTGTCTGTGAACTGATGCTGGCTGATACCGTGGAGGCAAAAATATCAGTGTAGATTTCACATACTGACCAGTAAGAAGAGATTATTCTCTGTATATAATCCAAGTATGCTAATCTAAATCTGCCCTTAGGTTACGATTCTGCTACGAGTCACTTTAGTGACATTATCAGTATCAGAGAAACTGTGCACCCTTCTTACATGAATCACTACCACTTTTTAACCACTAGTGGTGCTGCACTAGTGGGTCCCTGTTTTGTTGATATCACATGCATAGGGAGACAAATGCGTGTGCACGTGCACACATGTGATGTGATACGCAGTCCTATCAACAGTTTCACATTGCTCCACTGATGGATAATTGCTTGTGGTAACGTATCAAGAAATGCAACAACAAATGCAGCAACAAAGGCAAGAAGATGATACGTAAGCAAACATGGATGTAAACCATGCAGGTTTCAGATTCTTCCAAAAAATTGGCTTTCATAAGGAAGGTGATGCATTCAAGGGCCTCAAGGATGAACACAATGTGTTTTAATGAGAACCAGCGAATGTCCAAGAAGTTTTGCTTGTTTAAAAAAGGCTGCACGGGATATATTTGACTCTAGATGGATAAATGAATGTTAAATATAGTATAACAGCTATGTTTGTTGATTAATCAACTGTAACTGAGAGGAGTCTGACCTGAGCCTGGGCTGAACTATCATTCAGAGCTTTTCGGAGGCCCTGACTTAGTCCCCTTCGCAGGTTCTGCCTTTGAATGCTGTCCAGCCTGTTTCTTCTCACATAGATGGAAACAACTGAGAGAGATATGGAGACAGACAGACAGACAGACAGACAGACAGACAGACAGACAGACAAAGAGAAGAAACGAAGACAGACACCAGACCAAACATGTTAGATAAATAACACCACTTCTCTTTTTTTTAAAACTGAGGCAAAAATGCTGTTTACCTGTTTTCACCCACAATCTCTCTGTGATGTTGCACTGCTGCGGTGGAGCCTCTGTGGTGGTGGTAAATGGGGAAATAAAGATGGTGGTACCCCCCCTGGAAAGGCTCGTCCTGGGGACAGGTGGCGTGAACGTTCTCCTGCTGGTTTGAGTCCTGATGGTTGTAATGGTTGTTGTTCTCCTGGTCACAGGGGTGGGCTGTGGTGTGCTAGCGGTGGCAGACTGTGTACTTGCGGTGGTGACTCTTGGGGAAGGCGTGGTAGTGGTGGGGTTAGTTTTGGTGGTTGAAGCTGCAGTTGTGGTGATGAACTTGACAGAGGCTGTTGTGGTGTCCTGTCGGGGGGGCAGAGGTGATACCTGAGACGTCCTCTCAGTGGGCCCAGCAGAAAGGGTAATTCTGACCGATTGAGAGGGGGCTAGACTGGCCACTTTTTCTTTGGGGAAAGTGAGCGCAACTGCTTTGGATGTTCCAGCGGTTAACTCCGTCCCAGTCTCTGTAAGGACAACAAACGTCTCGGTCACTTCCTCTGAATCTATTGATAAGGTCAGATTTGGTGATAAAGAGGGAAACGTGGCTTTCATAGACACAGGTGATGATGCGGTGCCTGGGTACATGGTTGGTTTGGTTGGCAATCTGCTGCCAGAATGCAATGTTGATGATGATGATGATGATGATGATGATGATGATGATGATGATGATGATGATGATGATGATGATGATGATAAAGACAATGATGTTGAAGCTTTAGAAGTAGGGGATTTCATGTGTAAGGATGACAACTGAGAACTTTTGATGCCACCATACAACAGTAGTGAAATCTCTGAGGACGATGGTGATGTATGAAATGAAGAAGACGATGGAACCAGCTCTGTTGGTAGGGTTAACCCCCTCAGTTTCAAAGCAGTTGTGTTATTGTCAGAGTGAGAGAAACTGAGTGCAGGGTTGTTTGAAAGCGTGACAGCAGAATCAAATGCAGATTCAAGAAAGTCAGCATCTGCCAGAGGGAGGCTGGGCTTGCTCTTATACATCAATTCAAGAGAAGCTTGTGAAGATGCTACAGAGTGAGTAGTTGTGTGAGAGAGGCGCAGAAAACCATCTGAACCCAGTGATGATGGAGCAGCAGTGTTTACAGTGGCTGCCTGCTGTACAGTGGCATCCACAGCAGATCTGAGATTAGCTGGGGACACGTTCAGACTCTGTTCTTTATCTCCTGGTGTGCCTTTAACATATGTAAAAGATGGATGTTCTCCAGCATTTGGATAAAATGAATATGGATCACTGGCGACTACAGTTGGATCAGTTGAATTCAATATATGCATATTACGCTCCTGTCCGCCTTCCAGATTTGGATGTTCATACGATGATCCATCTGCTTGTAAATTAGAATTTGCCCTACCGGAGCCAATAGATGTATTGTCTAATTCAGAGGCAGCGCTGTCAAAAGACACAGGCTTGCTGGTTCTCCACTTTGTATACGGTGCCATTATTTTTGTGCCAAAGCTGAAAATAGCACTAAATGTCTCACTGCTTTTTTGTCCATCACTGGAGGAAGTGGTTGCAGCAGAGGAGGCAGTGGAGGGAATGCTTGTTTGTGCGCCTAAATAAAAATTAGATTTATCGCTTCTCACACTGGTGATTGATGCCGGGGAGTGAGAAGTGGAGTTTGTCCTTGCTGTTAGGGCGATTTCTGACCAGGAGGAGGGAGTAGACTGCTCATAATGGCCCATGAGTGTCACATCGTCTTTACGAGAAAGACTTTTAAGAGTTTCTAATGCAGCATCAAAAGGTGCTGAAGAAAAAGGTATTCCAGTGGATGATGCTTTGCCAGAATCTTCAGAGCCTTTATTCAACACAAAGAAATCTTTTGTAGTCATGAAAGATGAAAACTGTGCTGTGAACTGCCCTGATGGAACACCCCTCTTGTTAAACGCAGTGGCTCTGATTAGAGTTGACTCTTCATTTCGATCAAATAAAGGAGAAGCTGAACTCTTTGCAGTGCTACTGCGGAAGCTCTCAGCAAGCATCTTTCCATATGTCACGTGAACATCAGAGGCTGGTGATGTTTTACTCTTTCCTTCACTTATTTCTACCTCTAAAGTCGAAGGTATACTGTGGTCAGCTCTCTCAGATTTTACGATATGATATGGGATTTCAGCAGAGGACACTGTCTGGTGAGATTTGTTAGGGGGTAGAGTCAGATAAGATGTTGTAAAAAGCTTGTTGGCAAATGCAAGAAAAGATCTTGTTTGAAATGGTCTTTGTGAGGGGGTAGTACTGGATGATAATGAGGCTTTGGCTTGGTCTGCAAAATTAATTTCACTCTTGGTAGACAGACCAGTGTTATGTTCAGTGTTGTGGCTGTAAAAAGAGGGCAGTAAGTATGTAGGACGAGTGGGACGTGAAAGACTTTCGTACATGGTTTTATAGGTTGCGGACAACGCTGAACCAGAAAGAGACATTGTCTTACTGTTACTCATTTCTGGCATCGACCATCCTGTAGGCTCCTGAGTTATGCCTTTGGGAGACCTTGTTTGTGTTAAAAAGGCTTGAACGTTTAAGACTCGATTACTTGGCAAATGAAGTGAATCTGACTCTGATGTGGAGGAGGCTGTGCCTGTTCTGGTGATCGAGCTGAAGATGGAACCAGTGGTGGACTCTGGCTTCGGCTGCCTGTGTGAGAGTGAGTTACTCAGGTGGGTTTGAGCAGAAAGAGATTGGAGCTCTGCTTCTGCTATCTCTCCCTGGTTGTAATTTATATTGATGGCAGTAACTCTGGGGCTGCCGTGACCTGCTGCCATGAGTAAATCATCAGGATTAGATGCATACTCTAAGGACGCCATGCCAGAGCGAATAGGTGTTAGCTTAGCGAATGCAGTTTCAGAGAGAGATGTTTCACCTGGTGGGGTCTGGGAGGAAACTGTAAAAAATGACTGTGTAGGTCTGAATGTCATTGCTGGAGATACAGTTGGATTTACAACCTGTGAACTGAGAGGTGACAGGATTGCATCTCCAGCACTTTTGTGACTAAAAGTCTGGCTACTTACAGCTGTCTTGCTTTCCTTTTCCACATATGTCGTTTGATTCAACATCTGCTGTGTGACATGACTAGAAACTGAATAGCCTTTGGGATGGGCAGAGTGCAGAGCTGATGTGGGATTTTGTAAAGCTCCCTGCTGCCTTTGAACAGCTCGACTCTCTTGATTGGTGGGAAATGAGGTGCTAATTTGAAGATTATTAGCCGATACTGAGCTCATACCGAGGTTCTGGGTTTGAGTGGTTCTGTATAAAATGTTTAAAAGATTGTGTCCATGGTTAGGAGTAGAATATGATGTATATGTGCTAGCTGCTGGCGTCTTGATTACTTGTGTGCTTGTACTTCTTATATATGTTCCATTCACTCCATGGATTTTATCTGCTGGTAAGCGTAGTGAGTGTTTTGTCACTTTGTTGCTCTTTTCAATGCTGGTTTCACTTGGAAAATGGGGGGATTTGGTTGTTATTTTTAGCGGTCCCTGTGTAACCGCTGGTGGGCCAATAACTGAATGAGTGGTGGGTTGTGTAGTTGCTAGACTGTTGGTCCAACCCCGAGACCCTGCTGGTGATAATGCTGCTGTTGTCTGAGGGGCAGGGCTGGACACGATCCTTTGACTTTGAGATGCAGCAGCAGCTTTGTTTATCCACCCAGCAGAAGGTGGTAGAGACAATAGAGACACTACGGCTGATAACACAGAGGAGGTGGATGGAGCTGATGGAGACACTGGTGATGATAATGAAGAAGATGATACTGTCAATGATGAAAACGATGACATATCCCTGTTTCCATCCATAAAGGACACATGAGATGGCCTAGTGACAGGCGATGCCATGGTAACAGCCTGGGGTGGTGTGGTGTGTTGGTGAGACGTGTTGGAAGTCAGACCTGAGCTGGCGGCGAGGATCCTGTCTCCCATAGACGACGATGAGGAGGACATCTCTGAGCCCTGGCTGGAACTATGTGAAGGCCATTGGGTGGTGTGGGTCTCGTCCCTGGTGATAGTTGGCGAGGTTCTACTTTGATCAATGCTCACCTGATGTTTGACAGTTCCTGCCATGACAGTTAAGACAGAAGAAAAGGCAGGCTGCCCTGACAAACCCTCCCCCTCAGATTCAGAGTCACCATCTGGATGGACAACTGAGAAAGGCACCTCCTCTGCCACTGACAACTCAGCCAATGGATGAGCAGGAGCAGCTGTGGCTGTGGGGTTGCTTTGTAAAGAAGAGGAGCCGGAGGCATCATAGGTAGGTTTTTCTGTTAACAGAAATGAAAATGAAAAGACAGGTTAATAATGGTAACCACAGCAACATAGGCCTACTTTTAACACTGAAGTTATATTTAATTCCATTTCAGGTGAGTCCATTGAAATGCTGTAACAAATGGCTTTGTTAATGGTTTGTAAACCATTTACTAATCTCTGATAGAGCAGTTATGAGAAAACATTTGAGTTGCCAGGTTGTGATGAAAGTCAGACCAGCACTGCATTTCTAGAGGTTGACACCAGTAATGATATTCGGGAGTTTTAAAAAATAAAACAGAAATAAAAAAAGCAAACAATCTTAACGTGGTTACTTATCAGCCAACATATACGCTATATATACATTGCTAATTGTGCTAAACCCCCTCTGAGTGGTGTTTATCCTTTCTATTAGGTAAAGATGCAGTTATAAAAGGAAGAAATCCCTTCATCAATACCCATCATACCTGAGCCCGCAGCTGTGAATGTTCATGAATTGTTAATAAATGAATTTGGTTCATATTCTCTGCAGCTGTTTTCCAAACAAATAATAGTTGGAGGGTCTTCCTAGGAGCAATTCAAAAGTGAAAAGGAGGTGTCATTCTGTTTGTTTGTTTTTTTTTGTTTGTTCGTTCCCCAAAACCTGCTCTTATTTATTATCTTATAACAGCTTAGAACTGATCTATGAAGCATTAGTCAATGATTTATCTAACCCATCAGAAAGGGTGTTTCATTAGAAAGTGGTACCAAGTTCCTGCTGTCTATAAGCCAAAAAACTGTATAAACTGACATGTGGAGGTTCTGTCCTGTTAAATGGCAGCATGAAAAATCTGATTGCCTAAGCAGTGTGCACATTCATTCAGCCCGCATGTCAGCATGGAATTACCCTCTCTAGACATGACAGATGAAGCCATTACGAAGAGCCAGGTATGCCACCCCACCATCGAAGAGACCTGGTTCATCTTGTACAAATTCACAGATACCTGAGCTGTCAGGATCAAATCTGACGGTGTCAGATAAGCTGTCAAAGTTATAATAAATAATAAATTCACTTTCAAGTATGAGCTTTTAATTGACTGCTGAGCTGTAATCTCTTTAACCTCCAGTATGTGCCAAGGTGAAAACACATCATAAATACTACTCACACACCAGGTTTGGTGTAAACACATCTTTCTAATAGCCACAGACAGTACACCAAGGGCAGACACTTATGTATTCCCAAAGGAGAGAAAAAGAGACAGTCTTCAAAGTGGAACAAATAGAATTATTCAAGAGATTGCAGTTGTGTGCACAAGTATAGCTAAGATAATGCTGCTTCTAAAAACACACAATGGACTCATGTTACAGTGTTTCGCACCGTTGCAGAAATGATGCCTCAGTAAAAGGCAGAGAGAGAAAGAGAGGGAGAGAGAGAGAGAGAGAGAGAGAGAGAGAGAGACATGGAGGTTTACATTACAGGAACTATCATGAAGATGCTGGAGGGGACTAATGCACCAACACGGCCGACATGGAGTTGTCTCTCATCCATTCCTGCCCCGTCCTCTCCTTTTATTCTCCGCACATCCTCAACACATCCATATAGGGGTTCTTTTATCCATTTATAAAGCTTTGCAGTCCTGTCACACCTCCCACCCCCTCAGCATGTTTCCCCTGCTGAAGTGCATCCAGCTAGCACTCACATACAACTCCTTCAGTGTCGAGAGAAACTGAGTAGAGAGGCAAAGGTCTACATGGATTGCAAAGGGATACTAGATATTCATAAATCATTAATTTTTCCACCCACTGTTGTCCGATTTTGCTTAAATGAATGCATGCTTTGAACATAAACTGTAAAATTCAGGGAACTGTCCAGCGCATACTGTGGAAATTACTGAGGCCCTTGAGTGCATGCTTTCTGAATTACACACATGATGATTAGCCTAAGGCACTGTGTACTCACACAGCTGGCACTGTAAAGCTATCTGAAAACAGTTTTTCTGTCTTTAGATATTTGCCAACCATTAAATGAGAACTGCACTAGGGTTTAATACCTACAAATTCAGTAAAAATTCCAGGTCACTAACTCCTAATGTATTATTACAGCATCCCAGAGAAGTGGCATAATGATTTTTAAAATTTGTTTTCAGAGGAATAAATCTCTGAATTTCATTAACTGCCACTATTAATTTCTTTAAAACAGCTCCTTCATGCTGTATAAATGATCCCACTTAATTCCTTTTCTTCAATGAATCACTAATGTGCTAAAATGTGATTAGTGAAATTGCAACACCGCAATTCCTAATCCATTCCTAAAAAAACGTCGGAATAAAACAAAGAATGGGAAGAAGGGAAATGTATTTCTGTATTCACAAAAGAGCTCTGAAATAAGAAGGGTATGTGTTCTGCTTCAAGGCCACGAAAAGGTCAATCAGTCAAACCACCTGGTTATCAGAGTGAAAGAGAACTTCCTGGCCCCCTCCCTCCCCTGCATAGCAAGCCCACTGACGACGGGAATTTGGGTGAGCGGGACGGAGGCCAGTCCGAGCGGAGGTGTGGGCTCCACCCGCGGTTTGCCACCTGCTCTGACAGCGCTGAGCATATGGGACGATTTTAACTGTGGACGAGAGAGGACAAGGTGTGCACATAAATGCTCATTGTGACAGAGTCAGAGAGTGATGAGGAAAAAGAACGTAGACTCACCAAGACCAGCAGCTGGGTGAAAAGGAGTGGCACCAGAAGGAGAAAATGATTGAATTTGCACTGAAGTGTCTGCAGCCTGCAAGCCTGATGGTTTTCCCACAACAGTAATTTATCTAAATGATTCCTCCTCCCTTCAGCCTTGAAAGCAGATAACGGATGATGCCACATTACTACAAGTACTACTTAACTCTGTAAGAGTTGGTGGTATTAAGTCAACTTGATATTGCATAGAAGTAGACAATTTTGATAATTGTTTTTTGTCATTCATCAGGCAGATATGCATGCTCCTGGGCTCTTGGTGAGACAAAGAAACACATCGCCTTGGCTAATGGTTGTGATGTGCATTTTTTATTTTTTTAATCAATTCCGACATTTTAAAGGCTGAAAACTCAATGTATCATGAAAATAATTATTAGTTACTTCTGTGTGAATTAAGTAAAAGCTTCCATTCATAGTATGTGATTTCTGCTGCTATGGCAGAAATCAAAACAATAACAGAGGACATAGTTTGATGCTGCTGTGAGGCAGCATGGGATCATGGGAGTTGTTGTCCTCATAGGTAAACGACCACCAGTGCCTTTGAAAATCAATCTGCTGTGACTCAGACACAGAGATGTTGACGGAAGAGGTAACGTCTTAAAGTTTTATTTAGTCACATTTACATACATGCATAGTTACATTCACTGATTTCTTCCCTCACGCTCCGCTGTTTCCCATGTTTCCACTAACAGACAACCAAATGAAACGCACTGTCACCACTGAATAAAATGATTTCTCTGGGTCTGAACATTTGGGATGTAACTACACAACAAAGGTTGAGTCATTTTTGACATTTTAATAGGAAAATGTTACAAAATAACCTTTAAAAAAACAACATTTTCTTCGACTCACTCAGATTCAACAAAGAATATGCTGACACAGGAAAACTGTATATGATGTCAGGCAGTGTGGAATAAGATATTCTTTCTACTTTAGAGCCACTGTAAAATAAAAGGGGGAAACTGATCGTTAATGGGGTCAAATAACAATGAGATGATTACCTCCAGTGAGAAATTGATATTCAAGCATGTGATGAATAAAATGTTAAATGTTGCTTTAGTCGAGAGACAGCTCCATGATCGCGACTCGTCCTTAAAACCTTCCGCATACACGAAGCACAGACCTCATTTCCACACTCATTTTTTTGCCCCTCTGCAGCCAGCACTATCTTTAAGCTACCAGGACACAGACATGACACTGCTCCACTCATATTGCACACTGTTTCTCCTTTAGCTTTCAGCGTTTTTTGTTCTCTTACGTGTGGAAAATGGTAAACAAGAGAGTATAATTCAATAGTGAGGTGGACAGAAGCCTCGGAGCAGAAAAACAAATTTAAGGAGTCTGGTCAACCACCTCTGAAGACTCCCTCCTATGCTGTGGCTGTTTCTGACTGCACATACAACTGCTTAGAGCTGTTGTTGTTGTACCCAATTAAAAATAAGAGCTTTAGCCAGGTGGAAGTGTGGAAGTAGAGCATTTTGATTGAAAATGCTATTTTAACATATGTATTCCACATACCCTCTGTGTAGTTTTTGTCCGTGTGTGGAGGCAGCATGTCTATGCAGGGCTGGAGGAGGAGGGTGGCACTGATGCCAAGCACTGCTGAGGTGACAGTATGGATGGGAGGCAGGATGTCACACACAGCACTATGCTTTTTTAATGTTTTTTCAGAGGGTGCAAACAGCACAGCAGGCTGAGACACGCATCAGCTGTCTGGAACACAGCCCAGCAGACACTTAACCCTGCAACCACGCAGAGACGTGTACATGGTATTAAAAGAGATGTTCTCTCAGTCAGTCACTCATTTATTACTCCTGACAAGGAGGTTACAGTATATGCTTTTGGTCCTGCTTCACTGTTTCCAAGAAGACCAAGAAACATATCATTAATTTGTGGCCTGATTCCAGGAATTGTTTAAAGCCAGACTGCAATTTGTGAAAGAAGAGACAAGAAACTCTTCTTCATACAAATGAATAAATGGATTCATAAGTAAAATAACACACTCTGCCTCAATTCAACACACTTTGCTGTTTGCTGCTAAAGCCCTACTTACAGTGGTGGATGAAGTACTGAGTACTAATACCAGTACTTTAGCAAAAGTATGGAAGTAAAACGTACTTGTATTGAAAGTAAAAGTACTCATTGTAGAAAAATGTCACCTGTGACTGTTTTACTATAATATGCAAGATCTGTTATTAATGCAAAAGCAGAATTTTACTGGTTAGTTTGCAGAGGACTGAAACTAATGATTATTTTCATTATGGGTTAATCTTCAGATGATTTTCTTGATTATTCGACTGTTTCATTTGTGAAAAATCAGCAGTAAGCCCAAAGTGACACCTTCACAATGCTTTTTCGTGCAGCAAAGGGTCCAGAACTCAAAATTATGAAAAAAATAAATTAAAATTATTGAATACAAGAAACAAAAAATTACTAAATGATATCAAAATAGTTGCAAATTTATTTCTTGTCAATCCACTGATCCACAACTCGTTTCAGTTCTACTTTATATATTTTCAAATGTTTTCTGTGCAAAAATCCAAATTTGTGAACTAACTGGTGACTAAAGCTGTCAAATAAATGTAGTGAAGTAAAAAGTACAATATTTTCCTCTGAATTGTAGTGAAGTAAGAAAGTGTATGAGAAGAAAATACTCAAGTAAAGTACATGTACTTAAGTACAGTACTTGAGTAAATGTACTTACATTCCATCACTATTTGTGGTATGACCAGTACATCATGGTGGCTAATGTTAGCTAATATTGCTAATAACTGTGTTATCCACTGCTGACTCTTTGGACCTTTATATACTTGTTCTAGTGTCGCACTTCATGTCAGTATTGATGATAATCTTGTAATCATCATTTGTTGCCACCACGGGTGCTGTTCAGCAAACGTTACATATATTTTTTAACATAGAAGTATTTAACATTGCAATACAGGGTATTTATTCCCTTATTCACTTTGTGTATTTTGCAGATCCAAAGTCAGATATCTAAAAAATGTTTATTACCTAAAAAAATGAACACATTTTTCAGATGGTGCAGCCTGGAGCATGAATGCCTGCCATGCGGCTGAGTCATTTCCAGTTAAGAAATCTTTTTGTTTTGTTGCAATGATTTTAAGTGCACGTCTAACAACTGCCACATCAACACTTGTTTACGTTGGGAACATTTGTATCAATTGTGTTGCGAATGCAGCAACCCTCTGACACCAGTAATCTCTCCCTTTTCATTGATAAAATGATAGAAGACATATACTTGAAGGAAAAAGCAGCTTTGGGCAATACAATGACTCAGGGGAGGCTGAGCACACTCTCAAAACCTATTTTTCTCTGTCCTGCTCTCTCTCTCTCTCTCTCTCTCTCTCTCTCTCTTTCTCTCTCTGTCTCTCTCTCTCTCGCTCCAAATAAAAGTCAGCCTATCCACTGACGCTGAGGCTCCTCGTCTTTTTCAGCCTGACATGTCGACACACTGACTTCTGTCCTGATGCTGCTCAGGATGCTGTAGTCATGGCTCATGTTGTTGCACTCTGTCCATTCCTATTACTGCTCACCGAGCCAGTTGTCCACTGTCCTCGTCCCTGAGCTCGAGCTTGACTCATTTAGGATTAAGCAATATAATGATATATGAGAGATTTTTCAACTGGTAGTTAGACACTGAATACTGACTGGTAATTAAATCATAACTGGTACACTGTACTTGCTAAATAGGCCGACACTACATTCATTTCTTCGTGTATCTGCATCTCTCTATACACAGGATACATTACAATAATGTTTTTATCGAGTGTCTCTTTCCGCTGCAGGCTCAGTTAAACACACCTGAGAGCCATTATTCAGGGCTTTCAGCAAGCTTTTTGCAAAGTGGCAGGGGCCACATTCCCTCTCTCACAAGAGCGATAGTATCAGCTGCCTTAAACCCTTTTGGTGAAAGTGGACAAACAGCAGCCAAACTTCAGGGTCTAATTATGTAAATTCAGAAATTAAAGTGCTGCAACAATTCAGTGAATAAAGGATATGGACACAGTTCTGCTGAACGGAGTGAATTATTCCAGAACAAAAAAAAAGAAAGGATTTCATGTGAATATATTTAACATTTTTACAAAGCTGCTGTATTATGTTAATGATCTTTATCTGCACAAAAGGGTTCCAAAATATGGTAACAAGTATATTTGATATGCACAGAGATAAAGTCCCCCAAAGCGGAACCAAACGTGCTGACCAAAGAATGAACATAAAAAAAAATAAAAATAATATGCTTATCATTAAGAGCCACCTTTGTTAAATGTTGTCCGTCCCCCCCCCCCCCCCCACTAATTACACTGTGCTCCCTTGTTAAATGCTGACTATGGTGCAAGTTGTGATGAGACTAATACTGAGGTCCCTAAAATAAACGATCACATTAACACCGATTATATCAGCAGTGAGGAGTTGGAACAGTCTAAATGATGTAAAAGCACGAATGACCTTTAGAATCAGTCAAATGGCTTGACTTTTTTTTAACTGATATTCTTCAACAGACACTGCAGTCACCGCAGAAAACCTTCAAGACTCTGAAAATAAAACTCTTTAGTTGGTTTCAAATAACATATCTAGCACTGAGGGGACTAAATAAATTTAGTATGTATTTTTTAGCTTTGATGAAAGATCTTCTGAGGAAGTTCAGACTTTCTGGGAATGTAATGGCTGAGTGGCCAATTCAATATTAATATTAGACAGACGGCACGTTAGCATCAGAGCAGAGCAGTGAAATAAAATGCAGTGCTGTTTTAAACTTCCAGAGGAGAAGTGATTTCTGTACTGATTGCTGAGGAGTTCAATATGCTTAGCCCTTCATACTGCAGTGTACTGTAGTGCTGAAGCCTGCACTGAGGTCTACACCTTTTAACTTTGAGGGAAACCACACTGCATAAGACTCAGGTCAAAAGCCACTAATGTTGGTTAACATGTATAAAATAAAATGTTTATTAATGGATAAGGAGGATTAATGGATCAAGAGAGATGATTCCAACTTCAGCAGCTTCAGATAAACTGCATAAACCTGCATTTCTACAACTTCACCTGTTCATTTGCATCATTTTACTTGCAGAGAATAACTAAAGGAGAGCCTATAACTATCCCCAAACTTCATGTCAAGATGTTTTTATCTTTTATTTCCTCAAATATAAAATGTAATGGTCAACATGCTTGTTTGCTTTCAAGCGTATTTAAGGTGGAAAAGCGAATGTTCCACAGACATTTTTCACAGCGGATATTTTGACTTGTCATACTAAGAAAAGCACAGGTGGAAGTAATAACATTAGCGATGGCTCAGCTCCATTAAGAATCCCAGCAGCCAGCCTGATTGATAGCAGGGGCCCGAACAGGCTCACTTAAATGGAATGCACTCATTATTTATGTTATTAATTACACCTGTGTGTTTTCCTGCAATGACTTAAAAAGGTCTCCATCAAGATTAAGTTGCTCCTGTGGAAAATAGAAAATTATTTCTTGGATTAGAAGCGGACTGGTAAAATTTAGGGGGAACTGGGTGTGTTTTATCCCAAAACAACGCTCTGAACGCACTGATCATTACAGATTCATGGTATATAAAAATGTAAGAATATTTTCAGGGTGAAATATTCCTTTGATGCGTGCAGCTATCAGATGAACCTTGCTGGGGCAGACAGCATGACTGGAAGTCAGACTGCTCAGTAGGGTACTGCAGGCCCATTAAAACCACCAAAAGTAAGACATCTTTCACTTCAGCATCATGCCCAGAGGCAGCGCTGGCCTGTGAACTGCCATGGTTGAAAGCAGAGAGTACGAGAAGTAGAGATAAAAGCAAAGGTAAATACATGTACTGTCTTTCCACAGAGGCATCATACCAATGAAATATAATGATTGTATTTACGTTTCTTTACAAAAGATCGTTTTTATCTCAAATGTTTTATCGCTCCGGTTGTACAAATAGTATAGACTGAAAAACATGTATCAGTTATGATCTTGTATATATATTTCCGTGATTAGGTTTGTCACATTATGTCCACATTGTGTGTGAACAAAGCTCCAACCCAGATCCTGAGACACAAATCACCTGAAACATTCAGAGACTCTTCAAATAAGGACTTCTTGTCCTGGATTAACCTCATACACACACATACATAGAGACAAGGGACTGCATCACACTCGAGCTCATGGCCATCTCCTGGGGCCATGCATATCGGAGCAGGCAGGGGACAAGTGTAGGAGTTTAGCTGCATGCTGGGGCTGTGATGGGCCATGGGATTACAGTACAAAAGCCATTTGACAGGGCAGGCTGTGGGTGTGAAATGACAGGTAGGGGTCAAGATAAGGCATCAGATAGTGACGCGCCAGCTGATGGAGGTGTGTTCTGGGTTACGATGAAGGTCTCATCCTGACTTATGTATTTCTGCTTAATCTTCAGCAATTAAATTGATAAATTGAATGATACACACCACCAAAGGTTTGCTGTGGAGTTTTTGACCTCTAGTACAGCCATGGAGGTGTTTCTCTATGGGCAGGTCCCCACTGCATCCATCATGCACATGGACAAGGATGCACATGCACAGTCCAATGAATTCACACCATTCTGCTGATCTGCAGGTGGTGGTAACATGCAAACAAATACAGCAACATGGCAGCAAAGGAGGTGAAAAAGAAGACTGAAATTCATGAATGTTAGCAGGTAGTGCACGTGCCTCACAGCAAGAAGGTCGCCGGTTAGATCCCCGGGTCGGGCCTTTCTGTGCGAAGTTTGCATGTTCTTCCCGTGCATGCGTGGGTTCTCTCCAGGCACTCCGGCTTCCTCCCACAGACCAAAAACATGCTCATTAGGTTAATTGGTGACTCTAAATTGTCCTTAGGTGTGAGTGTGAGCGTAAATGATTGTATGTCTGTATATGTTGCCCTGTGATTGACTGGTGACCGGTCCAGGGTGTACCCCGCCTCTTGCCCAGTGACAGCTGGGATAGGCTCCAGCCCCCCGCAACCCCGAAAGGGATAGTCGGGCATAGATAATAGATGGATGGTTAGCAATTCTGGATTTTAAATACTTAAATTAATTCATTACATATTGTATAACTCAACACACACTGGTGAGTGACACTGAATTTAAGCATAGTTTTAATTTGTTGGCAAGAAAACTCACCTGTACTTAAACTGACTGAAAAAGGAGCAGATCTCCTCTGTAGTTTAAGTTACTGTGCATTTGCTACCATTAAGGTTAATGTTGTTTGACAGTGATCAGTACTATCGGGGATAGCCTAACAGTCATTTTGCATGCAGTAGCTGTTTCAGTGTTGAGCCATGATATATGATTACACACTCAACCTGAATGTGAAAAGTTTACAAGTAGAAAATCATGGGCCTCTTCTCAGAAAGTGGAGCTAGATCAGTAGGCAGGTGAGAGAGGTTCACTTTCATATGCATTGCTTATCATGGCTGGGTCTACTCTGGCTCTTTAGGTAAGACTCTGTAATAGTTACACAATAATGCAGAACTACAAGTGAACCATCAGTAAAACAGATAAGTAATTTGTCCTTGCAGACTGACCTCAGTGAAGGGTTGAGGGCTGCAGTCTGCTATCTGAAAAAGCAATACATCACAGGGAGGCTAGGTGAAGTAAAGGCTTGGTCACCTGTGACAGTCTGAGAAAAAATAGACTCCACCAGAGAACTCTGGTGTCAGTGTTGGGGAGATCACATGGCTTTGCCTCCGACTTTCTAATTGGGCCCTCAGAGACACTTCAGAGAGAGTCAAAGCTCATCCTGCTAAGTGACAGACTTATATGTCCTGTGCTAACCCCCTGTGCAAATGTGAGCTCTTAGTATTCCCATTGCAATGCACCTCAAGGTACACTGCACAATTTTTAGATTTTTATCATCAAATAGTAAATTGTGTTGCTTTCTGTCATAAATGCTGCAACCTGTTGCCCTTCCTTGGCATTCCTCTGTGTGCCTGCTTTGAAGAGCATGAAGAAAGGTAAGAGCTTCTAA
This sequence comes from Chaetodon trifascialis, assembly GCF_039877785.1. Classification (NCBI taxonomy): domain Eukaryota; kingdom Metazoa; phylum Chordata; class Actinopteri; order Chaetodontiformes; family Chaetodontidae; genus Chaetodon; species Chaetodon trifascialis. Next base: position 17,596,714 of record NC_092056.1, read on the forward strand.
CAATATATAATAAGCAATGAATAAACATCAGCAGTTTATGACCGTTTAGTCTGTGCACGTGGAATACACATTTGCTGTCTTCGTGTACTGTTCAGAAGATTTCCTGCAAACATCCAACCACGGAGAACCTCTGAATGGTCTCATTTGTTTATGGTAATAATACTAATGAATGCAAATAATTTTATTTTTAAATTATTCATGCTGAATTTCTACACATGGCGTCTTGCACATCTAGTTTTTGACATCAGTGTCATTAAGGCAAAATGTGCATTTACTCTAGGTGAATAAAGTAACTCTGATTCTATCATTCTATATCACAGCGATACATAATTCATGCCTACCATGTCAAAACAAATTGCCTCTGGAGTCTATTAACATGAACATGATGCGAAAGAAGATTGCAAGGCTCTTCAGTGACATAACAAAGACATATTGCACCTATTTGCTGCACTAACCATTAAAATGTAACCTTCCTACACTTGACCTTCTTCGTACATGCAGGGTGGTGAGCAGCTCAACCAAATGATTATTTTTACTTACATGTTGTTTTACATGATTAGTTATCATATGCCTAGAACCTTGAATTCATTCAGTATCACACATCAGTGAAAACAAATAGTCGAATCAATTTTCTCTGGGCAGATGACCCCCTGTGATTATCTAATGAGCTCCTCAGAGGTCCCCAACCCCCAGACTGGAGACCACTACAGTACAGCACTGGGCAGATGAATTGGCTCTGGCTCTGTATTTATTGGCTATGGACCGGTGCTGCAGAGGTTAGCCGAGGCACGAGGAGGATGGAGGGAAAAGGACAATGAGGGATAACAAGGTGGGATAAGCCTGCTAAGCTTCCAGGATCCCCTCTAAAATCCACACTCGAGTCAAGCACAAGAATGTCAAAATGTTTGTAATACAATCACAATACTCTATAATCTGGGGTCACTACAAGCAGCGGGCCACAAATTAAGTTGTTCATGTTTAACCCACTGACTGTTTTTCTGGATTCAGACAGATTTTCTTAGTTAGAGTTAAATGTGGAAATGTTGCAGCTCCACCAGGAGTTTCACCTGCTGCTTCTCTGACGTCTGCCCTCTCTCTCGCTCCTCTCCCGATTTCAAGCTGATTTCAACCAAACCAGGGTTAGGGATGATTGTTAGAACAGAGAAAGCTTCTGGCTAAACAAAAAAGGATCATACTCGTCCCCATAATGTCGTCATGAGACTTATGACAACAATCTGAGTCTGTGGTGGCAAAAATAAAGACTTACAGTGGACGTAGACTGTCAGTGTGTAAACATCTGGAGGGGTAATGTTGCGGTGCACTTGCTCAATACTGGAGCAATTTTACAAAATTTTTGTCTAGGGTCAATAAACAGGTAATATTTGACAGGAATTTTTCCCATTTGTCAATGGAAACTTTCACTGATTGAAGACGAAATGTAGGTCAAGCTGAAATGAGCGAATATGTCAACAATACAGTAGAGGACATCATTTGTTTACTTTGTATTGTGTAGGTATGTGGATCTTTCAAAAGACTTGTGATCAAACAGAACTTTTGGACAACTTTGACAGGCCTAACCCTCTGTAGATATAAAGAGCTCATTCTAAGGTAACAAAGAAATGATTCTTATTTTCAGGTGATGATATACTACAGAAAACATAATTCTGAATATTATATTTAACCTCTGCTAATAGATCCCCCTAAATCCTGCACACTGGTCCTTTAAGTATGTCTCTGGGAAATTGTGATTTTCACAGTTTTATAATATTTCATAGACAATTCAATAAAACAACTTGCATATCATGAAAATAATCATAAATTCTTGCTCATCCATCTCTGGAGGTGCCCAAGCTGGGAGCCACTATTCAATAACATGACCGCTGGTTTTGTTTTGCAAGTGTTGGTGAGTCAGTGACAAACATTAAATAGGAAATTTCATGCAGTGCAATGCAGTTCAACACAAGGCTGTAATGTGCTCTCCTCACTGAAATGTTTCCCACACATCAAAAAGAGGAGCTGCTTTGCTTGTGACCAGAAGAGAAATGCCAAATAACAGTTTACACAACACCTCCTTTTTTTGGCCGCATTAGAAGACACAGCAAACACGAGCGGAAGAAATCGTACGGATGCGGGTCGCAGGTGAGAATGAAAACACGACTCGGCTGCATTATGCATTTTAACACAGCAGAACACAGAGTCAAGCTGACAACGCTGCTCATGCATCACATCATAGCGATCATACATTCAACCTTGACGCTGCACACAGTCAAAGCAAACACAGAGATCCCACCTCCTCCAGCAGGCAGCATGATGGATGAGCTCTCACAAAACAGCCTCGGCTACATCCTCAACTCACCACAACACCACAGGGCCAGCGGCTGTGTCACACTACAGCTGCTGCTCTCATGGTGGCCATATAAGATCCTGCTGTCATGTCTTTAATGAGTCTGTGTGCTTCTTTTGCAGATATTTATACTAGGGAAGAGCTCTGTAGATCCAATATGTTTAAAGAGCCATTCCAGTGTTTTTTAATTACTACAAATATACATTACATTACTGCTAATCATTTCCAATCAATCTGCAGTGTTTCACAGATTTTTATTAGCTTAGCACTGATATTATTACATTCGTTATGCGTGCTCTTAGGCCTGCTGTCCGTTAAGCTCTGTTGTACAGTGGAGTTGTAAGTTCTCACTGATGTAATGATTCTCCTTCATTTCTGTTCTTGCCTGCATTTTGAAAAGTGTGGAGATACGCAATGAAATGACTTAGGAGTAATTATGTAACGCTTTCTGCTGAGTGAACAAACAAACATCTAATTAAGGAAGTTAATTATGAAAACGTTTGCGAAAACAAAGAGCGCTTGGAGGGCATATTCAAAGTTCACAGATACATCAAATTTAAAAGCATGAAACTTGGCTTTACAAAGGCCATCTTATGTCAGTGAATGAGGGATTTAGATTAGAGACTCTTTGTTTGAAAGTAGCTCCAGAGCTGAGACCTGACAGTAAATAAAGGGCCGAATACTCAGCGGAGGGTGAGATTTTGTTCCTAACATCCCGACAAAATGCTTTACTGTAATGACAAGAGCAAAATCAATGGATAATACATTCCAGACTGCTTTGGGAGAAACTGCACAAAAAAAGGGTCTTGAATGGTGATATTGTTTTTTAATATACTTAACAACTGGAGTGGGATCACTGTGCGATCCATGTGTATCCTGACATTATAACAGCTGGAGAGCTGTGCCTGTTGTGGCATTATGGACAGAGATGACTTCAGTCTGAGGTCCTGTGCTTTGAGGAGGACATATCCTTTCTTCAGTCATGTGTTCACGAAGTTGTGAACCTTGCTCCATCCTCGCTTGTGAACAACTAAGCCTTTCCAGGATGCCCCTTTCATACCCAATCATGATGCCATCACCTGTTACCAATGAAGCTGTTTACCTGTGGAATGTTCCAAACAGGTGTTTTTGGAGCATTCCAGTCTTTAGTTGCTCCTGTTTCAATTTGTTTCAAACATGTTGCTATATATTCAGAAAAATCAATGAAGCTGATGAGGTAAAACAGTAAATATATTGTCTTCGCGCTGGGGTTGTGTCTCCATGATTTTGCAGTTGGTCAAACAGCAAAGTGAACACCAAAAAAGAGGCGCCTGATCTCAAAGGCTTTAAAATGAACAAATACGTTCATATCACTCAGGCTAGTACGTATGAGAAGGATCCTCCCAAAATAAAAATCAAAATACTAAAAAGCTTGTCTACTTCACTGATTCTACTGGCCACCATTCAAGCTGTGATAAACAGAGTTCAGACGAGTCCATCTGCTACGAGAATGTCTTCTTTTAATTCAGATTGTTTTTGGCAGAAATTTCATAACTGAATACAATGCTTACCAGTCCTCATTTAGATTTTTGATCAAGATTATCTCTCCGCTCACAGTGGCCCGCTGTAAGGCTGCAGATTTATTTCAGTTGAGTTTAATGGCGGACAGACAGATACTATTAAGAGGATGGACAGCCCCATGGGAGCCATCTTTTCAGGAATGGTTCATCCAGCAAGGCAAGGTGGCCTCCTTTGAGAAGGTTTCTTTCAGGATGAGAATAGGAGGCCTCATTAGATATCAAGATGAGGACAGTTTTTCTGATGTCCATCTGTGCTGTCACATGAGTGAAAGTATGATCATAAAAGCGGTAAGACTGTACATGTATTGTAAATGTATTGTGTTCTGGGGAGTGGAAATAAGTGGATTTTGTAATGTTTGATTTTCCTGTCGTGTCTTTTCCCTGAGCTCCCACTCTCTCTCTTTTGGTGCACAATTTATTGCTGGTCCACTTGTCTGTTACACAGCGAGTGAAGGTTTTCCTCCATAAGTTTTAACCTCTTACACCAAACAGTGTCTGTCTATTCATATCAGCCCTGCGTTACACGTCTTTCTCCTCTTTACTTACAGACTCTTGAGTGGAAACTTCTGTCATTCTTCTAATTTGAACTTGTGCACATGCCCATCCCTCACCATGACAACGTTAACTTAATGGGTGCCATCCATGACTCGTAATGACGTCCAGGCCTGTCTCCCAGGAGACGATATCATTACCGAGGTGTATGTGCACCATAAGGTACCATGATCTAATCCTACGCACACACTCTTGACCTTCACAGGTCAGCACTGCATTTCGCTGATATTGCACCGTGCGTTAAAATTGCTAATTTGGTTTGTTTAGTTGGTTGGTGGATGAGAAACAGAGACATTCATTGCTGTAATTGAATTACAGGGCTGTAGGTCTCCTGCGCAATAGATCAGGCGTGTTTCAGCTTTTAAGATATTCACTGGATATTAAGAAGCATCTAATACTGTAGCTGCCTGATTTAAAAACATTTAATATTGACAAAAAAGTAGCATTCCCTCTCTGCAGCAGGTTACAAAGTGCTGAGAGTGGCAAGTTGTGACACGGGCACAGCTAGACACAAGCTGGGACAATCTCTGAGGACAGACTAATAAGATACCCATGAAGGATGAAGGGAAACAAACTCTGAAGCGCACATAGACATCCACTATAGATGCCTATGAGCTGGAGCATGTGCACAAGCCTTGTTTGTGTGTCTGTGCATGTATGCGAAGGGTTCGTTCTCCAGAGGCAGTGGAGCTACACACTCGGATTATCCCAGTAATGAATTGGCCTGTGGGGAACAGCTCGTCTCATTTTAAGACTTAAGGGGTGACTTCAGAGCACTAAAGTAGGAGCATAAATCAAGCAAATGCTACGTGGTATGGATTTATGAATGTGCATAAAAGTAAGTGCATTTCAAGAAGTATTGTGTGTGTGTGTGTGTGTGTGTGTGTGTGTGTGTGTGTGTGTGTGTGTGTGTGTGTGTGTGTGTGTGGCTGCAGGAAAATTTCCCCCCCAAAAAACAAAAAACAGTGCCATCCGTGGCTTAAAATGGATGACAGATTTTAAGGTTTTTTTCTTCACATGACTCCAGTTCAGTACATTCAAATTTCAACACAGTATGTCCCACAACATAACCTGCTTTCATTTGTGCAAGTCATTCGAATTACCTCCAAATGTGATGAGCGTGAGCACTGAAATTATAAATATCTAAATCTATAATCTGTCAGGAGAACATTTTTAAAGTCCTATGACAGCTGATTACTGATTAATAAGATAGGCTTCTAAAACTGTTGAACATTTCCTTTAATGCTCCCTGAGTACGGCTTACTCTTGACGCTTCACTGATGCTGTCATCGTCTCCACTCTCAACCTGCTTCACTAAAGTTAAAAATCAGAGCAGAGAGCCCCTGAATCTGTGATGTCACTGGGATTTAAAGTCAAAGGCTCCTCCGTGGACCCCGAGTGGGTTGCAGATTTTTCAGTAATTTACCACAAACAACCTCTCTCTGCCGTGGGCTGGGGATGCTGCATGGGGTCACTTCATGGGCTGAATCGCTTGTGAGCAATATCTAAGACTGATGCTCTAAACAAAATACTATTTCTCCTCATAGTATATAGCAGTAAATTGTAAAATTGCATTTATACTGTAATGGTCAGTACAGTGAACTATGCATTAAATCTGAAAAAAGTCTTTAAATGTTTAACAAAAGACCCCCCCCCCCCAAAAAAAAAAAAAAAAATGTTGACAGCTAACATTTTATTGTTAGCTTTCCTTATAATTTGTTGGAGTAAATGAGATTTTTGCAAAACAGTTACATTAACACATTCTGCACATACCATCGTGATGCCATCCTATTGTAAGTGGACAGATAGACCAGACAAGCCCCAAATTCAATACAATCCAATTAGAGCACAAAGATGACATACATTTACATGACAATATGAAATGAGGGTTATGGTCATGGGAATGTCTCAGAGCGAAAAAGGGGTCACAGACCAATAATGTACCATTCATCGGTCATTTTCTAAAACAATATCAACTCGAATACAGGAATGAGAGCGAGGTTGCTTGCAAAAAACCCCGCAAGGAATTAATATGAACCAACTATAAACCTTTATGCAGTGTTTCAGCTTTTTCTAAGCTATTTTAGCCTCATATCTCTGCTCCATGAAATCAATAAAACTTTCCTAAATCTCTATTATAATGAACTCCTTGACAACAAAGGACTCATCATAACCCGCGAAAGAAAGTTGCTAGCAAGCTGAATACTTGACCCCAATGGGACGATATTGTTATTTCATGTCTGCTGCATTTGTAAGCAGGCAGCCGTTTGCTAGCATGTTAGCCATAACACCATTATGGACAAACACCGTGTTTGTGAGCTTGTTGTTGTTCTGCCCTCTAGTGGCCAAACAGCAAAGCATCTTAGCTTTCGGTACAGCAGCTGCACATTGAATGTATTGCAGACAAAAATAATAAATGGAATTAACTGGTAGCTTGTGTTTCTTGCTTGTGTTTCTTGCTTGTGCGCGCTGTGTGAGTGTGTGCATGTTCACTTTGCTGGCTGCTGCGCATGTAACGTTTTGAAGGCTCAGTGTTATGAATGTGTTTGTATGTGTCAGTGATCTCATGCTCGCCTCCTCCAGCGGTTCAAAGGGATTAGCTGAAATGCCACAGTCTACAGAGGCATCTGTGTGAAAAAGCAAAGCCTACAGCTACACTTAGCATTCCACTTAGCATTTCCATTTCTAACAATAGTAGACAAAAACTAAATACGATGCCATGACAGTGACACCATTAAATGTGACTGATGACCCCGTCTGTGCAGAGGCGAATCCCCACCACCCCTCTCTCTCTCTCAGTCCTTCTGTCTTGCTCATTTATGCACACCACACTAAATCCTGGTCTGATCCAGCCTCATTCACTTCTGCTAAAAATCATCTTAAATTTTTAACGTCCATGTCTTTCATTTCCCCATGAAATCGCTCAGAGCTACAGAGAATGACTTCATTTGATCAAACATGACAAAAAACACCAGTCATGGCACCATCTGTGGCTCCCAAGAGTTGCATTGACAGGATAATTTATGCAGCCATATCCCATAAATCGCACTTTAAAAACAATGTTCAAGAACTTTTAAAGGCCCTCCTATGCTCCCACGGTTATCCTACACAGGTGATTTAATCTGTTTTGGCTGATTAGGTAACTGGGGGTTGAGGGCAGTCTAACCTTCACACCTACTTCATGCTGATTGGCCTGTTAGAGCACACAAGAGTAACCTTCCTCTCTCTCGGATACTGAGAGGGGCAGCTCACGACCTAAAACTCAAACTGTCAAACTAGGCAGTGCTGAGACTCAGACTACGTCACCCACCAGCAGGAGTGTAGTCATCTGGTGTAGCGCAGTTCATTCTGGTGGTTGTAGGTTTTCTAATTCTTGAGCACAAGAGAATACCAATACTCATGTAGCACCAATTTAAAGAATAATTGCGCCTTGCTCCTGCATAGACTGCCCAGTTTTACTAAAAAGATCATCTTTCCAGTGGTGAATATCCCTTTAAGCTGAAGTGATATTCACCAAACTGCGTTTTCAGCTCAGAGGTCTTGAAAGATAAGTTTCCAAATTAGTTCTGAGTATCCATCCATCTATCCATTTTCTATGCCGCTTATCCATTTCAGGGTCGCGGAGGGGCTGGAGCCTATCTCGGCTGTCATTGGGCGAGAGGCGGGGTACACCCTGGACCGGTCGCCAACCGATCGCAGGGCACAAACACACAGCAGCTGCACATACACACAACATTCACACTCACACCTAGGGGCAATTTAGAGTAACCAATCAACCTAATGAGCATGTTTTTGGTCTGTGGGAGGAAGCCGGAGTACCCGGTGGGAACCCACGGGCATGCACAGGAAGAACATGCAAACTTCACACAGAAAGGCCCGACCCGGGAATCGAACTGGCGACCTTCTTGCTGTGAGGCACGTGCACTACCTGCTGCCCCACCGTGCAGCATATTTCTGAATATCTTTCCTCAAATTAGAATAAACTTTAAGTCGTTTACTATGGTTGCATTTTGATATATTTTTTAAAGTTTCATTATAACTTAAAATCCCCTGACTCTATGTCTTGGTCACCTCAGCCAGCTAAATTTGAGAGATTCTTCCAAATTATATAAAATTGCACATTCCTAAATTTCCAAGAGAATCGTCCCTCTCACCCTGTTTTTTTCTGTGGTCGCATGTGATGCTGTGTGATGAACGGTGGCCTTGTTCAGGGCAGTGTGGTGGTGTATTATACTGTGTGTCCCAATAAATCAGGCAGCCTGCTGTCCTTCCTCAAGCAGCAGCAGCAGCAGAGCCAAGCCTTTATCCGCCATCAACCTGCACCAAACCGCCAAAGCACAGGGAGACGGACAAAGAACAGTGAGGCACAAAGGTATGGAGAGATACTGGAGGGAAACATGGAGATAGCTCATAACACACACACACACACACACACACACACACACACACACACACACACACACACACACACACACACACACACACACACACAATATTCCCTGATTGCACTAAACTGTACAAGGGATAATGCGAGGCAGATGGTCCAAGATACTAATTAGAAGCCTGTTTGCCTTTCTGAGCCTTATCTATGTGTTGTAGCAATGCTGCCTGCTTTGTTTAGAGCGGTGAAGGAGAAAAGACTGCAAACCTTTTGACTTTCTTTAAGTTGTGACAGAAAAAAGAGCCCTGTGAGTAAATCATTGCAGAGATGGATCATAATGAATCTTCCTTTACTCTTAGAATGATTGCCAGCACTAATACATCTTTAATTACTTCATAACACTCTCATTCTGCCCTTTTAGCATTTTCATTTCTGGCACTCAAGTTCTTGCATAATGTTGAACAGATCTCACACAGTCTCCCTGTCAAAACATCGGCGTCACATGCAAAAAGAAACAGATGGAGAACTGCGAGTAGAAAATAAACAATGCTCTCTTTTCTTGAAAAATCATCACTGCTTTTGTAAACTTCTTCTTCACTGAGACAAATTTGCACGATGGAGTGCAAACCAAATGAAAGGCCCCAGCTGAAGCTCCACCTAAAGAGATACCATCTATCTTGACTGCACACATGCACATACATCTTGAGCTCTGCTGACATGCTTACACACAAGATAATTAACTGTTGGCGGTAAATCACTGCGATGCGGTGAAACAGGGGAATAAGCAGGGGAATCATGTCCTCTGTGTGCTCCCGAAAACCCAGAGCTCATGCAGACAGGTCATCAGACCAAGGGTGAGTCATAGTTGCTGTTTTTGAAAAACCAATTCCTGGAAGTTACTCTGACATTAACCATCATGACAACCCTCAAAAGGCTAATCAAGATGGGGGAAAATGAATTGCAGGATACTGAAGCCCACAAAAAAAAAAAAAGAAAAGCCACAAAGCACAGAGAACGCTGTGATGTGCAGCTCCCTGGTCACCTGACGCACATGTTCGCGGTCGCTTTACAGGTAAGACTGCACTGCAAATAGCAAATGGCTTTGAGTCTTACTGTCATGTGTCCTTTCATCGAATACCTAAACAGAAAGTGATGACTGGCAACATTTCAGGGATAGCATCTCATACAGCAAGGTCTGCGAGGTTAAACCCTGTCAAAACCCAGCTGTCAGCACTCATAAGCAACGGGCGGCTTGTGTAGTAGGAGTAAACAGAGCTGACGTCAGAGGAAAGTCATTTGATTGTGGAGGGACCAAAGATGCCTTTGCTTAGCTCGCTCTTCCGTGTGTCCTCTTGCTGCTGCCAAGCACAATTTCACCAGCTGTGTTAATAAGGAAGCAATGAACCAGACGAGAGATCCTGCAGTTAATTAAAGATCAATGTAAGTGCATGAAAAGGCGTCATCTTTGCAGCCACATTACCCAGAATCCCCTCGCTGCGCTGTCCTCTGCTCCCCTGGCTGCTGAAGGGTTTGAGGTTATTGTTGGGCAAAAAACTGGCATTCCCATACAAACCATGAGGAAGCTGTGAGCTCCCAGCATGCTTTTGATTCACTAAATCTTACACACACACACAGTTCGACCGATCCTGGATTTTTGAGGCCGATACTGATATCGATCTAACTAAAATGGAAGGAATCTCTCTCTGTCTGTCCTTTGATTTTCTTGACAACCGTTCATCCGATTGATTTCACATTTGGCGACAGTATTTCTAAAGACCCAAGAAAGTGCAGTATTGAGCGTGGAGTAGTTTAGATGAGTGCTCTGCAAGAAAGCTGGGAAACACTGCACTGCAGAGCTGGAGAACCCCTGCGGTTCTTGACATACACATGTGCAAGTTTAAACAACAGTCTGTGACTACATTATACCCAGAGCCATGTGGACAGAGGGTTAGGGTTGACTCACTCTCTCAACAGTGCTGGTTATACCTGAGTTTGAATTTCCTCCACAGCAGTTAACTTAAGACGACATTAGCTAGCTGTAATGTCCTCAGAGGCAGCTGAAACTCGAGCCAGCTGGGTAGCTTCAGCATGAATTCATGAGTTTTAACAATGGAAATGATGAAGCGGTAAAGATTTCATTCATTCACTGTTACGTCTGGATGAAAAACTTTTTTTTGATACCTCAAATGTCCATTTTGCTCATTCATGTGTGCAGCATGCCTTTGGCCTAAGTTCATTCAGTTCCATGTCATTTAACAAAGAAGCAGTAATGACAGTGATAATTATTGTTAATAACAACTTAGATGTGGCTCATTTTTCAGGAACACCTCAATAAACTGTCCTCAATAAACTGGTGGTGTATTGTAATATTACAGTATCGTTACTAAAGTTTTAATAGGGAAAAACTGTGGTGCATGTGTACGTGTAAAACTGTTGCGTCTCAAAGTGCGGGGCCTCTCCAGCTCTGGAGGTTGATGATATTGAGAAAGCTGCAAGCAGCAATACTGGACGCTGAGCAATCGGCCGTTAGGAGACAGGTGTGTTCTGAACAGGTGCTGTACTAGTGGGTAAAAAAAAGTGCTTACTAGTGGAGAAACTCTGCAATGTCTCGTTACGTATTTGCCAAAATACACTGATACTGATGTATCTGCAATAAACTAATATTGGCTAATACATGAGCCTGGCCCATTTATCAGTCAAGGTCTAGCATTTAGTAGTTCAGCCACTGTGAAGCAGCAGCAGCCAACATGACATTGAAAATCAGTGCCAGACTGTATTTTAATGAATTTGTGTTGAGATATAAAGGAGGTGGAGTGTACACTGCAACTGTTTAATGCATTTTTCATCATTTATGATTTAATGTCTCATGGTAATCATACTGTGTGATTTTGCTAAGACTGTGAATGCTGATTGATCTGTAATAGCGTTACTGAATAATACACAAATCCAATTTTTCTCTCCCAATACGGATTGTGATACCTCAACTCGGGCTATCTGCCAATACTGAGCATTAATCCAACACCACTGCTCTCTCTCTTTTTTTAAATTAAAATCTGTACAGCTCACTCTTTGGATTTACTTTTGATGAAAGGTAATATGAGGCCAGGCATTAATGTGACACTGAAAACTGAGTCTGTTTTCTGCTGTCACTGCATGAATGGAAGTGATGGAGAAAACACAGAACTTTGTAACGGAACTGACAAAGAAACTGTGTTTAATGCAGACTGGTCACATCATAGCTGACACCTGATCTGCTTAATAAGGCCAGTATCAGCTTCAGCAGCAGTCCTGCACATCAGAATCAGTTCACACCTGATTCAATAACACCATTACAGATCCATCAGGAGCCGTATAAAAGTTCACTGACCTATGCACACTGACGTGAGGAATGATCTGCTCAGTAAAAGATCCTTGCTTTGTTTTGGTTGTGTTGAAGGTAATATATTGAGTTGGCTCTTTAATGACAATGTTTTTTGTTCAGCATGGCAGCTCAGACAGACACAATGGGATGTTTCTATTATGTAAATGTTATGTCTTTTTGAATTTGTGGAACTTCACATAATGATCCGTCATGGGGACGTGCTGCATGTTGTTGCTGTCTAGTGTCTTGTGAGCCCATGTGCGTGCAGGAGATAGTGCATCCTCCAATTTTCAAACCAGTAACACTACTAAACAGCAGAGTCAACCAGTCACCTAGTATAAAAGACCATACAATCCAGCAATTTATTCTCCAGGAACCAGTTCTTCTATCTATACAAAAGGCACCAATCCAGATGCAGCTTCTGGATGTAGGTGAAATAATGGTATGCCTCTTTCATCCAGTATGTATTTTGTGGCTCGGGTACTGCTCGTGTGTTTAAGAATGGATGTGCTGACTGTGAGAAGCAGGAGGTGGAGGTGGGAGGGAGGAGGAGGGGACTCTGCTACTGTAGCAGTGCATCAGCAGAGGTGAGACTACAGCCGCCACATCATACTTTGCAGACTGGAGAGAGGCGCTGGAGCTACCATGAGATACACACACTTAACACACTCCCAAAAAAACATTTTGTTTTGCTCAGTTTCCATCTGAGGTTACAAAAGAGTGTCTCCAAAAGGTGATGCAGCCAAATCAGTGTACATGCAGAGACTTTCTTTTGCAGTGAAGCCTTTTCTTCGAGTGTTCGTGGTCTGAAGGGCAGCTATGTCGGCCAACCTTACCCCAGCTGCCTCTCACGCCGCCAGACAGACAAACCTACAGTGGGCTACAGTATGTGTGTCATTAGTGCTGACCCAGATGCTCTGAAACACTGACAGTCCTGTGACTGCACTGCATTCCCGCAATAACTCCCTTAAGCTCATTGGCAGACAATGCCAATGTTTAATAACCCCTGTCATGGACATGCAAGCAAAAATGAGCTGCCAGTTGCAGAGCAAAGGGGATGTGAGGTTGAGACAAAGTTGAGGCTGGGATAGCTCATAATGGTAAGCTGCAGAGGAGAAAACAGGGGTTCGAGGTCTGTGCAGAGCAACCTGATCAGAGAGACAAAAGAGTGGGCTTCAGGCTCAGGTAGAAAGAGTATAGGTGAGAGAGTTACATCACATGAAGCAAACCCTGCGCAGCACCATCTCTCACATCATGTCAGTGCGGTCAGTGAGGGAATTCATCCTGAATAACGGCCGATTGGACATATTCCCCGACTGCGCAAATTCCAGTGCAACAGCCTTGTGCATGTCACAGCATATGCAAACAGCTTATATGTGCATGGATCACAGAGAGTTAAGTTTTTTCTTTCCTAAAAAAAAATGATACAGCAAGCTATTCAGCCGACCACCTCACCATCCGTACAGCCCGTGATTCATGCACCCAGCAGCAATAAATGTGCTACAAAGCGCTGCCCGCGTGAAACAAAAGATCCATTTTCCACCCAGCATGTTAGATGTCACTCGCAGCCTAGATGTGACAAGACAGGTTAATGTAACGCATCAGCATGTGTTTCCCCGGACCGGATAGCTCGGCGGTGTGCTTACCCTCTGCGGCCAAAGCGCACCGGACAAGAAGTAAAAGCGTTCCCACAGACAGCAGACAGTTTGCAAGCATCCCCGCTGCTCCGGCTCGCCACCTGGTCCTCAAACACCTCCCCTCTCCTCCGGCATCCGTCCTTTGCGACGAGGACCCACCGGGTTCCGCTCCGCCGGCTCCCACCACTTTGGGGTGACCTGCCTGCCCACTCCTCAGACTGGGAGCCATATCCAGTGGACAAGTTGCTGAAGTTTCGGTCGTAAATAATACATTGGATCAATCCTCGTGTGTGATCGGGAAGCACAGCGGTCCCGCGGTCTCGTCGTGTGTCCAGGGTTGGAGGGTGGAGGGGGGGTGGAGGGGGTGGGGGTGAAGCGGCGTTGAAGGGAAATTAAGAAATGCGCCCTATCGCTCCGCTCCGCTCGGTCCACCCATCAGCACCGTGTGGCGCAGGGCGGCGCGCACACTTCTCCAAAGGCTTGACATGGAGCCGCTGGCGGCAGACTGCCTCACACACACACACACCTGCTCCAAATGGATGGCAGACGTTCGGTGTTCTCGCGTGACGTTTAAGCACAAATGTCAGGATGTGGAAGCGGGTGGGTGGTGAATTTAAAGTGCAACACCACCCCTGGTCAAAGTGCGCAAAATTAACCTCTCTGCTGTTAATTGTCGGGAGAAAGTCAAAGGCAGCAGCCCGCAGGACGACCTCTGCTGGGTGAACGAGAGCGCACACATCTCCATATGAAACATGATTTCAGCCTCGTTCACATTCTCGGTGGATTCATATTCTAAAGGGTGACCTGATAGTTTTTCTGTACCTCCATTAACAGGTATGTTCGGTCTGTACTCAGGTTTATCCTGATGCTTCAAAATCTTGAGTGTGTAGATACAATCACGGCTGTTGTACCTCCTCATCTCCACCAGATGTCAGCACACACCCAGAAAAACACTAATGAAACCTGAGAACGACGAGTGGAGACAAAAGCTCCGAGGTAATTTAGAGTCAGACAAAACACGTGACCACAATTCACCTCAAAGACCCTTTGCTTTGTAAAATACTCTTGACTTTTTCTGCATCATGTCTTACATTGTTCAAAACAATAGTGGCAGAATTCATTTTGTAATCACAAGGTCCATATATTAGGTGTTCTATTGCTTTTGATCATCTTCATTAACCGTTAGGATGGAATTGTGCCATGAAATGTTCCAATTCACATTTATTTTACAGTGAACTTTCAGTATCTTTGTCCATGTTTGCAACAGAAATGCATTATTTGATAATGAATCCACAAAAATGTATACTTTATCAGACAAAAATACCAAATATTCTCTGATTCCAGTTTCTCAAATATGGGGATCTGCTAATTGACCATCTTCTCCTTCTACCAAGACTTTGAAAACCACTGAAGGATCACGTGTCAGAGTTATGAACCAGCATGATTTGAGAATGATGATGACAATGATTTGAGAGAGAAAAGCACCTAAATGTATAAAAGAGGGAAAAAACAGACCAAGACAAAACAAGCTGCATCAATAGATTTTTTTTAATTCAAAGTGAATCTTAACAATAATACACCATAAAGTCTTATTTTGACACTCACCAAAAGAGTCACCTGGAAAACCCGCTTAATGTGACAAAGTAGAGAAGGCTTGGTCACACCTAAATCACTGAGAACTAGAGAGGAAACACTATCGCAAACTGTAAATAGACATCACATCCATAGAGTTAGTTTTCCCAGTCCTCATACTGTAAATATTGCACAGTGCAATTGCTACATGGCAAACTAGTGTAGCACAAAATTAAAAAAAAAAAAAAAAAAAGCAAATGAAACAAAAACAAAGCCACAAAAAAATCTACAGGTATTAAAACAGTAACAGTTCAGATTTCATAATCAAGTCTATTTGATGAGCAATCTAAACAGATGATTCCATAACTTGCAGTGTGAATTAACTCTGAAATTTATACAGATGACCAGAAAACTGAAAACAAGAGCTCGAGTAAAACAGACCTCATCAATTCAAATCAAAGAGTTACACAGTAGCACATTTAGACCAATACAGACCCTGAATTAACATCTCTAAAGGATAATACCGCAGCAGAGGATTTTTCTTCTGATATCAAAGTCAGAACTTTAATAGTAGCAAGTCTACAAACGACTGTTTTATCTGTTAAATGTCACATGAATCCTCAAAAAAAAGGGGAAAAAAGTTAAAACAAGGTGTCAATCGTGTGGAAAATTAAAAACAGTTTTAAGATTTCTCTCCTCTTGCATCCATTCTTTAACTAACGTGTATGGGAGAGTTATGCAGGCGCATTGCTGGTGAATACCTTTGGAGGAATTAAAACACAGATTACATTTCACATGCTTCTTATTGGGGAACTATTTCAAGCACTAATCTGCCAAGTGCATGCCTTGCCGTCATGGGCTTTCTTTTCCAAAATGACACTGGAGTATGATCAGTGAAGCATACGGGTAAGAAAAAAAAGCCATCACAAAACATACAACCATATCAATGTCAATGTTTAAACGTGGAGCATTACACTCGTGACTGACTGTGCAGAGAAAACACAATAATCTCCTCGACAGCGCACATCCAGAACACAGAACAAACATCCGGATAAGGCCATTCCTGGCTCCTCTGGTTTTTAACACGCTGGTGTTGTCAACCGTGCTCTGGCTACACCCTGCTCAGCCTTAACTTCTGCACGATGGACAAGCTGCTCTGAGCAGACAGCGTCGAGGCAGACAAAGTGAAGCAACTTAGGTGCACATGCAAGGTAATGTAAAGCATGGAGATTATCTAAGAACACTTGGTGGTGCAATGACCGCACAATGTAAAGTATTGCATCTGCTGTTCAGCCAGAGTGACTATCCACAGATTGAGTGTCATATCATTCAAAGTGTATGTGTGTGTATGTTATATTGGTGTGTTATCACAGAGAGGATTTGGTGGCGGCTAACTGAAACAAAGGGAGAGCCACCACCACCACCATGTACGTGTCCTCGGTAGCGTCTATGAGCTGATCAGAGGAGTACAAGTCCCTGGAATGACACTGTGACGAAGTCCTAGTTTGTGGGGTTTTTTTTCATGTGGCCGTTAAAGGACTGTCTACGCGGTGATGGACTGTTATTGGATTCTATGCCTTCCTCCTCAAATAAGCGGTGAGGAATCACCATCTTGAATTCTAACTTTCTAAATCTCAAGGCACATACGCAGTGCTGCTCACACTGTCTCAATTCCAGTAAGGAACATGCAACAATGGCCACAGTTTTGCATTGACAAAACATTGTTTCAATATGAGACACTCATAAAGGGGAGAGCGATACGAACACAAGGCAGTTTAGAATACCAAACTGTGAAACTGATATTCAAGCCAGATAGAACATTGAACAGTTAAAAGGTTGCAATAAATATTCGTTCAAATCAACTCAACAGTAAAACAAGCTGTAAAACATTCTTTTGGAACAGAAACATTGGGCTAAATTTAATTTTGGACACACAGTCTAATCATCCAAACCCTTACAAGCCTAACTACCTGTATGAGTGCTTAGTGGCGAGTGTGTTTGCGTGAAATTGGTGGAAAGGTTACTGTAAGTTTTTCAATGAATGCGATGGATTTTTTTTTTTTTTTTGTCTGACATCTCACAGTGCTCCTGTTACACACCAAAGAGTACTGGTAGTATACTACAATGAAAAAGTTAAATCAATCCTGCAAGCTACAGCTTTCCATGTGTACAAAACGTCAATATGAAAACATACAAAAAAAAATTAAGTTACATCGATACATCATTTATATGCAGTGATGAGCCTGAAAGGTTAATTAGGATAAAATACTGATGCAAAAACACACACCCCGAGAAACAACAAATGCAACTAATGTTCATCATCAGCAATACAGTAGTTACAATGACACTCCAAATATGAACGCAAAACACAAAAATCAAAACCACTTCTATTTCAGATAATTAGGGACCTATACAAAAATAGCAACGCTAGGTTTTAACTCAGAGAAATCACCTAATTTCACAGCTATTGAAGTGGCAATCATCATATAGCAGCTTATCTATGATACATTCAAGAAGAAATGATACGACTTATTAATTGCCCAATAAGCTAGACAAAACCTCGGCCATTTTTTAAATACAAATTTTTTTGTTTGTTTTCATTTAACCCCATTCTACAACTACAGTATAACTGAGGTCTATGCAAACAGAATAGCTACCTTGCTCAGGAAATGAATTACAGTCTTTGGTGCTGCACAAGCAACTTCATTTGAAAATAAAAGACAAAAAATGTACACACATAACTAGTAAAATGAACAGAGAAAATGCACACACAGCATATCTACATCTATGTATGTCTGTATATATATATACAGACATACATAGATGTAGATATCCTCCCTGACGGAATGTATAAAATAAGCAGTTGACACTGATAAGCCTTAAGCCTTTAACAAATGGTATAATGTAAAGGGAAAAAGTTAACTTTGTCACACATGCATAAATGAGAGAATTGCACACAATTAACTCACACCTTATCAAGCATCTGTACTAAATAGTCTAGTTCTATAATATATGTCCATATATGTGTGTTTATCAAATACTGCATGGTTTGCTCAGGCTTAGAAGATTCCATACCATGAATTAATTTGCATTTTTTCCTTACCTAATCAAAGCCATGCCCACCACACTTCTAAACATCTAAGAAACAAAGTGAAAACACTCAAAATGAAATACGAAGACGAAAAAGAAAAATAATCAACGACTATTTAGATTGTATTGCAGTTTCATCAAACAGTACAAATACTGTTCGTAATAAGAGTTTCACTAAATACAAAGTGATTATCAAATATTAAGCAATACTCAGTACTTGCACTTTGTACACTAGTTCATTCGGGAAAAGGGAGAATGAAAGAAAAAGAAAATGAACAGTTTTTAATGAAACAGTAAGCATTCGCAACAGCAAAGCATGCTGTTCTTCTTGAAAGAACAGAAAAGTAACTCACTACACACTGAAATATACACTGACTCCAAAAGATAAGCACCGCTATTCGCGATACATCACATCAATGCAGGCTATGCATGGACATATACACATGTGCATATATATATACTCACACATAGGATGCATCAACTGATTGGAATTTCAAGTGCTGCAGTCCAGTACATTAATATTCATGTATATAGTCATATATAAGTAGTAACATTAACAACCTCAAATATGTAAGGCACTATGGCTGGGGACAGTTATACAATGCAGCGAGTCTTGTGACACGAACAATAAGAGCAACGTCTATGCATCTTTCCGTTTACATTTTTGCTCATGCAAGACCACATGCAGCGTGAGGAACAACCCTATTTAAATCGGTTAATTGACTTGACATTGCTAACACCAAAAGACACCGAAAAGGTACAAATACTTCAAACGCAGTACAACATACACCGTGGACAACATGTGCATCTGTCGATCTAGAGCTAGAGTAGAGACTGGGATGGCTTTACAAATATGAATGTGTCTTGCACACGTAAGAAGGCAATATAGAAAAATAGCTGGGATCAGGGGTGCAAAGTCCTAACTATTCAACACCACCCCAATTATTTACCTGTTTTGAGGAGTATTCGTAGAAGATCCAATGCAAAGATATATCAAATGTGCAAAACACATTAAGTGTGAGTTTTACTACTCATTCATTCTTTCATTCAGTCATTCATACATTATTTCCTTCTTAATTTTTGCCCAAATCATCTCCACCATTGGAAATGTTTTTTTTTCTTTTTTTTTAAAGCTTGAAGTTCAATTACACCCAAGTCTACATGATTGAAAAAATAGCTTGCTTTCTCTGTGGTTGTGCCATGGTTTTGCAAATGAAAACCATGTTTGTGGTTTAAGATAGAATTCGCCCTGCTCACTTAGCCCTCAGGTGGTATGAAGGGTACCTGGGCAGCCATGTTCAGATGTAAGGGTACTGGTTTATTTTGGTGGGGCTGAGAGGGAAACTGGCGTAGGCAGGCGAGGCAATGTAAGAGTGCGGGGGAAAGAGTGGCTTGAATTGGCCCTGGGGGTGCAAGGTGGGGGAGGGCAGCAGCCGGGGGTTGATGCCCACTGTGACCTGATGCACGATGCCCGCCGGGTGGGAGATGCTGTAGGTGGGCTGGAGGACAGGGCGGGAGGCTACAGGGGAAGCCAGGAGGTGGGCCACGGGTGCAGCTGTGACCAGAGGACCAGAAGGGGGGTAGGACAGTAAGGTGGGCTGGGTGTGCGGGTGGCCCCCAAGGTGGGGATGGGCCCCCGTGGTGTGGTTTGGGCTGCTGTGGGACAGGGTGAATGTATGACCGTGCATGGTGGGAGGGATATAGGCTTGCGGTCTCCGGTGGGCAAAGTTGCCGTTCCATTCCTGATGGCAGGAACCAAAATGCTGCACCTGAGAGGGGAAAGAAGAACATCTGACTGATCAGACTCAATGTTTTCATTCAGTTTGTCTTTTAAAAGCCACTAGATGCTGCTGTTTTCACATCTTTACTGTGTCTCTAACCAGTCATTAACAATCCTGACATCCACCTCCTCATCTGTGTTCAAAGTTACAATATTCTTTTCTTTGTCTTAATGGCAATGCAGTAAAGCTGGCAGTATTACAGTAAAATACCTTGACATTTGAAGACAGGTGGAAATGTTCACCCACCAACTGTGAGTAATCTTGAGTGTAGCTGATAGGTTTGTTAGCAACAAAAGCTACTGTGGCAGATAAATTAAGTCTCATTTACAGTATGAAGTGTGCTCTTGGTTGCTGCTCTGCTATGAAAAGGAAATATTTGCAATTCAAATGCTCTGCGCTCTTTATCATTTAAATGCACAGTGTGGTCACAACCACTTTAGTCATTTGAGAAACTGGAGTTTTCCGGTACTTTTTGGTTTTGGTACTTATTGACTTTCAAGGGACAGATGCAGGATTCAGTGACTTAGCATGACAATGTTATAAAATGGGACTTTCCACAAGCAAACAACTGTGTTTACTGGGACACCACGTCCAAACCAGCCTTTTAAAGTGATTAAACCCAGGTCACAGTGGGAGAGTGCTTTTATCCCTGCAATCACTTTTCTTATGAAGATGAAACATATTTTGCCATCTTCAATAATCACAAATCTCTGACCATACAAATGCTTATACTGCATATTCTGCTTAACTGTTGGGGCTGAATGTCCCTCTGCAGCCAGCAGCCCTGTGTGGTTATGTGCTGTTCACGTGTACACGTGACTGCTTGTGCTCACCTGCCCAAAGCCTATAGGCTGCTGTTGCTGGGGCTGGAATGCAGGGGTGATCTTCTGCGGCCTGTTGAGGAGGGGAGTGGAGTGGTGATGTTGTCGCCCAGGAATGCCTCGCCCTTTGGACTGGCATGAGGACTCTAAGACTGAGGTGGGAGGTCATGTAAAGAGAGAGATGGACGAACAGAGGTGGAGATGACACATGTTAATGCAGACAATTTGGGGTCCTGCTATCAATAGCACAAATTAAATAACAGACAAAAAAAAGATGCAATCAGAGATTGGACCCCACTACAACTGCAGACATGGCAACATTTATGTCAGGATGTTTTGTAGGCTTGTCAGCTGCGTCTCATCAGTTCCAAACCTTTAAATATAGTGGCATCTGTCCTCTGAATATGATCTAGGCGATTATAAATAGATGTGTTTGGGGGAATCTGGGAGGAGTTGGTAACTAAGCTTGTTCATAGAGCTTTTAGTGGGGTCAGACCATCAGCTATAAATACACCCGGTAGTGCTAGAATAGCAAGCTGTGCCCTTTTATGTGGGGCTTTAGTTGCAATAGTATGAGGGTTGGGGAGGGAGAAGACTGATGATTCTATATGAATTTCTCTGAGGATTTAAAGTTAAACCCACAGCCTAAAAGACCTATGAAGAAGTGGTTCTTAAATGAATGACAGAGACTGTGTCGTCCCACTGACCACAGCTGTTATGAAGCCTACATACAGCATGTGTAACTCCTTTTTAACACCTGAAAGAAACATTCATCAAACATTCATTTGTATATGGCAGCCAGTATGTTCTCTGGTTGACATGCATGTTTGGAATATTTTATTCAGGATGTTAAACATTTTAGGAGAATTAGGCATGTCTTCTGAATCTTTAAGAAGTGCAAATACACACAGACACATGGCCTCAGACACAGTCTGGAGCCAGAGTAAGGAGTGTTGACAGCAAACAAATATCCACTCCAGAGATCAGAGTAGATACGTCAGGGCACGTCACTCATAATCACCTGTGAGAACCTCTGTGGCCTACAAAAACAGCATAATCCCAGGCCATGTGACCTGTGGAGCAGACAGCAGCAGTGGTGACTGGATCTTTGAGCTACCATGACCCACTCATGCACTGGCTGGGTGACACAGTGGACTGGATAACACATCAGTGTGTACTTCTGACACATGAGTGTGCAGAGGAAAAGGCAACCTATCACCTGCTTCATTCATATGATGATTTAGTACTTTACTGGCCACTCTCACTTACAGAAGTTCTTAAACATAGAGACTAAAATTTGTGCTTTGTTATATACTTGACACCTTGTACAGGGCCCTATGAAATCCAGATTCTATATTATTTTCCACAATATTCCTCGTTTTACACTGTTTTTATTACCAAATTCTGTGATAGCGTCTGTGATATAAAGCCCTATACGTCACCTCACAGTCAGACACTCTGAATGACTTTGCGTTTGACTTGTGTATCATATGTCCAGTTTTACCTGTGTTGCCAGGTGTTTCACTGATGATAGCAGGGTTGTTGCTGTTCTGCACCCTCATTGGAGGCACCACAACAGTACGAACAGTTGGCTTGCTGGGCTCGGTCTCTGGAGCAACGCACGCCACGCGGGGCTCGCAGTTCTGATTGCTGCCAGCGATGAAGCGTCGCTCTGCGAAGGGACTGTTGCTGTGTCCAGAGGTGTCTGAGGCAGGCGAGCTGTCCACCGTGTCACAACCGCTCTCCTGTTCGTCGTCCGACATACTGCGAGAGGGCAACCAAAGAGTTAGAGATACCGCTTTTGTTGCTGTAGTGCAACTAACGGAGAAATGAGTAAAACATCTGTAGGAGAATTTGTTTGAATCAGTTGCACTGGTACCTGTTGGGGTGTTTGCAGGGTGAGGTGCTGGACTGGGCTGAGGCTGAAGAGCTGGTGCTGAGTGTACTGTCTGGACTGCTGAGTGAGCAGACTCTCTCCATACTGACAGTGCTCTGACACGCCTCACAATCTGCACTACCCTTACACCTGTGTGCAGAGAGACCAATGAAATGAAGCCCAAACATTTTTGAATCAATTTAGAGATACAGCTTAGTTTGACAGAACCCGGTGGTCAGTACTCACTCGCCCATCGAGTGTCTTTGTGCTCTTTCCTCTTCGTCGCTGCTGATACTGATGACACTGACGGTTGGGCTGGCGAGGTCAGAGATCACCATGGCCTGCCGCTGCTCCTGCGAAATTGAAAGCTCCTCACAGTCTGGCTCCACTTTACAGCAGTTCTCCTCATCATCCTCCTCCACTTGCTCGGTTCCTTGCTCCTCTCCAGCAGTACGCCCTGCCTCTGGGCATCTGGCTGCCTCCTCTTCTACCTCCTGCACATTCTTGGCTATATCGGCCATCTTTGGGGACTGGCATGCTAAATTTTGGATGTTCGTGTTTTGGGAGAAGTTGCTGCCCCTATTGAAAAAAAATAAGTCACTTTCAGGGAGAGAGAACACCTTTCAGGATATGTATATATGTTTTATGTGTTTTAGTTTAGAGAGGCAAAACCAACATGCCCTATGTACCTGTTTGCACAAGGCTTGGCTCTCTTGTTGGCAGCTGGCTGTGGCCACACCACATGTGCAATGCCTATGTTGATTGGCTGGTGGGTGGACATGGTCATTTGGTTGGTTAAGAATGGCTGAGGATGTGCAATCATGGAGCTGTAATGATTACCATGGGGACGCACTTTCCTGCATTAAGAAAATAGAACATTGGAAAATTGAGCCAAGAGCCTTTAGCACCATTACTGACAAAATGGTCTGTCTCTGGTCCCAAAGGACATGTATGACTCATCGATCATTAGCATTCAGGGGAGCAAGTGTGCTGTATCACAGCGCTACAGCCATTCCCAAGGGTGTAGACATAGCGACACAAAGGTAATAAAGCACTAATAAATACTGCTTTATATAATACAACAATATATTGTAACTATAAGGAGCATATATACATAAAGGATACAGTTAATGTATCAAAAAGATATTGTGCTGTAACCCCCCTGAAACCGACAAAGTACATGCTTACCCCCAGTCACCCATTCTCTGTGAGCCCGCCACAGTGTCAGACGCCAAAGTGGTTGGTGGTGGGGGCACCGGTGTCACCTGCTGCCAAGCGGGCACCAAGATCTGCTGTGCACGGTTGGACCAGGCCTGTTGAAGTACAGACAAGCAAAGCAGTTACATTCAGTGTCTGTCCTCTCAGTGTTGGTTTCATCAGCTGGCAGATTAAAACCATTTCACTGATCTACACTTAGTGATGGACCAGACATTTCCCTCCATCTCAGCATATGTTCTCTGACCTCTTTTGCCATCATTCCTATTCTTGCTACACCCTTACCTGTGTGATGACTCCAGGTCTGATTTGTATAGGCTGGATGGGGGTTGCTTGAGTGACCAGAGGCACAGAAGCCTCCATTCGAACAGAGTAGCCTGCTGGTTTAGCGGTGTTGGTGGGGATTCCTGGAGGGATAATGGACAGGAAAATGTTTGACTTTGAGATATTTAGTCTAACCACCAGAATATTAAACAAGAGAAATAAAGATGTACACATCCTACCTTGGATGGTTGGGGGACACAGAATAAGTGCCTGCTGAAATGAATCGTTGCATCCAAACTGGCCACTTCCTGTCTGCAGTGGTATCCTGGGGTGCATCACTGATGGGGCTGATGGAGCTAACCCCTAAGAAAGAAAGAAAGAAAGAAAGAAAGAAAGAAAGAAAGAAAGAAAGAAAGAAAGAAAGAAAGAAAGAAAGAAAGAAAGAGGAATGTGACTGGACTTTTCTGTATTATCAGAATGATCAACAGTAGCATTAACTAGCCAGTAGATGGCGACATCTCTGTCAGGAGCAGTCTTCAGACAGGGGCCCAGGAGAGATACCAGGGTTTGTCAGTTAACTTTGGGCATATCACTAGTGTTCCAGAAGTGAGATGGTTGCTCACTTGGCTCACCTGTGGTAGATCGCCATCGTAACTACAACACATGGCTGACCTATTCCAGAAGAAGTTCAAGGTACTCAATCAAAAAGTATTCAAGGCCCACTCGCTTACGAAGCAACACCCTGGAAAAATGAAGTCACCAACCTTAAAGGATTCCAGTAGGCAAAGAACATGATTTAATGTGTATTGATCATTACTTTCATCTCATGAAATTTCAGTTTTTGATCTGTTGGCTAATGATTGGATACCTTTCAACATGAATTTGGTCATAAGTTTATCAGCAAATCTTGGGCTGATCTTCATGCGACCAGTTTAATTAAGGTTACATTTTCTTCAAAGCTACATAACTGAAAGGTCGTCAAACAGTGTTGAACATACTCTTTGAGACAAGCTTAAGCAATAAACAAAGAAGAGTCAAGCATGTGCCTCTGCTTCACTGCTCACGCTGCTCTCGTGCCTGGATATAATCACATTTATTGAATAAAGAGAACTAGGCTTATATTGTTCTGCTGTTGCTCCCGCATGTAGCCCGACCCCCGCACACATGATAGTAAACACAAAGCAGCCTTTCAGATGAAAATACTAAAAAAGCCACAACATTTTCCTGTAAAATTCTCCTAAACAAGAAACACTGATCATTTACTATCCTCAATAGAAACAAAGGCTATTGCTGAGCATTTTTGTTGTGCAAGGAACATGAAGTTTCAATGCTGATTAGTAATGAGAGGACCTTCTGATATTATCCTCATGTAACACATATCTAGACACCATTATAATGTCTTACAAGTAATGTTTGATCATCTTTTCATGTTTTATCCTCTGTATAATGGCTTTTGAGATGTTTTGCATTACAAAGATCCAATGCGAAAAAAAGGGTCAGCTCCTGTTTTCTCCTCAGCAACAACACTGATTTGCACTGTTGCCATGACCTCAGAAACATGACGTGATTTTGTTGCCATGACAGCAGTGCTGAGACGCAGTAAGATGGGCCAGTCAGCATACATGAAGCTAATAACGGCAAGGAAACTGTCTTCATGATCGGTCTTCACAGGAGCAGATGAACAGAACACACAGCATGTCAGTTTCCCAGACCATCTGTGATTATTCCATCACTTACATGTTGTGATGTTTTGTTTTGTTTTTCAGTTCTCCTTTCAGGAAACAAAAAAGTAAATAATGTAGTTACAACTACAATTCCAAAATAGTGTAAAAGTGTGAAAAAGAAATAAAAACTGATTACAATCATTTCCAAACAAATTGTGTTTACTAACAACAGTTTTAAGAGGTGTCCCTGAGCCCATGGATAAACATCCTTTATCCAATCACGTGTTCACAAAGTGGTGAACCTCGCTCCATCCTTTCTTGTGAACGGCAGAGTCTTTCCAGGATGCCCCTTTCATGCCCAATCATGATGCTATCACCTGTTACCAATGAACCTGTTTACCTGTGGAATGTTCTAAACAGGTGTTTTTATTATCACATTCTGTTCTGTTTGTGTTTCACACAGCATCTCAACTTTAAAAAAAAAAAACTTTTTAGCTGGTTGGTTCTTTTGTTTTAATTCCCCAATGATTGATGATTACAGTGTGTAAATGTAATAAAACTCCCTCTGTACACTGACAGACATGGCAGTTCATGAGGCATACACATCCTGAGCGACTTACTTGAGTGTGGACGCCTGTCATCTTGCTGAATGGGTGGTTGATGGAGGCAGCAGTAGTTGTGGTCACAGGTCTGACAAAAGGACCTTTATTTCTGTTGGCCGCCTCATACGCACTGGGACGAGCCCAGCAAACATCCATGATATGGAAACATGACTTCACACTGCAGGCAGAGGAGTGACATGGAGAGTTACGTAGGAAGATCAAAATGACAACATGTCTGACAATCTGAGGCAGAAAGAACTCACTGGTTGCTATGGGGGAAGTCGAGCAGGTGTTGCATTGTCACAAAGGGGTGGCTGAGAGCTTCGGCGGGGGCAATCCTCTCTTCTGCATCAATCAACAACATCTTCTTCAGCAGGCCCACAAACTCTCTACGGTCTGCCTTCTCTGCTAGCAAGTCACTACCTTCCAGATTCATCACCAAGTTCACCTGGATTACAAACATTTTACTGTTAAAATAACTGGTCAAAATAACGGTTCAAATCCAGAGGAACATATTCAAAGGAAAAAAGTCATGTGAAATGAGAAATGTTACATTACAGTACACTCTTTGTATAATCAATCAATGGATTTTTTTAATATGTCACGCATTTCCTAAGAATGATACAACAGTTAGTCACGAAGATGAATTTGTAAGAATCTCCTCTGACTTACAGAAGGACAGACCTGAAAAAGTACTAATGGCTGTCTGGGGAATTTCCACCTGTGGTCTGTTTCTAAAGTGATAGTGAGTAAAACCTGAACTTCGATTTTAGAAAATTTGGGTGTAGCATTTTACTGAAGGGAAGTCAAGCTTAGAGGCGCTCTTTTCTGAGTAATAAGCTGTGTATGCCCTGCTCTGTTTGTACAGCATGTACTTCCTCTGGTAAAGATCTAGTCACCGACATCCTCTACACATTTGATGTTGTGGTCCGAGCAGCTCAACATACGTGCGCTATGTCATCCAAACAGCTGAAGATGTACTTCCTTGCTTCCTTTGATTTCATTCCCGTCTCGGTCTCATGCTCATCTGTTGACTACAAAAAAAGAACAGATTTAGTGGGGACATAAAAACTGAATTCAGTGAAGTAGTTGCTGCTCTCAGTCTGTTATGATTTTAATAGTTTATGTTCCAATAAACTACTTCAAGCTGGTATAAAAAACTTGCATAATCACATCTTAGATTCCAAAGTAGAGAAGCATGTTGGGCACTGATGACTCAATCTCAAAAGGTACCTCCTCTGCGAGTAAAGTGGAACTCGCAGCTGCTTCACAGTATGTGAGGCAAAGTGACTCGCAGACTTCGAGTATGTATAATGTTTTCTCTGACTTTATCTTCAACAAGACTTTATCTTGACAGTTAGTCCTTCTGTGCATGCTTTGGCTCATTTCTGGAAAGCCACCGCTGCGCCTATATTAGGTACTGCAGTCTTTGTTTGCCCAGCTGGAGCTGACCTACCATTTTCACCACTGGCCTTTAGTGAAACAAAGCAAAAGCAGAGGTCGGTCGTTTGAATAGGTGGTAATAAGTAAATTTACCATGTTTGCAGGTGTGTAAATGCTCCTCACCTTTAGTCTCCATGCTGCATACGGTGAGTCAGACTCTTTGCAAAAGAACCGTGCTGTCTTTGTCCCTGCATTCAACAAATGTTCTCCTGGCAAACCTTGTGTCTGAGAAATGTAGCGAATCTGTTGGACATCAGGAGGGAAGGGAGAGAGAAAGGAGAATATGAACAGAAGAAGAACTAAGTCTTGTTGCTGAAGAAAAAGGCAATTCTCAATGGTTTAAGGTGGACTATAAAAGCTCTAATGCTATTTTAGATTAAGCTATTAATTTCTCCATCATCCGCATTCTGTCCAAAACCAACACATCACCAGAGCTTCTTACACTGACACTCTTTTAGGTGCTAATAATTTACAAGGTCAGTCACAGAGATGTCACTCTATCAAGTCCCTCATAGTTTGAGTTAGTGTGTGGATATATACAGTTCATAGAAAGGACAGCTGCAGAGACCATGAACATGACACATTCCTGAGAAATGGCTACACCCAAATAAGACCCCTGTACTGAGTGCAGCTTGTGTTTATGATCTCTGGAAGGTGTCAGGGTCTTTTCATGTATACTCTGATAACAAGGTTCCTATGGCCTCAATGCCAAATGCTTTGCTGCGTAATGATGCTTGTCAGTCAGATGCTGCATGGCAAGAAAGCCACAGAGGTTTATAAGAAGAGACCAGTGAGAAGCCTGGCTGACGTCAATCACACCCAAGTGTAAGGGACAAGAACCATTAGAGATTCAGCACTGCTGGGAAGCAAAGAGAGAGCAAAGAGCCACACATTTGGAGAACAGTCAGGATCGTGAAGAAGTGTGAGTTTGTGAGTGAGTTCCATGAGGCACCTCACATCTAAAAGTGAACTACAGAGACTGAAAATGTATTTGTTGTAAGCACCTTGTGTTGCTCTTGATGTTGCCCTCCATGGCCAATGTGGCTGTGTGGGTGGCATCTATGTCTATATTACGAGATTTAGATGTGACAGTGGAGATCCACTTGTTTGTATCAAGACATACTAACATCCAAGTACAATAAAATGCACAGTGTCCCTGACCATTTCTCCTTCTTAGAGTTGCTTTCCTTTAGTCATATTCCCATGACATGCTGATTTATGTCAACCAAAATCCCATTTTCTGTCTTTCATATCATTCGTGACTATTCATAACATAGCTAAGGATTACTGAAACTACCATTTTCAACAAATTTAACCGTGGAAGTACAGTTCCTCTCCTTTCGTGTCCATAATAAAGCTGCGCTGTAGTTCAGCAACATCATGTAAACAGCAACAGACACAAAAACACAACACAGTCAGTGTGTGTGGGTGGGAAAATTCTTGTGCTGGGAAAACCCTTATTTTTCCTAGAAGACATGTCTGCAGAGATCTCACAAACCAGTGAGATCACTGGTGCAAAGCTACTGCTTCACTAAAGATCTATCTAGCGAGCCTGGGGCTGTTGTAGAGCAGACAGGAAGCATAGGCAGCATTTATTTTATGGCAGTCCATAAGAACAATACACACTATATGAGACGCATTTCAATGATATCCTCGCTACAATAAATAAAAGTACATCTCATCTTAGGATAATGTACCCACACCCTCCTGCCTACTCACTGTACAATGAATCTCATCCAGATTTGACACTGCGGTACAATTTGTACCATCTACTAAAACATTCCTTTTGGGGCTTTAACCCCTACTAACCCACATCCTTTCTGCTTCTAGTGACCCTGCCTACATCCTCTTATTCTTACAGATCCTCCAGGTTGCCGGCTGGGCTGAGCACCAAAGAAAGAAAAAAACAAAATCAGCAAGCACACATTAGTTTGTCCTCTGCAATAGCGTGCACTGACCCTCATGGCTGTACCACTTTCATGGTGCCTCAGAAAACACGAGACCGAGTGTTGAAAGAGGGCACAAAGAAAGATAAAACAAAAATATGGGGAATGGAGTCATATCTAAGACTATAGCTCCTGGGCTAATCTTAGACACTCATAATGAGACACTGGCGGAATCGTGATGTTTGTCACATCAAAGAGGTGAGCAGCCTCTTGCTTCACCAGTGAAGTAAAAGATGGTGCAACTGTGGGATGAGGTAAGGAGAGAGGAGAGGAAGCAGGGAGGAAGGGAGGAGGAGGAGCCAGAGTTATAAATATAATATGCTGTGAGGCATGGAACAAGACCCCTTGCAGAAAGATAAGAAGAAAAGGGGGAAGACGGGGGTGGCAGCAGCTCAGTCAGCTCCAGCCAGATGACTCTGTGGCCCCTGAATGACACTTCATAGCAGCAGTCACCTGCCTAGCTGTTTACTGACATACAGTCAACTGGTCATTTATTTTAGGTTATAAAAATTTAGAAGCTTTTTATTGTCAAGTTCCGGGCACAGAACTTGACAATAAAATGATCATGACAATGATCAAATTTATGATCATCCATGTCTTCAACCTTCAACCTTCACATGTTGCTTGATGTGTTGAGGCCAATAATTGATGGTAGATGAGTTCTAAAATGGTGTAAAGCTAGAAAGAAATACCAGCTGGTTTGGATGCAAGAAAACCCAGGATGTTCATTTATATAAAGTCAAGTTAGAGCACTTTTCAATCGAGAAATTATTTCATCATTAAACATTTGAATAGAAAGGATGGTGGTTTTGTTTCTCAGAAGTCATTTGACTTCTGATGATAACTCTGCATTCTTCTACATCACATTTCACTGATAGGCAGAAGATGTGCAGAGAAGTTTAAGTTTGTGTAATGAATGACAATAATATTTGATATAATATTAAATGTCAGGGTATACATCGTACTTTAACCCTCCAGAAAGTACCAGAAACCAAAGTAAAACTTTTTTTTTTTTTTTGCTCAATGCTCTTGCACTTGCACTTGCTGGTTTTCCCATTTACTGGGTAATTCCATGACCAAATGGATAACCATGCATATCAGTGGGCAGGCTTGGCCAAGAGAGACAGTGTTTCCTATGTGGGGTGAGTGTTCAGTCACAGAAGAAAAAAAAATATCATAGGGATTCTGTCTATTTCTCAAAGGCACAGGCACATGAAGAGGGATACTCAAAGATGCATTTCCAACTTACTACAAAACCATTCTGCTGAAAATGGGGCAGGATGGTAAGTTCAGTCATTCCGGGGACTGTGATTAACTGTAATCAGCAGACAATAGACAGTAACATGAGTGGTGCAAGATCCAACAAGCTGAAATCAAAAGTGATGACCCTCTGCAACAATTCCAGTGTTTACGATTCAAATCCAGTCACCAATTTACATACAGTAGCTTCTGATCTCTATCTGATACACACCACATTCCACAGGTTCCTTCTCACCTGTTATCTAGCTTTTTATTTCGCCTCTCATGCTTCCTATCTATGCCAACTTAATCCCATCTACCGTCATCACCCCATCAGCTCCAAGCAGTCCCTTGCTAAATCGAGGAGGCTACCCCCAGCTATCTCTAAAGCAGCTTTGTGACATGCTGACTGGCTCCAGCAAAAACAGATTCATCATATTTAGACTAGTGGTGCAGCACTCCAGTGAAATCTCTTTCGGAGGTGTTGGGTTATCTCTCCTGTCTCTGTCCTGGGGAGAGTGAAAAATGATGCCGGGCCATAAAAACACTTTGGTATGAATGCAATGTGCAGTGGGGCTGAGTGCTGCTTGGGACAGAGCAGGATATGACTGAGGCTCTGTTGGCAGGCTTTGACCAGATACGGCTCTGGGGCAGGAGGAAGCAGCTCAGTGTAAGTCCAGATCAGTCTAGTCCTGGGAAGATACAGGGCTCCACTGGGAGGGGCAGACATCCAACAGCTCCTAATAGACATACCATCAATCACAAGAACATGCCTTTCTGCTCACTGTCACAGATGCCAGCTGATACAATCCTCAGGATAGGTACGTCAACAAGGAGGCAGTAAATACTGCACTAATTTAGTACTGTAAGACACTTGAGCCCTCAGTCTCTTCCTTCATTGAGACGATGCATCACAGACTTTTTTTCCATGTGTAATCATACACAAAGATTCTTTGCCTAAACCTCAAAAGTTTCCTATCCCTCCTATCCATGCCATCCTCCTACAGAAAATCCTGTCAGTACCACTAAGAGGGCATTAGGCCTATATCTCACACTGATTAAAATAACAGATTTTCCTGTACACGCAGCGATAATGTTGCATTCTTGTCCTCGCTTCAGGCCATCTGTCCTTAACTCCGTTGCTAAATGCTCCTGTCTGCCTTTTAAGCCTTTGTCAACACGTCTTTTGGGAGATTTAGATTGAAGTGGCTATGGATCGCATATCCAGTAAACTTCAACAGTGGGAGCCATGTTTGAGTCAGTAACCTGAAGGCAAGCCTGTAATAGAAAGTTTCATTGAATGCAAACTCAAAAACAAACACACTGAACCGACTCCTCTGTGGGTGCCTTGATTAGAAATCATAAGGGATAACGGAAAAAGTAGAAGAAGAAGAAAAAAAGAGGGACAGAGAGGAGAACAGGAAAATAACTGGTTGGATGGAAACAGAGGGTGTAACGCTACCTAGACAGCCACATGGGCAGTGTTAGGATGAGTGGGAGAATGGGGGTAGGGGACTGAACTATGGGAGGAACGACTGCAGAGAGGGTAAACATTTCCATGTGGAGATGGTGCAGAAAGGAGAGATTGTGTCATAGAATTTGAAAGCAGAAAACAGAGATGCTGGGATAAGAAAGAAGAGGAAAGGGGAAATCTCCCCCCAAAAAATAATGAGCAAAGAGCCAATGGCAGCTAAAAAGTGAATGGTGCGAAGATGGTTGTTTACCTGGTCATACTCCAGGGCCCCAGGGTATAGGGGCCAGCCTAGAAAAAGTTCAGCTATCACACAGCCTAGGGACCACATGTCTATGGCTTCACAAAACGGCAATCCCAAAATAATCTCTGGAGCCCTGTGAACAGACAAAACACACATCTGTTAGTCTAAGGTCACACAACGATAGCATGTAATGTTAAAACATGAAATGATGACATGCTAATACACAATGCTGCATTTAAAGACGGTCAAATAAAAAGGTTTTGTGTCATTGTAAAAATGAAAACAAATCTCTGAAACAAAGTCTGTAAACTCATAAAGCATCCACTAAACAATGAAAATGTCAGCGAGAT
This sequence comes from Chaetodon trifascialis, assembly GCF_039877785.1. Classification (NCBI taxonomy): domain Eukaryota; kingdom Metazoa; phylum Chordata; class Actinopteri; order Chaetodontiformes; family Chaetodontidae; genus Chaetodon; species Chaetodon trifascialis. Next base: position 17,630,126 of record NC_092056.1, read on the forward strand.
AACAGTGTTAGAAATAAGCTTTTTCTTCCACCAGTCAAAGTGGTTATTGCATTCTAAATTTTAGCAGCATCTCAAAATTTTGAACACTCACCATTTTGTAATTGTACTTTGTGTGCAATTGTTGAGTAATGCTTGTTGATGCGTCAGTCAACCAGTCAAGTTGCATTTGCATCAATTTCTGTCCAGACTCACATAATACATGCAGAAAAGACTTTGTCGGAAATTAATAAAAGGTACAGGTGTATTTTTTTGGTGAAATAATAGTTACCACTATATTGACATGCAAGATTCCAATGGATAATTATTATAATTACTACTATTCCACAGACTATTTTATAGACAACTGATAGAGAACTTCGTCACTTGATGCAACCCTGGAGATAGCGGATAAGAACATAAAGTTCTTCAATACATAATGTGAAGAACTTGTCTTTCTTACCAATCTGCTCCGGAAAACAGATTTGTGTGTTGTAGCTCTCAAATTTTGATATTTAATTGCTTACATAAAAGCTACACAGACTGTGGAGCTTTTTGGCTCCGTAGACTGGCAGACTTGAGCAATTAAATATCCATTATTATTAATGTCATGGAATTCCTGTTGATGGCCATTCAGATGGGAATGTGTGGTCCATGTGTAACAGGGCCAAGTGACTTGTAAGCCAGTGTTGTGTGTGCACTTGAGTCGCCAACCATCAGGAGGCTGAGTCAGTGGGTTAGCAGGTCAGCCAGGCCGGGATCAGACCTTCAACAGGCTGTTGTATCTGCTCTTGGCTGATAGGAAGTAGGAAGCACAGTCACTACTTCTTCGCCTACGTGCTGGCTCGGTGTTACTTACAAGTGACTCCATAATAGCATTTTAATACCATGTCACAGGGACGGCAAGTGGTGACGCAGGCCTGTCAGCACCAGTACAGGTAAGACATGCTGACAACTGTCAAGAACTCTGTGTTTAGGACACACCACAAAGCCTATAAACTGTGACAGTGCACTGACAGCATGATGTAGGCTGAGCTCTTTTCTCTGATACAAGTCTTTCAGTGCAAAAATGGCCTTTAAGCTCATCAAGATCTATAAGACACTTTGACTTTCTACCAGGGTAACACCCATTCGACAAGTCAGGACACCTTTGAGGAAGAGTGACAATGAGATAATGTAGAAAAATAATAATGATGTAAACTGGCTAAAATGATAAGGAATGTATGTTGAAATGAATTTCCTAACATCCCTTATTTTATGCAACTACAGGGCAGGGAGATAATTTAACATTATTGTTTGTAGTCTTCATAATTTTACCTATATTAAAATATAAAATGAATTAGAGGGGAAACTTGAGTGACCGAGGGATATCATTTCACTTCCGTTCAGCATATATACAAGATAAACCCTAAACAAAACATTTACCAACATGAAAGAAACCAGAGGATTGAAATAATCTAAAGAACGACAAGGATGGGATTCCAACGCAATTAGCTCCAGTGACATTCTAAGATTTGTGTCTCAGACAGCTGGGCATACCAACTAAGGCAATCCGGCTCTTTCATACTGAAAGCATCTACAGGGATCCAGCAGACTACAACTCTATGACGTCTTTAAAACCATATGGGACTGAATGTGTCGGACGTATGGCTAGCAACAGCAAACTTAAGACCTGCTAAAATAAGTTTTAGACAAATTTATCACATGGTCAAAACAAATGGCCACAACAGCTGGTGCAATAAGCAACATAGCATCAGAAAACCAACCAGGCAGTTAAGCCAATGATTTCAGCCTCACAGGCATGTCCTATTTATAAGGAACAAGTTTTCCCTAGAGGAGTCAGGAGAGAGATGCTACATATCAACAGAACCATACATTCATCAGGACACAAGGCTAATATAATGATACACAGTAAGGGTGACCAGTACAACTTGAGCAGCACTCAAGCAACACCCCGTGCAACAACCAATACACAAGCCCATGAACAGCTCCTATTCAACTTCTGAGCTACAACATACCCGCTGTCAATTCAAGATGTGTTGGACAAGAGCTTCTACACCTGTGTAGCTTCTACACATCGCCTCAATCTGCTTTTATTAACAACTCTCCCATATTTCTTGCAAACAATAGTTAATATGACAAAACAATCCATGACTAAGGCCTTGTAACAGATAGAGTATTCTATCCATGTGGCACATGTTAGCAAGAGGGGCTGCCCATTTAATCTCTAACAGCCTATAAAACATTTTTAAGATTGCCTTGGGCTGCCTCCAAAATCTAACAGACTGGAAGAAAAGCATGAAACAAAAATAACGATGGCAGCTTAGGTAGTCACAAAATCAAAACCTGAAACAGCTGTATTTTCAGGAAAATAATTAAGAGGAGAGAACCTTCAGGGGCCACCTTCTGTTCAGCATTGCCCTTTGTTTATTATTTTGTCAGATTCCACAAAAGATTATGCAAAGTGCTTCTGGGTACACAGAAGATACAGAAGAAGATGTGATTTTCTTTATATCCTTTTGTTCTTACCTTCCCCTGCTGAAGGCACAATAGCAGTGCAACATGAGAGTCAAATAGAAAACAGGTTTCTCTCCTTTGGTTTTGGGGGTTGAGAATGAGTGGATGTTGCCATGGTTGCACCGCTCCGTCCTAATCAACGCAACTCAAGCCTCACTGCCCTCCTGTGAAACCAAATCTATTTTCCATCCTTAGAATATGACGTACAAGCTGAGGGGCCATTGAATGCAAGATGAGCAGAAGCCTCGTGACTGTTCATTACCACGTGCAAGAGCTCCAGAGGAAACACACAGGTTCAACAAAAAGATGAGCAAGGTGATGGGCCAGTATCCTGCCTTTTGCCAAGTGTTTGTGTTTGTAGTGACTACTGCTCCATGTAGCATTTAGCAGGAATACGTGATTATGGGCAAAGAATGAAAGAGTGTACCTGAACAAGCACAAACTCCCAGGTGACAGCTCAAGTCACGTGGTCAATACCTTTACATTAGGGATATCAACAAATATTCTAAATTGGAATGTAAACTTCAACAGTAAAAAAAAAAATCCAGACATTTGATTGTGAAAATTATTATACCATCACACCATGGGGGATGGGGATGAGATGTCAAGCTGACAAGAGCAAATAACACAGAATAGGACATTTTTCCATGTGTTTATTTTGTAATCTGTTGCTATGCACTTCCTCTAATAGACATGTTTATGTGGAAATAATATACGAGTAATATGACTCATTGTATTGGTTTGCCATCATGGGCACAATGCACAAAAATGGATGTTCATATGGTTCAAACCTGCCTGTGGTTTTTATAGAGGGCATAATTGTACGTCACGTCTGGACAATTTTGACAGCCCTACTGTACATAAGCACCTTTCCGATAAATTGTGGGATAAAATAAGGTTTAAAATGCAGACAAAACTGCAATTATCATATTCAATGACCTGATGCCGCATAGCTACACCTACACAGGCAGCGAGTCATCCACAACAAACTTGAGTTTTATGGCTATGCAAAACATGTGGGTACAGTTTCCACAGATACAGAATGCCTCAATATGTAGCAAAAGTAATGGCAAGTGGTGTACATAGTGCATGACTGTTTGATCCAAAATGAACAAAATAATAATACTGTATTGCATATTTGATGAGATGGAGTAAATTATGCACATGATGGATGTTTGCCTGTGCATGCTGTATATCAGGTTTATTATGCACTTCTCTCTCCTCTCTCTCAAATTTAGTTATCTTATGCAACAACTAGGTGTGCATTAACATCATTAAGTTTTTACCATCCATTAAAGCCAGTCAATCTGCCTCTAATGTGCTGCAAGCACATCAATCAGCCACAACAGTAAAACCACTGGCAGTTAACCAACACTGATAACCTCATTACAATGTAATGTTATGCTGGGAAACCTTGGATCCTGATATCATGTGGACGCCAACCTGACATGCACTACCTAAACATTACTGTAGACCAAGCACACCCTCCCCAGTGGCAGTGGCCTCCCCCAGCAGGACAATGCGCCCAAAGATTTCAAGGTGGCCTTCAAATTTCCCTGATCCCCTGACCGAGCATCTGCGGTGTGTGCTGGAACCAGTCAAATGCATGGAAGCCCCACCTTGTGACCCACAGGACCCGAAGGATCTGCAACCAATGTCCTGGCGCCAGACACCACAGGACACTCAGGATGGGTCACAGCCATTCTGGTGGCACAAGGGGGGCCTACACAATGTTAGGCAGGTGGTATTAAAGTGCCTGATTGCTGTATATCGCTGTACAAAAGCTAAACATGTTTTTCTCAGTTACAAGACAAAGGCTGCATATCAGGTCTGCTGACTGATACTACTGTGCAGTTCAAAGGTTGGAAATGAATGACTGAGTGAGACATGAGTTGTCTACAATATCACTGTGTTCAAAGGTTTCCATAGAGCCTCGTGTGTTGGTGAAAAACACCTCCAGAGGAAGTGGAGGGGAAAAAAGAGACACATCTTCAAAGAGCTTTCCTCGCCTGCAAGCAGCAGTCAGAAGCTCTTTCCAAAACATTTCTCAGTTCATAGCTCACTTTTATAGCTTCAAGCGATGCTCATTAGGTTTAAATTAGTAAAAAGGATCTTGTATATGTTTTTTAACAACTTGTGCATTTAATGATTTTATTTAATAGATTTAGACTGACAGTCCAAGATGTAACATTTGGCTTTAGTGAGGTCACTACAGAAAAAGGCCTTACTGAGAATGACAAACTGCATTGGCTGCTGGCTTGTCTTTAATGGAAACCATCACTAACAAACCCTAATGCACAATGCTGAGCACAGCAGTAACAGCAGGCCCAGCATGGGCACACCACTGTGCCAAATGTAACAGGCCAACACTGCAGGTATGATATTCAGCAACAATCACAATATAAAACCCAAACAGGCAGGAGAAATGGTAAGATTTGCCATTTTTTCTCCTCCATAGCCTGAGGCTTCCACTACATTTTACTGGTCATGGATGGGCTCTGACCAATGAAAACAAGTCTTTCCCTGGTCAGCAAGTTCAGCAGTTCGCTCCTTCACCTCAAACAGCTGCTTCCCTTCCTCCATCCATCTCGTCTTTTCCTCCCTCTTGGTTTGTCACACAAAGAGGCTGAGACACAAGGCAATGTTATGTTACTGGAACCAACACAAACATGATGCATGGCAAGATTCCAAAACACACAGTGAACGTGTGCATTAAAACGTTGACCCAGAGATTCAGAAGACTCTACAAACATCTTAAGTAAGTTGGGTCTTCTATCCTGATATCCTATATCAGGGCATGGATAAACATTCAAACACTCATTCTCACTACTATTTAGTAATTTTGAGGTTATGAAGTTCTGCTGAGTTCTAGTGTGTTTCCAGTGGCTTTGGAAAACTGGGAATATGCTTTCATAAGAATTGAACTTAAAAAAACTATAAAAAAAAAAATAGAGGGGCAAGTATGTCAATACTCCTCCTCCTACTCATAGAAAGGTTGCCAGATTCTCTTTATTTGACTAAAGGCTGTAGCGGTACCTGGCTTGCTGGCTAGCATGTAATACAACATGTAAAAATGAAAATTTTGATGTTGAAAACTTTTAACTTTTGACAACTGGCAAGTGTTTCCTTTGCTTCCATTTGTGTCAAGCTACCCCAGACATACCTCCATACTGTACTCTGTACTGCACAGACACAAAATTGATAATAACAATATTCTTCTGTCTGTGTGCTTACAACTGTGGGTAAGATTGCAAACAAGCATATTTCCCAAAGTGTCAGTGTTACTTGGATACAGTATGAAAGTCTGGTAAGTGTGTTTTTTTTTTTGTTTTTTTTTTTTCAGGTGTATCTCATTTTTATCTCACCTGAAAAAAAAAAACATGGCAGACCTGAGTCTTGTTCTCTGCAAGAAGGACCAAGGCAGAGCAAAGAAATTATCTCAACTTCTATTTCTTATTCATGACCATTATTTAATACTCCAGAAATAGTCCTCTGATCCTCCCTGCTCTGTCCTCACAGGGATGAACCAAGTGTAAAGTGGCACCCTACCAGCTCACACAGAGAGCAGCAAACAAGGGTGGACACACATAGGGAGGGGGTCATTGTCCTTGCATGCTTACGCAGGCCTTTCAGTAAGCTCGTTCTGGTAAATAAACTCATTTGGGCTACACCAGTTGGCAGAAGCTCACCCACAAAGACAAACTGACAACATGGTGACTCCATGATGGAAGAATGGAGCTTTCGTGAACGCTTCTTCCAGGAACTGTAATTCCACACACTCTCAGAGCATTCTGCATTATTCAGTGGAACAGAGAGGCAGTGTAGCAAAGAGAGATAACACTTGCACTCTGATCTACCAAGACCTTAGATTAAGGATACAAGGCCTTAGACACGTTTTACAGATGTTAACCTTTCAGTGTACAGACATAGAGCCAGTGTTAAAGGTCTGTATTCTAGTTCAGGAGGACTGAGCTTCTGCTTAGTGTTTTCAGTTTTCAGAATCAGAATCAGCTGTATCAGATGTGTGCATACACATACAAGGAATTTGTGTTTTTTCATTGCTCTCAATGAACTTAGACAGGAATAGACATAACAGCTAAGAGCAAGGATGGCAAACCTAAACAAATATAGGCAAAGAATACATACCAATCAAGTGTTCTCTAAGTTGGAAACAATACAGAGGAAAAAATACATGTTGAATGGTTATACACAGAGTGGATGATGATGTACAGCATAAGCATATATACGTCTATATACAGTATATACAGAGTGCAGGATTTATATTGACACTGAGTGCATAATGATAACAACCACAAGTAACAAGAACCATTGCCTGAGGGTAATTCAAATGTACAAGGGGTAATTTTAGAAAACAAACAAAACAGACAAAAACATGTTTTCTAGCACACTTATCTGGAACTTCCTTGACAGATTTCAAGATAACTTAAAATACTCATTTTCAATCTCTCAATGTTTACAAGAACACATTGCAAAAGTAGCAAGCTATCAACAATTCACAGCCTTGATGACAACATATATTTGCCTCTAGTTCAAAACTGCATGGCCTTAGTGATGAAGGATGCCATTTTCAAGGTGAAGTCGAGGGATGTTTCACCCAAAAGCCATTCATGTATGAAGAAAACAACTAAAACAACAACAACAAGACCCACAGACTTTCTGGAATACAAAGCTGATCTTGGAATTTTAAGCAATTTCTGTAGTTGTCATTTCCTCTGTTATTATGTTTAAACTGTTTGTTAAACTACCAACTCAGACAGGCATGACAGAAAAGCAAGCATTTGTTATGAACCACTACGATCACAGCAGACTACGTTGCTGAACCGTAGCTGCCCACTGCGATACCAGTATTAACACCGTGGGATTACTAAAACAATAACTGTACCATAACACACTGGCAAAAGCCCACAGTCAAGTGTTCACTCAGTTAAGTTTGCACACATTTAATGTTATGGAACAACAAATGTGCAGCTTTACAGGAGGGTAGCCAAAATGCTCTCTCATAAAGACATTTCTTAACTGCTCTGGTAAATACAGCAGCTTTTGTTATTCATACCAGTGACAACATACTTTACAACCCTGATTCCAAAAAAGTTGTGACGCTGTGCAAAACATAAATAGAAGAGAATGTGATACTTTGCTAATCCTTTATGACATACAGTAAAACAACAAAATATCTACCTCATGAACTTCATTGATTTTTGTAAATATATGGGCTTTTTTTTTAATTTTCTCAGTCATTCACAAGCATGGATGGAGCGAGGTTCACTGCTTTGTGAACACATGATTTTATAAAGCATATTACATGGGCTCAGAAACACTTCTTAAAACTGTTGTCGGTAAACACAGCTCCTTTGTGAATGACTGCATTCTGTTTTTTACGTTTTACACAGCGTCCCAACTTTTTAGGGACCGGAGTTGTATTAAAACAATGTGACCTTCGGCACAACACCAGAAAGGTAATTTGTTGCTGGAAATATGAAGCAGTATATGTCATAGGACCTTGATGATGGTTGCGTGACACAAATTGGCACAACAAAGAGTTGGATTGAAGTGATAAGCAATGAACCTTTAGCATGTGAGCACAAGATGAGATTGACGAGAATGTGCAGACCTAAGATGAAAATCAACAGGGATGCTGATTTGACACAGCATCAAAGTGGACTGAAAAGTCCATTTTCATATTCTGTTAATAAAATACATGATGTTGCAAAAAAAAAAAAAAAAAAAAAAAAAAGGGTATGAGAACCTAACTAACCTAACTGGGTGTCCACAAGTTCCCCTACATATAAAACACATTTCTAAGACTGTCTGGCGTATAACGTCCTAATTCTGTAGAAATATAAAAATAATTCTGTAGGAAAACATTAATCTTGAAGTCTCTGTCCAAATATTCCACGTGTGGATAGGAGAATGCACTACAGATTGCGGCTTACATAGAGGTACTGGTCCACTGTAGAGTAGACCTTTCAATTACATCTATGCTGAACTGGTGCATAGGAACACACACAAAATGTTTCCTATGATACTGCTACTGCATGTCTAATGCAATAGATGTTTAATATATTGTAAAATTAAAAGTAAATGAAAAAGTGAAAGGACAATCCACATGCAACATCCACATTCAAATAACTTACAAGTCTGTCTGCAAAGGCCTAGTCACGTTTAATCTTGATTCAGGACTTAGGAACAGTGGGAAGGGCCCTGATCTGATGCTGTGATATGGCTTATAGGGAAGCAGCAATTCAGTGATGTAACTGGGAGTTTATAGATTAAGTGCTATGAAATGTTGTCAGTATGCCTCTCAACTGACAGAAACATGAATGAATGACTTCCGTAACTTGTTTTCAAAATAACACACACTAAGAAACAATGGAAAATTGAACAACAAAAACTAAACCAGAAGCTTAATAAAGGAAATTCAAGTTGGAATGTGTATCTAAAACGGTATAAAAACGGCCACTTCTAGAAAATTGAACTCTGAGTGCTCCAACTAAACTGACTGTGCAAACCGGGGTGGCAAATTACGAGGGACATGGGCCAAATGCTTGTAAATTTTGGAAGCTGTTGGCGTATCTCTTAAACTTATTGGTTTGAGTGGCTGATAGATTTGAGCTGTCCACCACTCGCTATAGATTAGTAGCAAACAAATATTGAGTACTGTGCACATAACCAAACACACAAACACAAATGGACATATGAAAATCAAAGCAGCTGACATTAGAGCTGATTGACCTTGAACAAGTAAGTGAGAGCTCTCTAGTATTTCAAGCTGTCCTTATTTCATTCTGGCTGCCTATGTGCATCACCATCTATAGAAGTCAAAGCCCACTGGCCAGCGTCCCATGAGCTATTTTAAGCAACCCTTCACTCTTACCCTCAGCAACGCTGTTGCCTCACAGTATGCTTTGCATACTCCTGTCTGCCAGGAGGTCAAAACTACAGATTTACAAAGCATTTATGGAATTGTCTTCCATCTGCGAGTAGCTGAACATGCAAGGAAAAGTGAAGCACACATTTTTACTGACCCTGCTTCTCTGACACAAATCAATTAATGCTGGTGTAAATGATTTTTACCCAGACAGACCTTATTATCATTTTGTGCTCACAAGTCAACAATGTTACTGATGTATATTGTACCAAAATACACCACCATGCAAGACCTGCAAGGATGTGCTGCTGACCAGTTGACAGAACTGACATGCAGAGTTGAATCAGCTGCACTGTTTGTTCACTCACCCCCCCACCCCCACCCCCCATTTCTATTTTAAGCAACTTCCTGAAACAAAGTACATTTAAATCAATACAACAATAATCACAAAAACGATGAACTGATTCATGTGTGGGATGAAAAGACAATGCAATAATTATGTGGCACTGACAAGCATTTTTTCCACTGCTTCCATAAAACTATGGCTGAGGAATGGGTGAAAGCAAGTTTTGTCTGTTCAAGCCAGTCAAGGAGAAAATCTACACTAAATGAGAATACAGACAGACATCAAATCATCCATTTGCATCTAGTTTCATCAACAGTATTTTAATTCCCTGTGGAGTACACTGCCTCACTGGCTCACTGTGCAGGCAGTGGCAATTATTCAAATACCATGTAAATGCCTTTCATTAAAACAGCCTACCACCTGAATGTGGTTCATAAATCCTACTCACTTCTTCCCTGGCTCAGAAACCAAAGGTTTAAGACTAAAAAAAGCACTAACAATCTATACCACAAAATCAACTGAATACATCTCCTAATTTAGAGAGAGAGAGAGAGAGAGAGAGAGAGAGACAAACGAGAACTCATCACTTCCACAAACTCTCACAAGCGCAACCACAACCACATCAGCAAATGCAAGATGCAAGTGCTTTCATGATGTCATGTCTGTATGCATGGATTTGGATATTCTCCTGGAAAAGATGAATGCTTCTGGCCAAGCATTGCAAACAAGGAGGAGTGTTGCCCAAATGTGAGAGCAGCCTCCATCAGACCCACTTATTCAGTGTGTTTGAGACGCTGTCCTGCAGAAGATCCATTAGATAAAAAGTGCATGTACGCTGGCTAAATACTGACTGTCACAATTCATTCCATGTGCCTTGTGAAAGGTTCAAGGATGGTTTAAAGATGCTGTAGCAAGTGAGTCAGTTATGATATGACTTGGTTGAATCACTATCTCTAATTAAGAGTGTGCACCAGCTGCCTAGGTTTGACATCAAATGATTTAACAACCATTAGTCATGCCGCCTGTGCACATAGAAAAAATTGCCATGATAAGATGAAAATCCTAGTAGAATTAACAATGTCAAGCTCTGGGTGGCATGAAGCATCCCTCCTCACACAAAGTTGACTCTGTGGGACCAATCAAGTGTCATGCAGCTGCATTATTTGGTTTAACTGGAAAGACGGACATAAATTCATGTCATCATGTCAGAAAACAGTGCAGCTCAACAAAAAACAAGTTTGTAGCAACTGTCTGCATCTCCAAATCTATTTACTTTGCCAAAACAATGTACTCTTTATGAAACATACACAAACAGATACATGCATGCATACTTTACATACAAAACCCTTGCAAATTAATGCCATAATATAGCAAAACGGCTTACACTATATCTTATCATCTCAGAGTCTTTATGCAAACCAGGGAAATGTACAAATCAAACAGTGAACTGGGTCACTCCTGCCTCTTATGCAACAGTTGATACCATTTCAGGCCTGTTTTTCTAATCAAACCAAAGCACTCGTAACATCATGCCAAAGGTACTTAGTCCTGCCAGTTTTCCTAGGGCACATCCAACAACAGGAGTCCTTCCAACATCAACATTAGGTACTGTACATGCTGCCATGTCATGCCTGTAACAGCATACTTGTGTTTGGAATGGCATTCAGTAAATTCTGTTCCACCCTGAATCTAACTGTTCACACTTTGTATTAGGGTCAAATATTTGCTTATCTGTTTTTCTTCTATCCTAACATAATTTCTGTAAATCCTTTCAACTCCTAAAGCTAAAGGAGTTGCAAATACAAACAGATAATTGATTAATCATTTATTTTTTTCTTATTGTTTTGAATACTTGCAGGATACTTTCCCAGGCAGGAGGGACACAAACAGTCAGTCTGTAGTCTGCAAGTAAGGGTCACATTTTTTCAGAGTCTGTGGTATGTGGTTCCTAAATAGGCAGGATGTTGTGCAGTATGGGAGACATTTCCTTTTTTGCGAGAGGAAGGACATTTTTGTAACCTGACTACGGTGGTCAAGACACCAACAGACGCTGAAATTATCTGAAATTCACTGAACTCAAACTTGTTTTGTTAAAAATTGATAAAAATGATTCTTCTTTTTTTGTACTCACCTGTAGTACCGAGACTGGAGGTACGTGGAGCACACTGCTTTGGACACATGGCTAGCTGAGCCAAAGTCTATCACCTTCACCCTGTAGGGCTGCCTGACTGGGTCCACCAGCATTATGTTCTCCGGCTTGAGGTCTGCATGAATCAGACCCATGCTCTTCAGCTTTTTCAGTGCTGTAGCTACCTGCTGTAGCACAGGTCTGATCACTTTCAGGGGCAGCGGGCTGAACTTATTCTGCTTCAGGAAATCGTACAGGTTCTGCTCAAGCATCTCAAACACCAGGCAGGTGTGGCTGCGGTGCTGGAAGCATTCAAAGGCTCGCACCAGGTTGTGCTCATCTGCATTCTCCCCACTCAAACGAGCAAGGATGCCGACTTCGATTTGACCCTGCCGTGCATATGAGGGGTGGTTCTTCAGGATCTTCACAGCCACTACCTCACCTGTGCCCCTCTTCCAGCACTTCACAACCTGGCCAAACGTGCCACGTCCCAAGAAATCCAGCACTTCATAAGTATTCTTCATGGAACACAGAACTTCATGCTGTACTACCTGATAATCCCCATCCCCTCCTCCCGTTCCCCCTGCTGCACCTACAACACCCTGTTTGGAGGGCCCGCCGCCAGCTCCCACGGCTGCAGGCGCAGTCATGGTTGCGTTCCCCACATTCGTCGTTTGCAACATGGCAGGCAACATTGACAGTTCCTCCACAATCTGCATGGTGCTCCCTCGGTTATCCAGCTCTTCACTTTTACGTTTCAGTCCACATCGCTGAGAGCTGTCAGCTGAGTTCAAACCTCCACAGTTCTCTTCTCGGTCGCCCTCCTCCTCTCCACCTCCCTCACCTCCTCCACTGCAGCCCTCTCCCCTTCCCCCTCCTCCTGCCCCTGTTGCTCCACTGCTGCCCCCACTTGCTGTATCTGTCTGCTGCTGCTCTTTGCCCTGCAAGTGGACAACCCCTGCGTCCTGTTGCTGCTGGGCCGCAGCTGGGCCTGGTCCTGGTCCTCCTCCTCCTCCTCCTCTTTTACCAGGCTGTTGCCTCTGTATGCCACGTACCACCACTGTCTGCACTGGGTACTCTTGTCCTCCACGCACTTTCACACCCACTGCCAAGTCTCGGCGCAGAATTGAGTGGGCTTGTTTTGTTGGGTGCACAATGCCAAGGGTTCTGCTGTTCAGATAAGTCCGCGGGTGTGCCCTCTCATGGTACACACAGCTGCTGGGCTCAACTTTGAGTTTCTTCACACTGCTAAAGGCACTTGTCTGGGTTTGATAAATGTGTGGTGGGTAGACCAAGACCTGTGAGGCCATACCTGCAGAGAAAGAGAATAAAGCAATAGGTCATCAGTTTGCATTCTCTATAAACTTGCAGGTTACATAAAATGGTGCCATTTCGTATAAACTATGCTAAAGAAAGGTGGAAAGTGCTGTGCAGCACAATCATACTTAACTTATACGTTGAGCAACATATTGTGAAATACAAAAAATAATAATACTAAAGGTTATATCATATTGTGAAATACAAAACATAATAATACTAAAGGTTATATCATCAGTTGAAAAACCAAAGAAAAGTCCACATCACCCAGAGTGTTTGCTAAAGGTCTAGGGCAAATTTTAGTTAGTCCAAAACAACTGACAGACACAATCAATCTCATTTTGTTGTTTTAATTACCCCTACTTGATGACATCACAACTAGTAGTGCCCCACAAACATCCGTTCACCCGTCACCCCAACCACATACAACGGATCAGGTCAAAATAACACGCTGTAGTGGAGTGCTTGAGAACACCTTCACCATTCTACCCTATCCACTGCAATCCCACCAACACCTCCACACAGTAGATGACTAACTTCTCAAAGGTTTGCCTGACCTTTTCCTGCCATTTCCATGCATCCTACTGCTGTGGGTCTCTAAGCAACCAATAGAGAGGGAGAGAGGATAAGAGACAGACAAAGAGAGAAAAATAGACACAAAGCATCATCGGACCCACATTTTCAATTACCTAAGACATGGTTTATTTGTCCCTCTCCCCCCATCAAGCATGCATGCATGTGTGTGTGTGTGTGTGTGTGTGTGTGTGTGTGTGTGTGTGTGTGTTTGAGGGAGAATAACGTACTTCATGCTCATGGAGACCATCATATCTTGCTGAAATACTCAAGAATAACAATTTTCATGATCCTGAGCATCTTTAAAATCTGGCACAGTGACCTTATCAGACACTGTCTTGTGTGCCACACAAGAGCCTATGACCTAATTTCATCCTGGGGCACATTCACTGAGATACAAGCAGCTTGTCCCCAAAGATTTCCACACTTTCATTAACAGTGCATTTACACATCCATGTTTACCTACATACAAAACAAATCATATTAGAATCTTCATCAAAAAATTCTGTGCGCTGTGTTTAAAAAAAGCTAGTCATAATAGTGCAAACATCATTTTTAATGTCTAATTTCCCCCAATCATTCAAAGAAGATGCATTTCTTAAAATCTAAAACAGACACATGGGTGAGTTTTAAGCTGTTAGTGCCTCTGTAGAGTACCCTAACATAAATACCCTTGATGGAAAACACACTTGTGTTGTGATAACACAAACACTGTGAGCCACCCCTTTGACTCTATTCTGAGCAGCAAGATAAGGTCAACCTATTTCCTTCACAGTGCTTTAATGTTTGGTTGCACTGTTTACAATCTTCTCTGTTATTAACAATTTATCAAATTAACCCAAGCAGGGCTCAAATGAACAACCATTTTGGTCATGAATGAAAACAAAACTAGAAGTGAAATCGCAGTGTCACAAACGTCTTCATTGTAAAGTACATCCCATACAGCTAAAATTTATTTGCAATGGTGTTCACGAGACTGTTAGTTTACATGCTCTAATTATCATGTTATGGCAGCTGGCTGGACTGTATGTTATCCCTGTGTCAGCATTGGTTTCCACAGTCCAAACATGTGGAGGTGAGATGAATTGGACACTGAGTCTGTGGTTCCCGGGTGGTGGAATGAGTTACCAGTCTATTCGTTCTGCAGAGTACCTCTCAATCTTTAGAAAAACACTGAAGACCAAGATCTTTTCTGAACACCTTTCTTAAAAAAAATAAATTAATAAAACTCTCTATTCACTCTATGCACTTCGTAGCATTGCCTTTGATTCTTTGCGAGGAGTGAGATGAGAAATAGAAAGTGAATGCAACAGCGAGCGAAGAAATTGTCAATAAAACAGGGAAAGTCAGCTTGCCAGTATGGCAATTTTTTGGATTTTATAAATCGGACCGTAGTCAGGCCAATGTGGTCTGTAAATTATGCAAGACTGTCGTCCCCACCAAGACCGGTAATACCACAAACTTGTTTAACCACCTTAGCCACGCTCACTCTTTGGAGCGCAGCCGTATTCGCCAACGTCCAACAACATCTACAACCGCAGCACCAAAGCACAAGCAGCTGACCACCATGCAGAGGTATCTGCTTCAGTGTCTGATGACAAATCATCTAAAAGGCACAAAGATATAACAGAGGCAGTGGCATATCATATAGCTAAAGACATGCTTCTGCTGAGCACTGACGAGAAGCCAGGTTATAAAAATCTCTTACACATGCCTTTTTTTTTTGTAACACACTTTTAATAAAAATATAATTGAATAGTTCATGTATGTTTAGAGTAAGAAGAGTGACTAAAGTTATTTATATGTCTAGGCTGATTTTATAGTTAGGTCATAGGTCAAATAGGTCATAAAAAATATCAATAATTATTGATATCGACAGATATAAAACACTTATATCATGATACAGTTTTCAGCCATATCGCCCAGCCCTACCCTGAAATATGCAGTATTCCACCTCTCAACCAGTGTGTGCTAGGATTTGCTTAATTGTTGCAGGGGGGAAGTGGCTAACACACCCACTATATATTTACGGTATGTTGTCTATAATTTAGAGCCCTGTGATGGACTCTGTTATTCATTACATCCAGCATGTGTAGAATTTCAGACTTTACGACTTATGAACTACGAATTATGAGTCCTAAATGGGAGTATCAAAAAAACAAAAGACACTGAGGCAGGTAACAAGCACACCGTACGCATTGCAGTATTACAACACTCTTTCCTGTTTTGGTCTATAAGGTAGTATGCTTCAGTGATATGAGGGAGAAACAGCGTGGCGTATGTGTCTATGTTGTGGACCATATGGATCAACAGTGAAGAAGTCAATTATGGCTTCTATTAAGTTTCCATGAAAGTTTTATGATTTGACTTTTTTGTTTTTGTTGTGACTCTGGGTCACTTTTAGTATCAATCATGGGCATCACTGAGACGTTTAGGACCGACCCAATACAAACCATCCGCACATGCTTCACAAATGTGCCCTCACACTCATAAACCTCTGCAATTACATAACTGTGGCCAGCCATGTGCCTCTCAAAGTTTTAAACATCACCGTCTGTGACTGTGCCAACTTAGATAGGCTCACAGTTGGTGACTGGCTCACATATCAACGATACCCACCCACTGCACATTTTTTAGGACAAGAGGGAAAAATCAGTAGAAAACAACACACAACACACACACACACACAACACACACAGAGTGTCCACTGGGAGCATGCTGATTTCTTCACAAAGGTCCCAGGTATGGGCAGCACTCAGTAGATCAAAAGCACATAGGAAATAGCCAAGCCTACTGAAAAACACTCAAAGTTCACTCTGTAGCCAGAGCCCAGTGTAGGGACACGCTGTATTTGTCATCTTAGTAGCAATCATGTCCAAACCAAGTGAACACCACAATAGTCGATAAAAAAATGATTCATTCATGTTTCACCAACCATTCCATAACCTATATATTTCTAAAATCATGGAAAGAAGCAGACAACACTTTACCACCCAGAGATCCAAGAACTGCACTGCACTATCTTTAAGATGGATACAGATTGGATATCTGAGATTGCTGAGCATTTATTAGCTTGCGTCATGTTTCCTCATGTTTGTCTGTGATGTAGCCATGCTATATTCAATACTGCAGAGCCACGGCCAAGTATTTCTTTAAGACTTCCAAATGAAATACTACATTTACACTGTGACTTTTGTCTTATTGCCTGGGGAATGGTGATGGTAATTGACTGGTCTGGAGATGGAGAGCATGCTGTCTGGTGCCGGAATCCCTAGACGGAGGGATTCTGCACTTGGACCACTCCCATGAACTGAGCAATCAAGACGTCGAGATTTGGATATCAACTTAGTGTAATACAACACTCAAATTAAATTTAAAACTAAGCTAAACTTGGGCATCAGTTAATTTCCCTGGCCAAATAAATACAATCATTAAATTGTCAGGAGAATTCTGTCACAAGGATGTGAAGCAGACAGACTTTGTTGTTTCAAACGCAAAAGAATGGCAGCTGCTGCTATTATTACCATCTGAAGCCAGATACTCCCTTGGTCAGCTATGAGGCTACTCCTGTGGCATCACATTACTTTAAAGGCTGTAGAACCTTTCCAGCAACCTTGAGCTGCTAAGTAATTGCTCACAGCTGAACTTCTGACCCTGGCTCACTCAAAATTAAATTGTCAAGAAAACAAACACTAGACACCTGTCCACAATGAACAAATGGTACAGACTGACAAAAGTGTCTCAAGACATAGAAATAACAGTAATAGGTGAGAGGACGAACAGGTGATGGCAGTCACACCATGTTGTAAGGGAAAAACAAATACAAAACAAAGTAATCTTTCCCACCCCATTTTTTCACCCCACAAATAAACTAATGCACTAATCTAATCTGCAGTTAAAGGTTATGTTTCCACTTAAATGTCGTATTAATTTAAAAGACAATATACAAAATTATATGCATCAGTGCATTTTCATGAACTACTGTTAAGTCAATATTCACCTGAATGTCTATTCTTGACTTTTTGTGCCATCTGGCAAAGCGAAGGTGCAGTTAAATGTTGAGTATTGGTGAAACACTAATGATTTATTTGAAATACAGGCAGCTGAATATAGCACCTCAACATCACTGGCTATCCCTAAACGTTCTGTCCATCATTAATGGTCATAGGCGAGAAGAATAACGACCCAAACCCAGACCAGTGTGCCATATACCGCAAATCAGTCAGGAACTGAAGAAACTATACATGGCCATGTGGCTTGACTTCACATCTAAAAGCAAAACACAGAGGTGCTGAGATCAGTGGAGCTCAGGCTCTGGAACATGTGAGCTATAAATGTTTGGCATCCTACAGCATATCAAAAAAGACACATTAAGCATTCACACGTCTGACAAGGTCATCATGCATTCTGTTAGGTAGCGCCGCTTTCTGTACAAAAAGCAAACAGAATTTTGAGAATCATGTAAAATACAACAAATTTTTAAGTCCAAATGAATAGCCAAACAAAAGTTAGCAAACCTTATCAAAATAAACATGGACTTTACAACCTTATTATGTTACTGGAGCACAGCATAGCGTCAAGCATAAGCATTAGCCCAGTTAGTTAAACAAATATGATCAAACCCTAATGAAAATTTCTGATAAAAATGGGAATCATGATTTACTTGCAGAAGCATATGATGTACTGTAGGACTGGGATGTGGGAATACATTCTAACATAGTTTCTTCCCAGTTTAAAGAATAAACTCACTTTGACTATTCACGATTTTAATTTTATCCATCCAATGGGACCGAGAACATGTTTGGTTATTTATGCAAGAATGCAATGACGTCTTTTTGGCTACTGCTCAGTTCAGATGAGGATACCAAACGCAGACAGTTACAATGGAAATGAAAGCCCCTACTTCAGATCCTCTCCACTTCCTGCTGTTGCCATCCCTTGAGCGTTAAGCAGGGCTTGCTGTCTTAATTCAAAGTCTCACAACCTCCCTACACACTGTGGTGCTTTGCCTCTGTCTTGTGAACACGATCTTCTATGCCCATTAGATAAAAAGGCCCACGATTTTCTCAAGCATGTGACCACATGCTATTCCGACTGTGAACTTATGACTATCACTTAGAGGTATTCGCCTTGTTGGATTAGCTCCTGTGCACAGGCAGTACATTTGACTGTTATGAAGAACAACTAGTGAATGCCAATTACAAGCACCACAAGAGCACCAGTGAGTCTACTCTCAATATGATTACACTTAGCACACAATATGAGCATTTGTATTTCTGAAATCACAAATTTTACTTCCACTTGATAATGGTCATGGCATTTATGAATGCCTACACTGAATGTGTAGGCATATGATGACATCACTCCCTTATGATGCGCTCTTTCATCAATATAATATACAAGCACTGTTGGTTTCTGTACAAGTTGTAAACTATAAATGAAAATTGGACACAGATTAAGAAGTCAAGCCTTGTCATCCTCGATAATGGTCTTTCTTGGTTTTTGATCGGAAAATGTGAAAAATACTAGATGTTTTCCAGATGTCCAGTGGAAGAACTCAAAATTTCAGATGCCTGAAGAGTATGTAGCTAAAGTTTCACTAATAGACAAATGCATAAATACAGAATATAAAAAGTAAAACCGTTTCTAAGCAATGGATAAATATGAAAGGACTCTATACACCTGTAAATCACTAACCGTTTAGTTTTCTCTCAGAAATTAAGTAATGCTTTTTTATTCAAGTCTGTCACCTCTATCAAACATGTATTAACAGCTATCACCAAGCTGCACATAGTGAAATACTACACACAACAACAAGCACTTACATTGATTAGCAAAACATTGATCATAGAGCCACAC
Organism: Chaetodon trifascialis; assembly: GCF_039877785.1. Taxonomy (NCBI): domain Eukaryota; kingdom Metazoa; phylum Chordata; class Actinopteri; order Chaetodontiformes; family Chaetodontidae; genus Chaetodon; species Chaetodon trifascialis. The sequence continues at coordinate 17,649,731 of NC_092056.1, forward strand.
AAACTGCTACATTTTTCATTGAATCAGTAAGCTGTTTTACTTGAAACCAGATATTCTTTCCTCAGCAGTTTATGGACAAAAGCTTCTACCTTGTTATTTAAATCCAGGGCTCTGACCAGATCACTGGCTGCTTATACGTAATTACATACTGTGTGCTGGAACAGATGTTTACTTCTTGGGATACTGGACTTTCTCCACCCATCACTTTTGTGATTCATACAAGTTACCTCACATCTTCTTGTCATGGTACTCTCCCCATGAACTCTCAATTATTCTGTTTTGTTTTTCTGCCTCAAGTCCGTGGGCACACCTCAAGATGACATCACTTGGAAACCAGTCTTTAAGTTGGCCACAATGCAATACAGATGACCAGCTACTCCAAGTATTGCAAATCAGTGCAGCATAACCTGAAATGACAACACGTTGCCAAGTTGTACTACCTCCCCAACCCATTAACAACCTCCCAACCCATTAACAACCGATATTACCCACTAATAGCAATCGCTAGAGGGAAAAACGCTGTTTACACATTTATTTACTGGCCACCCTGTGTACGGACTTTCTTCTGGCATTACTGGTATCATTATCACCCACAACCTTCCTTTGGTGGCCTTGTTACTGATAAGCTGATGAATGTGGCGCATGAACAGCAGACAGGAGTATCTCTGCCAAGTCGAATCACACAAACATAGCAGTACTGTGGAGCACTATAGTCATGGTGTTGTCTCAAAAGGTTCACAGTATTCACAGATACTGGCTGATGGCAACTTCACTACCATACATATTTTTAAAAAAGTATGTATGAAAGTGTGTATCTTGAATACTACCTAAAGAGCTTTTGGATATTTAGAATATTAAGTAACATGGACCAAATCTCAGTAAACATTAGATGATAGACTATTTGGTACTATTTGCATAAGAATAGTCTTCAATGCAATCAAAGAAAATTAGAAAAGTAAAAACAGGAGTGATCTTTGGTGGAGAAACAACAACTGCAACTACAAAAAGAGAAGCTATGATGAATTACACTTATTGGACCAAACTAAGGAGCTATGTCTGCTGCATAAGCCAAACCAGCAAAAAAAAAAAAAAAAAAACAACTTCCACCTAGTATCTGCTGTACCATGGAATTTTCCAGCTTAGCATACAAAAAGCAAAACAAAGTTTCAGTGCAACAAAAGAGGAAGTATTACTACCTTAGAGGACAGGGAAAGTACATTAACTACAGCATCACAGTGTGAGTCTTTAATTTATCTTTCCAGTTTCACAATCACTGACGTGTTGGTTCCCTACCACAGAAATAGCTGGTGGTACAAACAATCTTGCCCACGATCATACAAGACACTTTCATTTTGATGATATACAGTAAGAGATCAACTATTTACCCCATGCCTCATTATGAAAACGAAACCATCACCAACCTGCCAACCACGTCTAATATGACTACCTAGACAGTAATCACAAAGTTGGTTTTTGGACCTCTTATCTTCCACTGTGTGATGATGGGGGAAGAGAAATTGGCTTTTTTTTTAATGGCTGTGTTGGTCTGAAAATGTGACCCAGGCCACTCAGTTTTCTACCCTGCAAGGTATTAACTGGCTATCGTAACCATGCAGGATTCAGCACGCAGTTCTGATATGAACACAAGATAAACTTATTTAAGAGTCGCCGAGGTCCTGTAAATACCGCATTATAAACGTGTTCACAGTTCAGCGTTTACAGTTTAATAACTGTAGATTAGTAACGTTAGCAGGTGACATTACTGGCCAGCTTGTACATTTTGACGTCTAACGCTATTAACTTGCTCTTGGCTATCTCAACTATGGCTGAGCGTTAACGTCATCTTACAATGTTTTGCTCGGTGAACTGAGTCACTTCCGAAGCCACCCTGTTCGCTAACACACATGAAATAACAACGTTACACCACTCACAGGTGAAGTCACTCGGTCTGTGTTGTCCATGTAGGGTATGATAACGGTAAAATAATCTCCTGACGCTAACGGTAGTTAGTTAATAAGTCTAATGATCTAATGATGAAGTAAAGCAACATGTTCAAAAGAAATCAATGGGTCTCCGTTTCCACAGTGAAACAACAAACTTTGCTTTGTCCATGATACTCGTGTTCACAATTATCACAAACGTCACCGACACCGCTGTCTGGCAAGGACAATTAAAATAAGTCGCTACTAGAAAATTCATTAGCGCAAAGTGTTGACAGGGCTAGCTGCGTACGATGCTAATGTTGAAACCCTGAACAGCCAAAACCTCGCTAGCTAAGTTTGTAGCTAAGTTATGACTTGGTATTAACGTTACGTCACATTTATAGTGTCGTTCCAAATGTTAAACTAAATAAATATCAACACTGACAGGCTTCACTTCGCCACTTACCTTCACATAGAGTCACTATAAGTATCATCCAGGGCTTCTCTGAACATGTTATGGACTTATAAATCCATACCATGCACAGTTCGCCTGCATTGCTGCCATCTTGTCCTAGACGACAGGAAGGGAGAGCTCGCTCTCGGTAACGACACCATCTCCCACATTTTAAACATTGAATAACTCCTGCATATGAGCGTCCAGAAACACCACGCCGAGCCCAGGTTGTAGCTACGCAGTTCAAATTCGTCGCCTTCCTCGTTGGGCAAAGTAGCCCATCTCTGAAAGGGTGTCGTTACCCCGACTAGTCGCGCGGTTCAGCAGCCCTGCCAGCCTCTAACATGTCCCTTTTCTCTAGCAACTGCAAGCAAATGTTTGTGAACTGACGGCATTGACCAGACCAGAGTAGTCGATCAGCGAGCAGATATATTCACCAAGATTCAGGATTGAGAGAACACAGAGCAGAACAATATTGGACAAAATATCTAAATAAGAACATCCCAGTATATTTTAAACGTTTGGTGGGAAGACATACATTGTGCATATACCTATATAATCTCAGTTTATTTATATTTATTATTACAGTTTTTGCCTGCACATATCACAGTACAGCCTACATATACTACTACTTTACAAGCTGTTTAATAAACATACAGATATTTTATATATATGATTATTAATGCTAATGCTAATGTCTAAAATCCTGCTCTTACCTGTCAATAACCTCTCAACATTACCATTACAGATTTGTTACTGTATTTTATTTTATTTTATTTTATTTTATTTTATTTTATTTTATTTTATTTTATTTTATTTTATTTAGTAGGGTGACTCCATTT